>NC_081191.1:71189058-71495308 GCF_902713425.1 Acipenser ruthenus | reverse complement strand
CAGTTCTGCTGTTTAACCCAACAATATAATTAAATACAATCTCCCAGGGCTTCTATAATGTTCTCTGACCAAGTGTGCATTTCTCAATTACTACTGTAACGTTCGGCTGGTTCATGACAGTATCCACGAAAATGTCCACTTCCTCAATTTCTGAATGCAGGGCTGCGTTTGTCTATTTACTTTGTAGCTACCACAAGGAGTTCTTACAAAAAAATATCTTGCATTTGATTTGTATTGTATGTTCCTGATTGTATTGTATGTTTTTTTATTGTATTGTTGGGCAAATACACCGATGTAGAATCCAAAATAGCGATAGCAAATCGGGCTATTTCTCCCCCATCGGTTGTAGGCTCTGGAAGAAAAGTATTTCTGTCCGGTGTTCTGAATAAAAGAATACACTGGTTACGCCCCTATGTCTAATTTGTAACGATTATATCCAAATTAAAACGAATTTTATAATATTTATTCTTAACGTTCGTCCTTTTCGACGTGTCTCCGACAAACCCAATACCAGAAGAACTCCTCCTTTGTGAGAGAAATGATACCTGGCGGTTTCCCAAAGCGGCCACAACTAATGTTCCTATTTTCCGCGTCTAGAATCTATTCTTTTAATTTAAAGATGTGAAAACACGACTGTCAGCCCTTTTCAGGAAGTATACCCAGTCCCGACACTATACACAGATAGCCTATCTCTTCTCAGACCTCTCTTAGTAAATAAATGTTAATGGTTTGCTCACAGGACGATCAAATGCCTGCCTTCAGAAGTCTTCAGAATCTTCTTCAGTTTCAAACTATAGTTGTGTAATTAAAAAAAATCTAGTCGGCATTCCTCCTCTCTTAATATCGGTCGATGGCTTTATCGCCCTTTGTATAGCAGTTGCAGCGGCAGGATAGAACCTTCCCTAACAGCCTCCGTTCTTTATACTCTATATTATTAGGTCTGGCGGTGGCTCCAGCCGGGACTGACAGTACGGGCTGAGTGAGAGCACTGCACAGAAACCTCTCTCCCCGAGTTCCAACCATCTGATTGGCTGCTGGGACAAAAGTTTCTGTGGAGACGGCTGAGCCGTGACGTCACAGAAAGAATTGTCCCATTTAGGGATCCCAGGAAGTGCGCATGCTTCACTTAGCAGGTTGGTTCATTGGAGCAGACCTGTGAGAGCTTGCCAGCAGCAGTGTGCTGGCATAACAAGGTGGCGAAAGGGGTAGAAACGTTTTCCATGCGGTTTCCATGGAGATCTTCTTGTAGAATGAAAGGGGAAAAGAATACATGTAGGTACAACTGGTTTATGCAATGCGCAGCGTTATATTGACTCAAGCCAGGCTCTATAACAACAGAACAACTTCTCAAATATTTAACGACATATTATTTAAATTCAGGACATTTATTGATAGCGGCCGCATTGATATTACAATGCATCGTTAGATACGGAGGACCGGAACTGTAGAAGAAACAAGTATTCTTGTGCAGGCGGTCTTCTGGAAAGAAGCATGATGAGATGGATACTTTTGGGGTATATATAAGGAACTGGCAAATGCTAGCAAGCGTAGCCCAGAGCATTCGCACATGCAGTGTACCGTGTAATAATTAGTACAGTACATTCGCCGTCGATTTAGAGAAAATAGGCACATTTTAAAGAAACATGATTATTTGTTTTAATGCAAGACAATTTATTATTACGAATCACATTTAAATTCTGGTGGCTCCATCGCTCCAACAGGTTCCATATAGCCTGTAGCAGGTACTCAGTGGTCCGCCTTGTCATTTTTCACTACTCACACGTGTTGATTTGCTGTAGTAGGCTACTATTAGTCATGAAATCAAACTGTCTTACGGTGCTTTCACTGGTACACGAATTGCTGGAGAAGGATTGGTATACGCTTGTATTTATTTTATATAGCATCGGGTTTCTGTTACTGATTTTCTTATGTTATATATTTTGCACGCATATCTTTCGCTGTACATTTTTTAAATGGCGTTACAGTATTATCCAAAAATGTGTGTGTGTGTGTTTCATTTCAGTAAAGAACATACATTTTAAAATACATATATTTTATTTTAGACTTTATTTTTCCAGTACGGAGGACAGTAATTGGGCGCCCTATTCCATTACTGGAGATTTGGTTCAATCCAAAATTCATTACTTGTGACTAGATTTCCTTATTATTAACCTGAAACACGGTGGAGCACAGGTTTGACCAATAGTAAAGGAGGGATAACTGTAGTAAATCAACAGAAGCATACTTCTTTAATCAACATGGAATTAGTTTGGTTAAAGCTCAAATCATTTGTTTCTTATTATATTGTATTCTAAATAATAGATGATACTGTGTATGGGTTCAATATAAAGCCAGAGATTATATTTAAAATAAAACAAAAGGTAGCAAATTATGGAATCCCTAATACAGATTTCCATTACATAAGAGTAGATGTTAAACCTTCATGCTGATTTGAACTCGGCTCTCGCCAAGATAAGCTCCAACTAAGACGTAGCCTTACAGTAAACTAATGTGATCCATATGTGTCTCCATCCGTTTGTGCGTCCTTCCATATGATGATGTAGATATCCTTCTGTCTGGTGTTGTTGGCTGAAGTGTAATGCTGGCTCCAGGGATCAGCTTTTTGCCTCCCTAGCGCATCAGCACACACAACGGCTGCGATGCTGGCTCCGGGGATCAACCACAGTGCGGTCTCCCCAGCGCATCAGCATGACAACCGTCTGGATTGAGCTAAGCAGGGTACATCTATGGGGTCTTCAAGTGGGCACCTTCCATCCTCAGTGTTTCATCGACTGGTGTCCCAGCATCACCGTCCTCCGTCCTCCACTCAGCTCAGCCCAGCTTACTTACCTGTACATCAGCGTTTCTTTCTTTCTATTGTGCTTGAGATCCCCAGCCAGAATCTTTCCGTCTCAACCACAGCCAGTTGCTGCTCCTCTCTGCTGCTTCAGATAAGTTCTTCACTGTGCGACGCAACTCTTGGCCACTGAATCCGACGTAACTCTTGGCCACTGAATCCGACGTCTCTGAGAAACCGGGTGTAGAGTGTGCCACAAATCCTCGACAGCCCACTTCCACTGGGTAAACCCGGACTCTCCATCCTCGCTGTTCCACTTCAGTGGCTAGTTGAGCATACCGCAGTTTCTTCCTCTCATACGCCTCATCTACAGCATCCTCCCATGGCACTGTTAACTCTACCAGGTGAACAAGGCGTGCTGATCCAGACCACAAGACAATATCTGGTCGAAGGTTAGTGGTGGCAATCTCAGGTGGAAAAATAAGCCGTTGACCAACATCTGCCAGCATTTTCCAGTCTCTAGCAGCTTCCAGTTGTCCTGGGCGAGGATTGGTTTTAACACCTTTTCTTGGTGGTTGCTCTCCTGGGCAGAGGAATGTTGTCTTTTGTGTGTAATGTTTTGATGGAACAGGTGGCAACTTATTGGTCATGTTATGCTTGTCTTCCAATGATAAGGCCAAACATCGCAGCACCTGGTCATGGCGCCAAGTAAACCGTCCTTGGCTAAGAGCCACCTTATATCCTGTCAAAATGTGCCTTAATGTTGCAGGTGATGAACACAAAGGACATGAGGGATCCTCTCCTACCCAGAGGTTTAGGTTCTGTGGTGATGGGAGAACATCATATGTTGACCTGATGAGGAAACTGATCCTGCTCTGTTCCATTGACCATAGGTCTTGCCAGCCAATCTTGCGTTGTTCCACACTCTCCCATCTCATCCATTCTCCCTGCTTGGCCTGGGAAATGGCCTTTATACACCTCATCCTCTCATCCTGCTTTTGCACCTCGTTGACTACCAGCTTCCTCCGTTGAGCTGGGGCTGCCTTGTGCCATGTAGGAGGAGCTGAACTGAGACTAAGACCCCCTCTTCCATGCTGAACTTGCCCCAATGATATCACCAATTCGAAGGGCAGCCTTTGCATCCTCCACAGCTTTCTTTGCCGCCCACTTTCTTACAGTTTTCAACACAGGTGCTGCCTCCCTTACGCATTTGTCACGTGACTCTACTAATGTCATTTCCAGTCTGACCTTGGCGCACTTAAACTCCTCGGTTAGAGCGGAGACTGGTAGCTGCAGTATTCCTTTACCATAAAGTCCCACTCTGCTGAGGCAGAGTGGAACTCCCAACCAATTCCTGATGTATGAACTGATTAAAGCTTCCAGCTTCTCTACTGTTGTCAAAGAAACTTCGTACACAGTCAGTGGCCACAGCAACCTTGGCAGTAGACCAAACTGAAAGCACCAGAGTTTTAGTTTGCCTGGTAAAGAGCTGCTGTCTATGCTCTTCAACCCTTCCACTGCTTGTTGTCTAACTTCTCCCACACAAACTGTGTCCTTTAGATCCCCGTCGTACCATCTCCCAAGACTCTTCACTGGCTTCTCAGACACTGTTGGTATTGCCTCACCATTAATGAAGAATGTTTTATCTACTACTTTACCTTTAATTATAGAGATGCTCCTTGATTTAGTGGGCTTGAATTGCATTCGTGCCCATTCAATGTTATTGCTTAATTTGCCCAATAACCGATTAGGGCAGGCTACTGTTGTAGTCATGGTTGTCATGTCATCCATGTATGCTCGAATTGGTGGTAGTCGCATTCCAGAAACCAAGCGCTCTCCTCCCACTACCCATTTTGATGCCCTAATGATTACTTCCATTGCCATGGTAAAAGCCAGTGGAGAAATGGTGCATCCTGCCATTATTCCAACTTCTAGGCATTACCATGTGGTGCTGAATTCTGAAGTTGAAAAACTAAATTGCAAATCTCCAAAGTAGGCTTTCACTAAATTTGTTATTGTCATCGGTACACTGAAAAAATCAAATGCTGCCCAAAGAAGTTCATGTGGCACTGAACCATATGCATTAGCCAAATCCAGGAATGTCACATGGAGCTCCTTCCTCTCCTTTTTAGCTGACTGAATTTGTTGCCACATCACATTGATGTGTTCTAAGCATCCTGGGAAACCTGGAATGCCCGCTTTTTGTATTGAAGTGTCAATGAAGCAGTTCTTTAATAGGTAAGTTGACAATCTCTGAGCAATAATGCTGAAGAAATAGAGTGAAACTGACTGATGCTTGTAGAATCTTTTTCTTTAGGTATAAAGACCACCTGCTCGGCACCATGCTCTTGGTACAACCTGTTTTTCCCATGCCACTTTCATCAATTTCCACAGTATTCGTAGAACTCCTGAAGCACTCTTGTACACTCTGTAGGGAACTGCATTAGGCCCTGGAGATGATGTAGCCCTTGCTTTTTTCACAGCTTGCTCTACTTCTTTCCACTTAGGTGCACCTCCATTTGGTATTCTGGTGTATTGATAGGTGGGATGTCTGAAGGAATTGACATAGGCTCCTGCCTTTTTGAATCTGTATGTGTTTCCTCCAAATATCTCTCCAGCGCAAACTTAGATGCTTTTAGTGTGCCATTCTTCTCACTGGTGAAAAACTTCTTTACAAATTTGAATGGGTCTTTATAAAAGTTCTCGCACGCTCCTTCTTTTTATAGCGTTTCCGTAGGCGCTCAGCTCTGCGCAATGTTGCAAGCTTATCAGTATTTCTTTGAATACGAATCTGGCCAATATATTTTAACATATAAAAAACAGGCAAGTAAAAATGAAAGTATCAGCCAACCATTTAAAGATGCTATATCAACATTAAAGAATCAAGTACCAAAATAAAAAATATAAAGATTTAACATCTTTTCTTTGATACAACATTCAAAAGTTTCAACTTTTTAAAATTGATAATTCATCCTAGAGCTCGCAGTCAGTGATGTTATGAAAGAAATTTAGCAAAATCATATGCTGTCTATGGGAGGCAGCGCTGGAGACAAGACTGAATACGAGAAACTGATCTCCGAATTGAAAGTGTTAAAGTCAGCAATACTAGCCCGATGCGCTACCTGCACTGTACAGAGAAAGCGCGATTGAGTTTTTTTGCGAAAGGTTTGACATTGGTAACCTTCGTGAAACCATTTGGGCATACAGGGTGTATAAGGAGTGGGTTGGGACGGAAGTTCAGAAGCAGTATAAGGACTTGTTGATAGCTGTGAGACCTATTGCTATCTCCAGTGCGAGCAACGGCTGCGATGCTGGCTTTTGTGAGCGAGGCTTTTCACAAATGCATTTCATATGCATGTCAATGCAAGCATCAATGCTTATTGAAACTATGTTCTTAAATATTTAAATGCTTACCTGAAAAATAGTAAATGCTAAATTGTCCATGGCTTGTCATATGATGCAGAGCAGCTGATAACACAAAAAGTAAGGAGGGGAAACCCAAGGATAGCCAGTCAAATATGGACGTTTTGAAGGCCTTTCTGGAAAGGTAGAGCACAAGGCCAGTAACATTGGCCCTCGCCTCTCCCAAGCACTCAGAATTAAAAGTAAGGCATGGAAATCTTAAATGACAGTTAATTAACAACAAAAGTTTGGTTACAATTTTTCAATATTGTGTACTAGATTTGTAGCTGCATTGTGCAATATATATGTCTTAAAGTACTATGACACTTTAATTGTGGGTCCACCCTAAAATATAATTTGTTGGTTCCTTTTAATTCCTTAATAATTTAGCCTTTGATTCACTGTCCTTGTTGAAAGTCCAGTTTGCTTGCATTACCCAAAACAAACTAGATAGAAAATGTTGGGGTGGGTGTGTGGGGGTACAACAAAGTATCCGTACAGCTAACTACTTTTCTTACAATATTGATTCATGTGCCAGTTATTACTGTGCTGTTTACCATAGCTAGTTGTTATTATTTATTAGTACAATATTGCATAAATACTGTAGTTATTGTTATTCAAACTGAACAAAGAATGGTTGTAGAGAATAAGGAGAGGGAAGCGAGGGGGAAGGTGCTAGTATAATATTCTGTTATAATAACACTGAGATGCATCTCGACACAGACGAAGATGAGCGAGCAAACCTGAGCAAAGGTGTACCGGTCTGTAGTTGGAGAATATATCCAGAGGCTAAAAAAGAAATCCTCTGGATATATAAGAAATGACTGGCATATGTTCTTTTTCTGCTCATACTACTACTTTGTATATGAAACTTGATACACTGCAGTACTCTTTGAAATAAACGTGTTTGATTCTGAATGTGCAGTTCCTAAGAACATTATTATTCTCTGTTAATTTGTATCTCTGTACAAATTAAGCACGGAACATGATTGTGTTGGATGTTATGCCCCCTTGCTGCGCTTACTTATAAACCAGATAGAAACTGGAGTATTTGCACCTGGGCTAATCAAGGGGAAGTCTTTAGAGAGATGGGACAAATCCTGTAATTGTTTAAAGCTGGCACCTGTCTGGACAGGGATGAAACATTTCAAGTTCTATTTAGGGACCCAGGGGCAATTCAGTTTTTTTTTTGTTTGTTTGTTTTTTTTATCTTTATTGTGTTGTGCGACTTACAATTTAAAAAACAATCTTGAATAAAATGGTCATGATAGATCAAAGGAGGTTACATTTGATGTATCCCTATGACCCTGTTGAGCCATGAATACCACTTCCTACAAACCTGTTTTTTGTAAGTGCTATCCAAAAAACTGACCAGGTTCAGCTTTCTTTGTTCATATCAGAATCCAACAGGAATATCTGATTATGCTGTGATCTACTATCAAAGTAAGGGGAGTACTGCAATACACATTCCAATAAGTATTAATAAGTAAGAATTGAATGAGGTGTGTAGATGGTTATAACACATTGAAAACAAGAAAATAGTATGTTAAAGCTGTGTGAACATGACCTGTTGTGCTGCAATCCAGACACATTCACCATAACTCTACCTGCTTCTAAAAAAATGTTAAAAAAATAGAAAGCAAACACCTTTCGTACTTAGTGTCTTATTTTTCGTATCATAATTATAATCAAAAACCTCTCAAATGGCATATAATTAGGCAAGAATGTCGTAATGTATTTTAGCCAGTCAATTGTATTTGCACATACATTGTTTACATATACCATACTTTCACAATTCATACTGGAGCAGAAAAGGAAAAGCTGTATTTGCCCTAATATAACCTGGATAGGGTTTACAGAGTCACTTTATTAAAGAACTGTTATTATTAGTCAGTGCCTACTTGTTTTTCCCATTCAAACAACTTACCGAGTTTCACAAGGTTCGTGTCTACTTCCGCTTCAGTGCTATTCCATTCATCCATCGGTGCATTTGTGCCATTTGTGTATTTGAATGAATTTGTGGATGTTGACGTGTACAAGTGCTGATATGCTCAATTGGATCGGAATCTGGTGACTGCAGACTATGGCAGGTGTGTGAGAGTTCATGTTTCCATTCACAGACGTCCATCAGGGTAAATGTGAGTTTGCTGAATACACCTCATCGGCTATGATGTTCAGATATGCACAGACATTGACTACCCTCCAGGCCGTCCCAACAAATGAATGCCCAAAACATAATTCCTCTACCAGAGGTTTTGATAGTTGGCTTAAAAGCTTCTTGTGGTCCTCCTTGCACCTATTTGTACCTTACTACATGACCCGGAGACCTGATGATCAATAACGACTGATTAGCAGTTGTTTTTTGAAGGCTTACCACTCTTTGAAGACACACAGTACAGTATTCCCAGTTGCAGTCACAGACAGTAATGTAGCATCCAGTTTGGCACTGACTATCACAAGCTCTTAAAAACACACTTGAAGCCAGTAAAACAGGATGCAATTTACAGGCACATTTGTCAGAAAACTTTTCAAGCAACTATATGTGGAGGACATTTTCAAGTGAGTTTTATAAAAATGTGCTTTGCAGTTTTTGTTAAACAAGATCTTCATTCAACACTTACTCATTATTATACTTACACAAGTTATTGCATATTTTAAAGTACAGTATTTCAGAATTTTCTTTAAAATACAAATGTGTGTATTGAAAAGCAGTGTATAGCTATGTCCTCCTTATTAATTTATGGTATTCTGAGGTCTAGGTTGAAATAACATACATGCATTAGTGTGATAGGACATAATTAGCGGATCATGAAGCATTTGTTTCAGAATACCATTACTAAATGACCTGTGAGTAATTAGCAATTATGTTACACATTTTATAAATTCTACAAGCATGGTTTTGTTGGGAGTTTGGCCAATACTGTATATGCTTTATCTCTTATAATATATTAGCATTTTGTTGAACATTTTGGTGCAATTTACTGTTATTATTAAAATAAACTATCAGGATGTAATATTAAAATAAACTATCAGGATGTTTAACATTAAATTAATTAAAAATATATTTATTGTCATAGAATTGTATAGGATGAAATAATATAGGTTTAAAAATATTTTATTTTCTATACATTACACTTATAAAAAAAAAAATCCATCACCATGCTTAAAGGGAAATTTACTGTATAACAGCCAAATGCAGTATTTTTTAATTTTTTATTTACCCATACACAGTGGTTAGACCAAAAAATAATTAAACACATGTAATAAGCAGCATGGACCATGTTTACAATTTGTTTTGGCATCCAATGGCATCCCTGAAATATTTTCGGGAATATCAAATGTAAAATATCTACCTGCTGTAGTCAGTTTCAGGTGTTGAAGAGAGAAATGACTACTAACTGGGGAGAAAGATGATGGTAATCTTGATTACGATGATAATTTTAGCCAATAACTGATCAATAATTTTAAAATTATTTAGCGTCCAACCTCTCTGCACTGTGCTCTGTGGTATAATGCTGCTCATGCTTTAATTACCAACATATAACTACTTTTCATCAAAGGCAAGACAAGGGTTGCCCAGTAGTATCCTTACTTGATGAAGATATCATGATTTGTAGCAGGTTTCTGGTTTGTGTTTACAGTTCCTAAGCAGATCCAGCACACAGACAGAGGAGATTCCACTATGGTGCGCTCTTCAGCCACAGATCCTAACCACTCTACAAAAGAGCCAGGCTCGTGTTCACAAGCAATATGAACATTTTTTTTTCCTTTTGAGTGCATTACCTAAGTTACTCTGCAGGGGTCAGCCTTGTACTGAAGCCTACCCTGTGCCACACATACCCCCATAAAGTATATAATTGACACATAACAGGTGTAAATGTGAGACACTGGTACGGTCTCTACTATACCCAGTACTGTATCAGCAACCAGTTATCCTGTCGGGGATAATATTACATGGGATGTAGTGAATTACATTTAATGTAGTGAATTACATTAGGGCAGCAGTGTGGAGTAGTGGGAGTAGTAGTGAGCGGAGGGTTGTGGGTTCAATCCCCAGTGGGGGACACTGCTGTTGTACCCTTGAGCAAGGTACTTTACCTAGATTGCTCCAGTAAAAAAACCCAACTGTATAAATGGGTAATTGTATGTAGAAATAATGTGAAATAATGTATAATGTGATATCTTGTAACAATTGTAAGTCGCCCTGGATAAGGGCGTCTGCTAAGAAATAAATAATAATAACATCCCAGGGTCCTGGTGACAGGGAAGTCTGATGATGTATGACTCTCTTGTCATATAGCTTATGGAATACCAGATTTAGTTGTTACATATGTGGGTAAATCGTTTGTTACAAATATGGGTATATGTGGTTAATTGTTTTATTTGTGGTTGAAACACTCAGCAGTGCAGATTGGCCAGCTGTTTAAACGGCAGGCTGTAAAATGTGCATTTCGTACGCTCCTTAATGATTGTGTTGATCTTTGTGTTTTCCAGACTTCACTTTCAGTCAGATTCAGCCCACAGTATACAGTAAGTTAAGTAGACATACTTGTTTCCCTCTCCCTAATCATTCCATGTGTAACATACAGCATGGCATGCTATACGCAGCATGTATTGCAAGTGTATGTTTCAGGTGGGGACCGTACCTGTAGCACACAGCATGGGAACTAATAGTTTGATATAAGTTTAAATAATCTGAGAAACAAAAAGATCAACAGACCAAAGTATTTTAAGTGTAAATCATAAGGGTTTACAGAAATCTGATTACAACATTCCTTGGCAAAAAAAAAAAAAAGAAAACAATTACAACATTCAGTCACTAGGTGGCATATTTTCTATGAACAAAATGTCATGCTCATGAGTCATGCTCAGTTTATTAAAGTAAGATTCCTTGGTGTTGGTTTACCAGTTTAATCTTAGCAGACATACACATTTTATTTACCCTCTGCCACTCTGTCTGCAGCAGCATGAGGCTACTGTGGCTCAGGGAAGAAAAAAGGGTGCCATTTTAAAACAATATTCTTGTTACACTGTAGACATTTGGCTTGTATTTGTTTGAATTCTATTATAAATCATTGTTCCCTCTTTAAGACAATCTTCCTGAGTTTTGCATTATGTGTACTGCACCTTATCAAACAATAATATACATTGGTATACATTGTTATGCATTGTCTGACCTATAAAATTACAGCCCAACACCAACTCAGACCAACTCACCAGGTGAACAATGACTATGTAGCAACAAATTGCAAGAGAAAAGTCACATTTTCTCAAAACAACATTAATGAGGGATTTGTCATTTTAACGTTGCCAAGCATTTCTTTGTATTTACAGGGCGATTATAAAATCATAAAGTCACTGCAACGATTTATTGGCAGTGTCCTTGCAGGACAGGACTAATCTATAGTGCACTGTAACAAGGATCCTAAATAACAACCCTATGTAATAATAGATCTATGGCCAAAAGTTTTGTATCATCCAATGGAATTAGCAAATGTTGCTTTATAAAGTCGAATGAAATCAGCTGAATAATGTTACGTTAACATATTTTGAATTACATAATGGTTTGTAGTTTTCCATATACATAACAAAATCTGACAAAAATTGAAAAATGTGACATTTCATAATCTATAATTAAATACTATTATGGCTTCCGGTAGACTTTTGCGATATCACTTTGTAGTTTCTTTGATTAATTGATGTTAAATAAAATATATAAATTATGTTCTAATTTTTTTAAATGATGTCTCAATCCTAAAATTCTTTGGTCATAGTTGAACAGTCCCTTTAGAAAGTATGAGTCCCACCTGTCAGCACAGCACTGAACTGCTGGAGAGAACAATGGGGAACTCCTCCAATGTCTCGGCTGTGTTGTCTCCAAGATCGATAATTACCTCTTCAATAGGCAGGCTGATAATGGTGTTAATCCCGGCCAGAAGGCAGCGCAGAAAGTCCAGACGCAGGTTGCAGGAACATGCACAGAACACATTTATTTTGTACTGATAGTCAAATGTTGCATATTTAACTCACTCCACATACACCCAAGGCACATCTTCACAGTTGTCCACATCAAGTGTGAGATACTCAGCACAGTACAGCCCAGTTGGTGGTGCTAAGGAACCATCAGTGCTACTTATAAGTATAGGATACAATTAGTGAGTCATCAGTGAGCATTACCACCTCATGGAATGTTTTTATCACATAGACCTCGTCAACCCTCATTGGTTAGAAACCTCTTGAATCCCCAATAGGTTCTCCTGCCAGTTGTGGTTGTCATGGTTCACTAGAACCCCCATGAGACCTCATAAGATCCTCATTACAGCCCCATATGGCTTTTCCCTCTGTTCCTATTGGTCACCTTAGCAATATGTAGTCTCTGCCCTTCCTTTTTGCAAATTGTAAGCTGTTGTGGTACAGTACATGATTTGGCCTATATTTTCAAGGATTGCATCATTATACCAGCATTCTTGTCACAAATTGTATATGTTGGATATATAGGTTTATGTAATCTTCATATAATGTGCTGTTTTCTAAACTGGTACCTAGAAAAGGACAGATGAAATCAATTCACGGATGAACCAAACCATTTCTCCACAGGGGTGTTTTCAGTGTAATTTTATGTTTTGTTTTTTTTTGTTTTTTTTTTGTAATACATTTATTTCAATAATTTGTTTTCCCCGTTCCCCTTTCTAGTCAAGTTTCTGCTGTTATGGGGACTGTAAGATAACATCTGAAGATAATGTCCTTAACCTTTGCCCTTTATATGATGATGCTGGTGTATATTGGTTTCCATGGCTACCTGTTTTCTGCAGACCTGCTTTGTTTGGTTGCTGAAAATGGGATGGTTTTCCTTTAGTATATCTTTATTGTTTTTATTTATTTATTTGCATTTATCTGGGAAGTATCTGTTGGGTGACTGGGCAGAGTAGTTATACTTTTGTTTGTGTTGCTATTCAAACTCGGTTTATTGCGTTCTGAAGAACTTGATTTTAACAAAAATGTATACCAACAGAATCAATGCACAATTATCATAAGAGTTTAAAATTAACTGGTTTTTTTTTTTATTACAATACCAGTAATGTAGTAATAGGTGGATAAGAAGCGTGCTGTGTGGAATGCGCATTTGCAAAAAACAAGAGAACAAAATCAACAAGCATTAATTATTGTATGAATGCCTGACTGCCTTTTTACCCTGAAAATAGAGTTGATAAATGATAACACTACATAAAATATTGCAATTGGAAATCTCTTTCATTCGCATGCATGTATTGTATAGATTTGGATTTGTTCAGTTTTCCTTGTGTGCTGTGTGGCCCTTACCCTGTAATAATAGCATTGGTTCTGAATAGTATGCCTTCTTCTTTTCTGTTATGTCTTTCTTTCAGCACAATAGCATGAAACAACAGGAGCCAGGCCCAGGGAAAAGAAACAATGGCCCTCTGTCTCTAGCATTGAACCAGACAGGACTCTTCTGACAGATATCCTCACTGAAAACAATATTGCCAGATTATCTGGGCCATGGTACAGTAGTGAAGACTGACCACAAAAACGAATTCAGGGATATGTTCTGCATTCTTTTATAGCACATTTGTCTCTGGCTGTGTGTTGGTGCTTTCACTTTTGAATCTCCTTCAGGTCACGAACAAGATTTAAAAACAGGTCCAGTCATTCCTGCTGGGCAGCTGCAAGTACTGTAGGAGGCATAGACATGTTCCTGTGACAGGGACACAATAATAAAAGCTCATACCGTTCTGCTACACCAATTCTTACTTACTGCTGTCAAGTTTTGAAGTGCAGCAAGTATAAGGATCCATCTTTCCAATCATATATTTCAATGCACAGCACTGAAAATTAATGTCTCAGGTGGGGTCCTGCTGCGAAGGAAGTTAACTACCTACCAGAGACTTCTTTACAATACAAAATGCTCTTAAATGCTATTGACTCCCCAAGCCATCTGAAGATTTTTGATTTCATCACACAGTAGTAGGCTGTGCATCCAATCACAATAAAAGGAGTTTCCAAGTGAATATTTGGTTAGCTTCAGCCACTTTAATAAACGAAGGCCACATCTAAGAAGGTGTCAGTCAATAAGTGAACCTGGAAGCTGTTAGTTGTAGTTTCACTTCTGCCAGGTCCCTCCAAATTAAATCAGCTTGTATTTTTTGTTTTATTCAATTTTTGATGTTCATTATTGTATACAACTCATCTAATTTGTTTTTCTAATTCACTGTTGAATGGCACGCTCCAGCAAATATCAGTATCTTGCTTTGAGGACTGTCACCACCATATACAACAACTGACAATGATGAGTGACATTTTTCGTTAGCATTACAATTTGCAAGTCCCGTGTAATTTTTTATGTTTATTTTTTTATCACTTTGAATTAGGTGAAACATATTTATACTGCCACAACACTGATAACAGTTAAGAACATGTTTTTTGGGTATAACCCCTATAAAAACCACAGTAAATATGGACAGTAATTTTGTAGTTTTCCCATGGGTTATATTATGCATTTAAAATAGTTTGCCATGTTTTTTTTTTTGCCATATTTCTCTGGGCTTACCTATGCTTTACCATGCTGTCACTAACTTTATTACACATTGCTTTGCTTTTAATATGGTCAACTTTTTAAAGCTAGATGTTAGCAGAACATTCTATATTCCAGTACTGAAACATGTGTTCTTTGTATATTCTTTTACATTAAAATGTATTCATTTGCTTTTCGTGCTTTGAAGCTGTACCACAGACAAGGAAGTAGACTGGCATAGACCATTAAAAATGTATTTTGAAAATAGACTGTGACGGGGTACCCCCCGCCCCTGGATGTATTTCGTTGATTTTGTATAGTCTTGGTTATGTAGCACGGGTGAGTTAAAGTGTATATTGGAATGTGGGCACAGGGATGTCACAATTAGTTCACGTGCAAATGCCTGGACTCAATTGAATGATTAATTAGCAATCAAGTCCCAGCACAGATCTAGATAAAAGCAGCATGATATTCGTGGTTGGTGTGTTCGCAGTGGAGAATAGGAGAGAGCGAAGGAGAGGAAAGTTTAAAATAATTATAACAATTGCTGCTGGAAGGACCAGCACGATACTTGTTTGGGGTTTGTCTATTTGGCCAACGTGCCGTTTTGTTTGTAAAAGGGTTTTGTGTTTTGTTTAAATCTTTGTTTTATAATAAACCGTGCAACAGCGATTCATCACTCACAATACTGTGTCCTGCATTTCCTGGTCTGACATCACCCGCAAGCCATCTTGCCACATTGACATTTCAATAACATAAACAAATGTTATCTAAATGTTAGAGATCTGAACCTCTTTTCACAATTCATTTTCTTATATTCTATTACCACTAGCAAAATTTTCACAGGCCCCCTTTTTATGTTGAAGATCATTTTGTTCCTTCCTTGTATTTGGAAGATTAAGATATTTCAAAGACAGCATTATAAAAGCTGATGATGCTTCCTGGTACCTAGTTATTTCATGTGTTGTAGTTCCAATGGTGTTGCTGGAATAAGACCATGTGACCTACATCAAACGTACCAGGATGCAGCAGTTTATCTATTGTGTTATATCTGAAGTGTTTGCACATCCTAAATTAATGTAAAAAAAAGATTCAGTGATAAAAGGGGTTATAAGAGATAAGGAAATTGGTTAACACTCCTTTACTGAAATTTTTTAAGTTCATATATTTCATGCTCAGTCAATGTAACAGAGGTAGACCAAAGAATCACCAGTGAGGTACTGTACATTAGTTGGAAAACATTGCCAAAGCACCTTTCTGGTTAAAATAATAATATAATTATTTTTTATTAATGTAAGTTATAAGGTAGATGTCAGTGTTCTTACAAAGTGGAAGACAAGAGTACAGTAGTGGTCCTGATCCAAATAATAAAAAAAAAGTTAACAGAGATATGGGTTCTTATAAATTCACAACTCAAAATGTTCATTTATATATATATATATATATATATATATATATATATATATATATATATATATATATATATATATATATATATATATATATATGCTTATGGTTAATTGGCATTTTCTGTTAATTCAAATTGGGGAGCAAAGGTAACAAGTGAAATAAAAGTTGGACATGTATCCAAAGCTCAAAACCACCACAGTCTGGCTCAGTAGTCAAGTAATTGCGGCACCTGCAGTGTACGCACTGTGCTGTCAAAATGAGTTTGCATGAATTTTGTATTTATTTTTTCTATAAAGGAAGAATATTATACTCCAGATGTGGTTTTGCATAGGGTATTTCCTAATACCATCCACATATGTTGTGCTTGTAATTGATGCAGAATTACATCGACCACCAGTTACAATTATGCTGGCTGAATGAAATACACTGCGCTCCTCTTCAGTTTCTAAATCAGGTCTTGAATAGCCCTAAACGCTTCGTGCAGACATAAATATAATTTAGAAACAGCGGCATGTTATATCACCTAGCGCTCAGATGCAACACGAGAGAGACTCCACACTACGTCATTAGCGTAGGCACCCTGGTGAATGGAAAGGTGCGGCCGCGCTTATTAGCATTACGTACACACAGCAGCGCCGGGAGACGCAGAGCCAGAAGCAGCCAGGGCAATGCAAAAGGCGAAATAAAACCTCGAAAAACGCATCTTTTATAGCATTGTACGTGGATTTCGACAAGAAAAAATCTGACTGAAGCATGAGCGAGGAGCAAACGTTGACGTTACCTTGCGAGAACCGTTCTGGTGAGTAGTGCAATGCAATGCAATGCAGTGCAGTGCAACGTGTGGGGTTTAAATGACCTTATACACAATGTATTACCTCACAGGTAAATATCAGCTGATTCGACTGACAGCTAGAATATGAAAAAAAGTCTGCGGTGTTCCATTATTAGCATTTTGTTTCGTACTGTCTGTCTCGGGATTTGCTAACGGCTGTGCACACCAATATAGCTTCTTTTTGGTAGTATAAAAATCTGTTTGGCATTACTGTACTATGTGCTGGTGTTGCAGTGCACTGCGGTGTAAATAATTGCAATCGGACTCCCCAGTTCTGCAGCCTGTTGCCTGTTTGATTCGCATCGAGATGATGGTGATTTTTTTATTTATTTTTTTGGTGCTCGGGATACATAGTATGGGGTCAGTTATTTGACGTGAATCTTGGAGGACGGGAAAGGCCAGTTGACAGAAATTCTGAATGTCCTGCTTCAGTTCTTCATGACGTGATGCTGACTGGGATTGTGTATTATTATCACTTTAAATAGAAAAGCAAAATACTTAATGCAATATAGGTCCTGGATACATAATATTAAGAATATAATATAACTACTACTACTACGAATAATAATAATAATAATAATAATAATAATAATAATAATAATAATAATAAAAATAATAATGTTTGCATACAGAATGAACATGTCATTTAAACAGCGATCAAGATTATGGTCTTGGGCTGCTGCTGTATATGTGTATTTCGTCATACAGATAATATTAATTATTTAAATTCCTTAGCTATGCACTGTCGAATACTATAAATTAAAACACAGATTATTTATAAACACCCAATTTGTAGTGTTTAAATTGCATTTAATTAACATTCTGTTCTTCGTGTTTTTTTTATTCGTATAGTAATTAAAATGTATTTTGTGGAGTTTCAGTTCTGGGAAGTCCTTATCACATAGGCGTTTATAAATAACGGTCATCAGTACTGTGTATGAAGTGTACCTACTAATTGTGGCACATAATCAGGAATCCAGCATCGCCAAAAAATGAAAGTGACAGTTAAATATACCATGCTGAAATTGTAAGTGACCAAATAATGTTCCTAGTAATTAAGTTAACGTACATGTATTATTTATTCACGATGGATTTACCATTTTGTTAATTTTAACTCAAAGGGGCATATCACATGTCAGTTGTATAATACTTGAAAGATGTTCCTAGGAATTATTATTATTATTATTATTATTATTATATTATTATTATTCATTGTGAGCTTGGTACTGTAGGCTACTGTGCAGTTTTTCTTTGGAATGGGTTTAAACCACTGTAGTGCTGTACCTATTTATTAGCCCAGGAGCAGACATGGTGTAGAAGGGTACAGTATGTAAAATCCAACAATAAAATAAAATATGTCCATGTCTAAGCAGAGGTATCTAATTAATAACTTTTAGGAAGTCAAAGTTACCCCAGAGACCTGCTTCAAGCTATTAGCCCTTCTCTTTTCTTGTTGGTCACATACGATATCCATACATTTTTTAATAGGAGAGATATATTGCAAACTTAGAACATATTCAGCTTTTTCTGCATGACAGGCTGCAGCAGTACTGTCATTTTACTATATAGTATGTTAAGGTTCTATGTTTTTCTGAAATTGCTACTACATTTGTTTTTTTTGTTTGGGCCTGGTGTCATAGAGTTAGAGAAACAAGAGAAATCTCCTTCATTTTTTTCAGTGTTCTTCGTGTCCTGTTGCATTTGAGTTACTGCTGGGTGGTTTATTGCTCTGCACGTTACAATAAAATTACAGATGAGGGTTTGGAGGAGTGCTTAAGTTAGTCATGGTGCACTTGCAGCTGTTGCCTTTACATTCCTGCTTACTATGTCAAAGGCTATTCTGAAAATACATCTCGAATGACAGAGAATAGATCACCAGGATATTAAATCACACAAACGCAAACCTAAAAGGACAGCTATTTGTCTGGGAAAAATAACACTACCGTATGTATTAGAGGCAGGAAAAGTGCAACCTAGTAGAACCAGACTCAACCTTAAGGATTACAAAAGGTCAACCACAGAAAGACAAAGCTGGTCAATAGCCCTGTCAATGATGATGCTCGATATAATGAATCATGTAATGCATTCTTTAACAGAGGGGTCTACTGGCTCTTTTTAGCTTCTTTTATGTCCAGATAATTAATGGAGTGAATTGAGTGGAAGTGTTTTTTTTTTCTTTTTAAAGAAACAAGTACTTTAATAATTTTCTGTAAGTATTGATGGCAAAAATAATCACTTTTGTGGGCTTACTTCAATATATTCCAATTCCTTTCTCGATTTATTCTTATTTGGAATGAAAACAGATCTGTACATTTCAGTCTATGGCATACAATAAGCCTTCGTGTTTATGCTTTGGATTGTGATCAAAACTGGGCCCATAATTTCCATCACATCGTGCTCAACAAGCAATACTTATCAATACTGACCTGGACTGAAAATGAATGGACCTCAAGGTGAAATCCCCTCATATCCACTGACCAATCAACTGTGCTACCCAGACTGTGTGGCTGATTGAATACAGGCTGCTGAAATTATTTACCATAGTTAGTATTAACATTTCCCTATTAGGTATAATGTTCTTGGAATCAGAATGAGGTACCCATATTACCATAGTAGGGATGAGATGTTTGGAGTTAACTGTTGTTGGTTTCCAGGCCTTTCTCAGCATACTTTCAAGTACCCACAGGGGTGGCCAAGACCACATTCCAGCTCTCTGGCACTTAATATAAAACTTTTTTTTTTTTTTTTTTTTAACGTGGGAAGAGTTTGTTCTTGTGTACCAGTTGACTGATGAGTTGGTACAGCCAAGCGTTTTTTGTCATAGATGTCACCCCATAGCCAAGCATTTTATGACCATTTTTACTACACAGTCTTTACAGTGCTGTACAAAAAACAGTACTATTTATTTGCAGACCCTTGCCAGAACACTCTACTACATTTTCATCCTAACAAACCTTTTTCTGTAAGATACAAAAAACTGAAGAAAAAAATTTAAATGTACATGTAAGTGTTTTTTTTTATTGTGTTCTACCTTTAGGGGGTATTTTTTTCAACAAAAGTCAGTTTTTCACAATTTAACATTAGTTATTGAACCTATTGTTATTATACTCAACATAACCAGCTTCAGCACATGGTATAATAGTAAACCACTGCAATGAAAACATTAACAGGTTGCATAACAATATAAAACGTTGTATAGGCCTAATACTGCCAAAGGTTTGCATGTCAGGCTATAAATAGGGATTCTGTTAATGTCTGCCTGTAATTTACCCAGTTCATGTTTTTGTACACATTCTTTTTTTATGTCTGGTCTAATGTGTAACAGTGGCAGTCCCCTCATCAACTCTATCTCCAGATTCTTCAGGATCACTACTGGTTCTATAGAATATACAGTATCTGGAGTTGGGTGGTCATACACCTGCCCAGGAATCTGAAAGAAGAAATAGATTAAAAAAAAAAAAAAAAAATCATTTAGCAAACACATTTACATAGTTATTATACTACAGATCTAGATGTACAGTATAAAGGAATAAAATAAAGATAGCCGTATACAGCATATAAAAATATAACATAATCTCCAACTTTCTGCATTTGATTACATTATATGTCCACAATACAGATTTAGAAGTACAAAGAATAACTATTAATCATTCATAGCACCTCCTCCTACTTCCATTACGTTATATCTGCTTTTGACATGTATATGTCCATATAATAAACTTAGTCTATTTCACTGTCACACTAATATAATGAAAATAAAGTGGTGTAAAACAAAATACAGTCACTATTATTTTTATAGATTATACCGTACAGTAACATACAAAGATTACATGGGGTGTTTATACATGCATACACTTTCAAATAAACATATTTTTGAAGTTCAGAATATCAGAAAAGTATTTACTTACACATATTAGATGTTTTTGTTGTTCTAGCACCAATCAAAGCCACGCCCCTTCAAAGCAAACATCCTGTCAATTAAGCTATGGAAGTAAACAGAGACAAGTCTGATAAGTTTGCAAAGGGCTTGACTGTCTCCATACAAAATTTGGTGCAGTTTAGTGACGGATTGCTGTAGTTGCACAGCTAAGAAAGGACACATAATGTGGAATTAAACATGGCCAATGGAGGCTGCAAAGGTGTTCAAGCATTTTACAGGACTCCCTGTATTTTAACAACCACCTATTTCTATGTGCCCCCCCCAGGATGACCATAGATGATGATGATAATAATAATAATAATAATAATAATAATAATAATAATAATAATAATCGTTATTTTATATAGCGGCTTTCATAAATAAATATCGCAAAGCATTTAACAAAAGTGAAAAACAGAAAAATAAAGCAAACGTACACAATATATAAAAACAGTTAGAATTAAAAATGCAATGACAATAAGTCATAAGAATGCCAGTTTAAATAAATGAGTTTTGAGGCAGGATTTAAAAACAGACAGAGACTCAGAATCACTGATCTCAGAAGGAAGTGTGTTCCACAACCTAGGAGCATAGGAGGAAAAAGCCCCATCACCCACTGTACGCAGTTTAGTCAGGGGGACAAACATAAGGCCGACATCGGAGGACCGCAAAGCACGACTAGGAGTGTAGGTGGTAACTAACTCAGAAATGTAAGAGGGAGAGATACCCCTATTGGCTTTAAAAGTCAACAGCAGTACTTTGTAGTCAATGCGGTATTTGACCGGTAACCAGTGTAATGATTTCAGTATGGGGGTTATGTGACCACCAGAGCGAGACACCCTAGCTGCAGAATTCTGAACATACTGGAGCTTTTGAATGGTATTCTTTGACACCCCAGTAAGTAAGGCATTACAATAGTCAAGCCTGGAGGATACAAACGCATGTACAAGCTTTTCGATAGGGTACAGGAATCCTCAGTGCTGTAGAATGACTTTGGAACCTTATATAAATATGAATACCAGAGGCATCACTTGGAGCCTGATGTAATGAGACACTTGTTATCTTTTTTTTTTTTTTAAACACTTTCTCAGGTTATTGCTTATGATGTGCATGTATTTATATTTAAACAAACAATTGAGCAAGTTGCATGTTGTTGTAAATGCCTTGGTAAATTAGACCCAAAGTGGTCTACTTTGTTAATTTATATGTAATTAGTATCCTTGATGTTCTAATTTTCCCATCTCAATTTTATATTATTAACATTGTTTTTTAGATCTCTGTTTACATTTTCGCATCATTATAATGTTTGCACTGTTTATTTTTAATAAATTGAAAGAGCAAAAATCTTGTCTAACTACTTAGAAGACTCCTCTAGATAAGTAGCAATTGTAATAGTATCTTCTAGGCATTGCTACTTCCAAAAAAAAAAAAGATTTTTGAACCTAGGAGTTCAGCATTCGTTTATGAAAAACTATTTCTACCATCTAAATGCACTGCACCTCATACTGTTCAGGAGAATGTCAGTTTTATTTATGTACTTGTAATGTTGTCTTTTTCGTATAAAATGGTTGAAGTGGTTATAAACAATGGAATAATGAAATGAATCTTAACTGTCTCGTACTTCCATTCTCAATATAAATCTCACCTGTGCAGCAAACCTGCCTTGTCTATTATGTTTACATTTTCCTGGTCATTTCACCTCAGCGGGTTAAAGTATGTCTCTAGCTGCAGTAAGGGGATGCATTTGGTGCGTCCTCTACGTTTGTCACCCTGACCAGCATTCACAGTATGTGGAACAACGTTCTGTAAATTCCCATGCAAATATTCATTAATACACTTTCATTTATGCATTATTCCAGCATATTATCAATTTGTATCTTAAGTACTAATATATTCCAAATACAGCTGAATGAAATAGCAATATATGTATTTTTAAACCTATTTAATTAACAGTTATTTAAACCACAGTATTTAACTGTGGAGATTCCACAGCAAAGATCTAATCTCATGCAATAAATGATTATTACTAATCCAGTGACTGAGACTTGTTTCTACATGAGGGATATAAGTATATAGTATTCACTTTTACTGAAGCTTAATTATACAGCACATTTTCCTTGGTTTGCAGGAACAGTACAAGAAGCATTTACATTTCATGTTTTAAAGCATATTTGGAATACTGTAGGTGGATTTTGTTCTGTTAAGACAGCAGTTGATGTATAAATACCGTTGATATCAAAATGCCAAAAGTTTAACAGAGACCATTCTCCTAAATCTCATATAAAGAAACAAGTACTTTTCCAGGCAAAGTCTAAAAAGCCCCACAGCTACTGTAGGATGTTGAGCTCAGTGCGTGATGTGTTGAGGTTCACTGTAAGATATCTCTATGGTTACTAGTGGAAGTCACTTAAGAGTGCATCACTGAAAGGCGTGCCTTAGATTACTGGGCATTTCCAGTATAGCATGTACTGTAGCAGTCTAGCACTCTGGTTCTTGGAATACAACTTTCAGGCATTACTGTGCTTTCAGGTTCTTAATAGCCCTATTTTGGGCACATTGCCAAAATATTCTGTTGTCTTCTAGTTCTTCTAGATATGTGCCTGACTCAGGGCTGTTTCTGTTATTATTTCATTGTAAACAAAAGATGCCTGGGAATGGCTGGTTGCTTATTTATATTATGGACCATATTCTTAAAACATCATTACTCTGCCACAAAGTGCATTTGGGTCTATGTATTTACTGCTGTGCAAATGCTTTTTGAGGAATGTCTTGTGTGTCCACTGTAGGTTCAATTTTAAGAACAGACGTGTAACACGGGTGCAAATCAATGTGCCACAGTTATATTAGATTTGAATTCTTTTGCCAACTTTGGTGGGCATACTGCTAATACCGTACTCATTGTACAGTACAAAAGAGAAGTAGAACCAGATATATTTCTTGCACTTTTTGTATAATTATTACCTGTAATTTTGAAAAAATAATAATGCTGGTCATAATTTGGTTTGGTGTATACAGTCCTAAAGCTGGGGGATATATGTACACTGTATCTCTATTAAAATATTAGTACTGTGATTTTGTAACTATTGTAAGCCACACATAAAAATGGAAGCACATGCATAGGGAGTCTAGACAATACTAGTCAATACTGGTATGAGATTTTGATTAACTGCACCTGAACATGGAAGCTGACTTCTGCCTCATTTCCACTGCGGGCCCTGGCCGGCCCTGGTCAGCCCTGGTCAAGACAAACGCGTTTCAGAGCTTTTTCAAAACGTGGCCAACCTCTGAACTTCTTGTCCTGCGTCAAAAGGTCACTGGGGGTTGGGGATTGTGGGATAGCATTATGCTGTATTTTAAAGAAACCCGTAGCAGTACTACATTAAGCACAAAAACTGCCCAAGCAATGGGTGCTACAATTGAAAGAAGGTTGCAACCTAAAACACTGTCCATTTGATCAGAAAACAAAAATGTTTTCTGGCTGTTCCTGCTCTGATTGTTGGAGACTTTCACTTTTTTGTATTTCTGTCTGCAGTTTCTTTGCTGAATGCCTGTGGTAGAGGTCTGTGTGACACTTTTAGATTATCCATTTCCCTGTAGTTATTGCATTCATCCCAAACTATATTTCCGCCATGAAGCAGGAGTACTGTCTCATTATTAAGTGTAAGATTATTACTATTTTTTTTTTTTTTTTGCTTCACCTTATATTTGCTGTACTGGAGAGAAACATACTTTTAATTAACAATATTTTACTTGTCAAATGAGTATGCATCCAAACATATTTCATAGTGCTTTTGTTTCTTGCTAAGTTGGCAGTTTTAAGGGCTCTACACATAGATGGATTGTTCCTGTTTTATTGCCTGCCCTCTGTGTTCACAAGGTGTGAGATACACATACTGTATGAAACTGGCTCCGCTAGCGACCAAAATATTCACTATACAGTTGTGACGGGGTACAACCCACCCCTGGAATTTTTTTAATTATTTTGTAGGTGTGTGGCAGCAGCATGGCAGGGTGTGTGTTGTGTGAGAAGTATTAGAGGTGGCAGGGAGGGAGTTAAAATGCAAACACACGTGGGAATGTAGCTGGAGCCGTCAATTGAATAAATGTTTAAATGATTAATTAAGACTCCAGCCACGGGAGTTGGTGAGAGGTGAGGTGGAGAATGAATTTCGGTGTAGGGGAGGATTGGAGAAGGAGAGGGTTTTGTGTGTGTGTGTGTGTGTGTGAATATTATATATATATATATATATATATATATATATATATATATATATATATATATGGGGAATAATTTAGTCGTTGCCAATTAGTTTTTATTATTTTCTCCCCAATTTGAAATGCCCAATTATTTTTTAGGCTCAGCTCACTGCTACCACCCCTGCGCTGACTCGGGAGGGGCGAAGATGAACACACCCTGTCCTCTGAAGCGTGTGCCGTCAGCCGCCCGCTTCTTTACACACTGCGAACTCACCGTGCAGCCGCCTCAGAGCTACAGCGTCGGAGGACAACGCAGCTCTGGGCAGCTTACAGGCAAGCCCGCAGGCGCCCCACTAGACTACAGGGGTCGCTGCTGCGCGGTGAGCCAAGGACACCCTGGTCGACCTAACCCCTACCGGGCGACGCTTGGCCAATTGAGCGCTGCCCCCTGGGAGCTCCCGTCCACGGTCGGCTGTGGAATAGCCTGGATTAATACAGCTTGTCAGTGATCTCATCCTGATCACAACAATCCACCGAGAAATATACTGTAGCATGCTCAGAATCTACTCTGTATATTGCCTAAGGTGAGCTAATTCATTACAAATGACAACCAGAAATGTATTTTCAGTTTATTCTGGCTGAAACTGTGTGATCGAGGTTATTATTTTAAAACCTGTGTGGGAAAGGACCACACACACTTTATAACTGTACTAACACCATGCCATCTACAAAATGAGTGGAATGCAGGATCTGCCAAGAGAAGTCCTATACAGATACTGTATATGGCGAGGAAGTATTCATGCTGTTATCTTTGTTCAAAAATTGTTTAGGAATATTATAGCTATGGCTTTTAAGATAAGGAAAAGTTTGATTTTTCTCAGTCAAAATGCACACTCAGAATCAGGGTGTTCTATTCAGTACATCTTCCAATCTAAGGTATTTAACCTTGGATTGAAAGCTGGGCTGAATAGAACACCCTGTTTCTGAAATCCCTGTGCTGATATAATCATCCACATTAGAAACAAGATAAACATTACTTCCCACATGTTGTGTACCATTTAGTGCAAACGATATCTCCAAAACCAAAATGTCTAAAAAGGATTGCCTTAAGTAGTATGCCCTACCTAGTCTGGAGACATCCGCCTGTCCTTGGAGATGGTATTCCACAACAAGTCCTTGTCTGTCTCATCCCCCAGATATGAGTATCTGCTTGCCTCTTGTGTTTTAAATAATAATGCACCTCGAATTAGACAGTGTGGTGAAGGGAGCCTTGTTTATGAAGCAAGAGCAGCCTCACAGACTGTCCTATTGTATTCTGCCCTTTAGACATTCATTGCTTGTGGTTTCCCATTTTCATGTAGGGGGAAAGAATATTTGAGAAGCACGGCAAATGATACAATTTGTTGTTCTCATTGCAATATACAAAGCTTTCTAAGTTTACTGAACATAGTAACAGACCCCCAAACTAATTAATTATTAGTAGTAATTGTAGTATTGGAACTTCTTTTTTTATGTGGACAGTACCCTCAGCTCATTAAGATGAATGGGCTGTGAAAAGCTCACATTAATTACAGAACTTGATGGCCATGTGCTAAATAAACAGTGTCTGAACAGGCTTTGGGACTCGCACTTGTTGTTTATAGTGGGAGTGCAGCTTCAGCAGTTTTGGCTTTGTTATTGTCCACATTTTCTTTTTAGTTAGATTTTTGTTTGTGCATTGAAGCATGGTCCAGTGTGTGTTACAACAGGTTTTTACAGGGCAATACAATGGTATTTTTCAAGTGTTTTTGTAAGGGATATTTCTGTCCAACATCACAAGTAGCAGAAAGGCTGTTAAAAAGGCCATATTATTATTATTACAATATTTATTATAAAAATGTGTGGAGATGTGATAGTGAAAGTGCAGCTTTGAAAGTGGTCTGGCTCTGTTATTTATAACTGAGAGGTCAAGAGTTTTATGGTTTTCATTAATACTTGCTTCTTAAAAAGAACACAGTGTGACCTTGGGCAAGCCATTTGACTTTATTGTACTGTACCTCTCTCCCACCCAGCTGTAAAACTATGTAAAAGCAGGATGACGCCGGAGGGAAACTCGATGCTGCATCTCAAATTTAGGGGAAGCCTTCAGTTTCATCTGCAGTTTTTCTTTGGGGGATGAGTTAATAATAAATCTCCTTCCCTGTGATTAAGTGCAAGCACTGAGCTCTTTAATTTGACATTACAAGAGGAAACTAATTCATGATAATTCTGGTATTTAAAACAGCTAAGGCCCGTAAATTGATTTGGCATGAATGACACAAACATCTTTAGCGCATCTCTCATTCAAACACACCTGTGAGGGTGAGGCGCAAGCGATCAGGCAAAAAGGCAGGAAATCAGACAGCCATTAAAATAATAATGTTACTGAGTACTTCTATTTAAAAAAATAAACAAAAACAATATGATTTTTAAACAAATAATAACAATATACAGTCACAGGAACGAACGTACAGGCAGGTGCAGCCTTTTATACACCTGCATCATTTAAAACACATTTCATTATTAATCAATTGGGCCACCAGTCAAGGTCCAGTTTCTTCAATTCCAGCCACATTCTCACATGGAAATTACGTGTTTGAACAGACCCAAACTTAACCCTTTGCTGGTTCAGTTAATATACACATTTAACACAGAGGTGCAAATTTGACGCTAAGGTGCTAGATTCTAGCACAAGGGTACCTCATATACTAACACTATTGAACATTTATACCAAAAGTAAACAAATATGAAAAGAAAGAAAATACTGTTGTTGGTGTAGCTGTTGGAATTATACACATTTCAGGGCTCCAGACAGCGACTAAAATGGTCGCAAATGCGACTAATTACTTATTTTGGCGCCATTGGCACTTGTAACACAAAAATACTGCCTCTCGCTAGCTTTTAAGGACTGTTATCAAATAAACATGATCGTAGTGAAGTGTCATTCTGGGACCGTGATCGCGTAAACACGACAAAAACGCCATACATTGCAGTACAGCTTGTTAATGCATCTCATTGGATAGGAGAGGGGTTGAATTTCACTGCTTGCTTGTTTTTTTGATCGTGTGACGTCACTGAGATGGGCATTTAATTTTCAAAGAGTGGGGACATTTTCAGCTAGCACGCAGAAACAAAACATGATACAATAATTTGTTTACAGCTAAGAAAAAATGCTACTGTAAAAAATAGATTTTTAGTGAATTTTTATAGGAAGAGAGTCAAATGCAGCCAAAAAAACTCTGGTCCTTGGGGAGCAGCCCACTGAAAAACGCTTGGTCTTAAAGGATTAAAAAGACTAGTGAGAACACCAAAAGTGCAATCTCCCACTTTACATTATTATTTTTTTATGCGCAATCCGTATGAATACCAGCGCACAGCTTTTAAGATGGTTGGTCTGATCGACTATGAAAGACTAAACATCAGTGTGAGGAATGTGGAGCAGAACTGAGACGCAG
This sequence comes from Acipenser ruthenus, assembly GCF_902713425.1. Lineage (NCBI taxonomy): Eukaryota > Metazoa > Chordata > Actinopteri > Acipenseriformes > Acipenseridae > Acipenser > Acipenser ruthenus. The sequence continues at coordinate 71,466,748 of NC_081191.1, read as the reverse complement.
GTACCAAAAATACTGCACTGAAGTGCTGTATTAAGATTGTGTACGGAAACAAAAATTTAAAGTGTCTAAACTTGGAAATGGTTGCATAGAATCTTGCTACTGGACAGGGACAGTTTCCTGCGGTGCATCCCCACATGGAGCACTTCGCTTCCACTTCCAAAAACACAGACATTAAAGGAAGAGCAAAGCATCTTGTACAGCAAATGGAAAAACTTGCTTTTTTAGGGTTTTGTCATTTTTTACATGATCTCTTCTCAGAGGTGTCAAAGTGTAGCCTTACACTCGCAGCAATTGATAATTGGTGAATGGATGCACTGTTGCTGCAGTTCACCCAGAATGGAGAATGCTTAAAACACTAGTCAAAGGTCAGTTTATGGATAAATCCTACATTGGTTTATGGGAGGTCATGCTAACAAAATAACCCTTTTGCACAGATTTTTAAAATTTAGAGGAAATCATACTTATGCTGCCAATATCAGCTGCCCAATGTGAATGTGGATTTTCTGCACAAAACAGAATTAAATTCAAGCTACACAACTCGCTTACTGTGGCAAATGTTGAAGATCTTGTGAGAATCAGTGCAGAGGGACTTTCCCTTGAAAAGTTTCATCCAGAGCCTTGTGTTAAGCACTGGCTTTCCTCAGGTAAAAGGACACGAAGACCTGGCCACGTGATGTAGACATTTTAACTGTTGGCGACACTATGAATAATAAAGATTTGATAGTTGTACATAGTGCACAAGCTTAAGTTAAGGCCAAATTCCAATTGGTTCAGAGAGCTGAGTTAAGGAACACGTTGCTAAAAGGCAGAACTGCAGGAAATTTGAAGTTCACTCTTAAAGAACCAGAGATGTAAAATGACAGCATGAGGAAAAAGAACAGTTACAGCAGCAGCATTCGAGGACAGGTGCAGCATCAGAACAACAGATCGCATGGAGGACAGGTACAGTGTCAGAACAGCAGATCACATGGAGGTCAGGTACAGTGTCAGAACAGCAGATCACATGGAGGACCAGTGCAGCGTCAGAACAGCAGATCACATGGAGGACAGGTGCAGCATCAGAACAGCAGATCACATGGAGGACAGGTACAGTGTCAGAACAGCAGATCACATGGAGGACCAGTGCAGCGTCAGAACAGCAGATCACATGGAGGACAGGTGCAGTGTCAGAACAGCAGATCACATGGAGGACAGGTGCAGCATCAGAACAGCAGATCACATGGAGGACAGGTGCAGTGTCAGAACAGCAGATCACATGGAGGACCAGTGCAGCATCAGAACAGCAGATCACATGGAGGACAGGTGCAGCATCAGAACAGCAGATCACATGGAGGACAGGTGCAGCATCAGAACAGCAGATCACATGGAGGACAGGTGCAGTGTCAGAACAGCAGATCACATGGAGGACCAGTGCAGCGTCAGAACAGCAGATCACATGGAGGACAGGTGCCGTGTCAGAGCAGCAGATCACATGGAGGACAGGCAAGGCAGAGCAAGTCAGTGTCAGCAAGCGTAGATGAACAGTGAGGCAGCAAACCAGTGAGTACAAACATTACATTTCTATTTTTGTACCATTTTAGTGTTTTTCTTGTATTTAAGCAGTTCAATATGGAAGCAACCAACTTGCTCTTAAAGTGGCGCACAACAATTGTATTTTGCGCCCACAATTTTTAGCCTAGGGGCGATTGGCTCCTAAGGCAAAACGTTTGTCTGGAGTCCTGCATTTATACTGCAGAGTATGGGAATGTATTAAGTACCTGTACAAAATAAGTTAACACAATAAATCACAAAAGTAACACTCTTTACAGTGAGGGTTTTTCACCACATCACAACGGTAGCATTTCCACTGCACGGCCATGACCTGGGCAGCTCTTTAAAAAACAACACGCATAAAGTAAATTGAGGAAAACAGCAAACGCAATATATAGGAAAGTGAAGCATGTTATTATTTTATAAAAATCGGAATGTACAAATCAGCGAAGTAATGCTGTTTCCTTGTCATAGCTTCTTTTTTCTTATTAAAATAAGCATTGATAAGTCTCGTTGACTGCCTCGATTTCATTGAAGTAAAGTTTATTTCGCTCACATTTTGTTTTATTTGTGGCTATGGCTAAGCTCAGTAAAATACGGCTCTAATGTCTAACAAAGCTTTTTTACAGCACACAGAAGGAGGATCGCTCTTGTTGTGGGGAAGACATGCAGATTTGTTTCGTGCCTTGGGACTCCCACTTGATGTTTGTAGTTTATTGTGAAATATACAGTAGTTCATTCAGAGTTTACCATGTGTTTACCATGGGTATTGTTTCAAGATCACACCACGGGGGAATGGCTTCTCATTTATTACCAAGGTTGCTTCTCTCACAGTAATAAACAATAGCATTTTCTTTTACAAAAATCTATATTTTGTAAACCACAGTAAATTTCTTACATTTGTTTAACAAAATCAGCCCTTCAATTGAATTGCCCCCCTAGCATTAGCCTCATTTGGCACAGGGCTGTATTCAGATATTTTGTGAGGTCAAAGCTTCATGGCCTGGTTCTGGTACAGCCCTGAAGAACAACCAGTGTAAATAAAATACCTTTTTTGCTTAAATCGTTACAGGGTTTGCACATCATGTCACAGCCCCTGTCCCTGTGTTCCTGCAATAAGCATTTCTTAGGGCAGTGGTTCCTACTGTAGCTGTGGACCTTGAAGTAATTTCCAGTCCAGGAGTTTGTTCCATTAAGCCAGTTCAATTAACTAATTTAGTACCTGGTTGGAAAACATAGCTGCACTGGAATGGAATGGATCTTGAGGGCCTGAGTTGGGAGTCACCATCTTAGGGAGATTTAATTTGTATTTGGTTCTGCGTAGTTTTGAAGAATGTTTGTTTGTTTGTTTGTTTGTTTGTTTATTTATTTATTTATTTAATATTAAAATGAAAGGCAAACTATCGGATGCAACTCAAAAGTTTTATTCAAGCACATCATCTGCACAGCCAAAACGCTGTACTTAAATGAACAATTAAACATAAAAGGGGTTATTTTCTAACTTACCACATATAAAGCACTACCTCAAAAAATGAAAAACTATAATAAAAATAAACATTTCAAAAGAAACTAGTGTGTAAACAGGTATATGTACATACAAAACTGTAAAAACAAAAGTAGTTAAAAATAAAAATGGACAACTGCATAACTTTCAGACATGCAGAGTAATTTAAATTTGAAAACCTCAAACCATCAAAATGAATGCCGTGGCGGTTCTAGTGTTAAAGAGGTTTCTTGGTTTCTGAGTACCCATTACTGATATGCAGTGCTAAGTCTTTAATAACATCACATCTTCTGGGAAGTCATAAATACTCCTCCCCCACAGCTATTTCCTACTGCATCAAGTGCTGGGCATCTCCTTTTTATAATGTAGAGAAATCAAAGCAGAAAAGTAAACTGGAAAAATATGTCCTGTGAATATCTATCCTCTCACAAATATTATACTATTGGCAGGCACTATATTAAAAACAGGGAGGGTTCATTAGAAAAAGCCACGTGTTTATATACACGTGTCAGAATGCAAGTGGTGCAGGAATGAGTGGAAGTCCAAACAGAGGGTGTATGTACAATGCCGCAATATTTATTTTCTTCTGTGACGATACACACACACACACACACACACACACACACACACACACACACACACACACACACACACACACACACACACACACACACACACACACACACACACACACACACAATAATCCACAACGCCCAGAAAACGGCAAGTGTTCCCAGTTCGAGTGTCCAGTACAGTGTCCAGTGCAGTGCTTTGTGAAATGTTCAGTGCAACTATCAGGGTCATTTAATTTTAAAGTCATTTTGAAGAAATCGGGCTGGGCTTACTAAAAATGTGCATTGTACAAAGATTGGAAAGGAAATTTAGCATCCTTTCTGTGTTTCAGCTTTACAATCCAAATAACTAAGTTTTTAGGCACATTCAGAACTTGAGCAAAGAAAGCATCTCTCAATTAATCAGAATACTTTTGTGCTTTGGTTCTTCAGAGCAAAACAGCTACACAAGTAGATCCTTCCCCTTCATCCCATAATGCTCACATAATTCTATAACTGGGCAGCTTTTAGAGTAGGCTTTTCAGTACTGTGGCAAGGATGGCTTTGAGGGGCATGGGTGGTGATGTCAGCGTCCAGGAAGCAGTACACAGACAGTGGCACGGGGCTAAAACTGCCGCAGCTGTAATTTATTAAATAATAAAACAAACACGTTTACAAAGCACAAAGAAAAGGGCACATTGGCCAAAGCAAAACATAAACAATACCAAACATTACTAAAATGAATACCATTCAACCTTGTAGTCGTGGTATCATTCACTCTCTGTCTTTCTCTATATTTACGTCTTTCTCCTAAACTCTCCCTTTAATGAGCCCCGAGTGGGTCCTTTTATATTCTGTGGCTGGAGCCTTAATTGCCTATTAATCAAATAATTACCTTATTAAGACTCCAGCCACATTCCTACGAGATTTATAGGGATGGGGATTTAACACCATCCACGCCAACTACACATTATTAGGCCGGCTTTTCGCAGGTCTCACATAATATATAATAATGACGGACGGTTCCCGTCCGCCCGCATATAAACATCAATAATAATAATGATAATACAAATGAAAATAATAATCATACATAAATATACACAAGGGGAGGGCAACCCATCACAAGTACTCAAAAACAGAGAAAGTAAAAAATTTGCAGTATGTTCATCCAAAGGGTATTTGTGTATGTCATCATTATTATAGTGGCAACAACAGCCTTAATTGAACACGTGCCGTGTCTGTAAGTTGCTGTTTCTGTTTTTAATAAAAAAGGGTATTTCTGGGTCTTTGTGGCGCTTTTCACCTCGGTTCTGTTAAGCAGACTTACAGTTCCCAAACTCTCCAATTTAAAAGGTTCAAGAAACAGACTCCTTCTGTCTTACCTTCAGTGTCTGACTGTAATAATCAAGGGAGATCTTTGTTTATTTATTTAATTAAAATTCTATTCACTGGGAAAGCCACATGGGCTACAAACAGCTAGTTTACAAAGGCGTCCCAGGGGGAAGGCAGGAGCAAATTACAGTAACATACAAGCATACAGCAAGCACGCAGTTTTACAATCCATGGATTATTGTATTCACTTCACATCATGTGCAATCACAAGGCTGGTTCAAATGATCAAACAACAATCTCTTAACATGATAGTGTGACACTGTGGATCTGAGTTCTACGGGTAGTTTATTCTAGTCTGACGGGGCAACAAAAGCAAAAGCTTGCATTCTACTAGTATGTCTCACTGTTGGTATTTTGAAATATTTAGTGTCACCATTTCTTAAGGAATAAACACACAGTGGAACAGACTATTTAGATAGGCAGGCAGTTTATTATTCACCCCTTTTAAAAAGGACCTGGTGTACAGATTGCACATGGACCACACTGAAGAATAAATCGACAAATCCAGTTGACAATTGAATCTGTTTTCTTTAACATCACTTTACTTGCGGTCATGTATATCACATCACCATAATCCAGAGATGGAAAATAGATTTGTTTAGATAGTGGAAGACTTGAATTAAAACTTAAACAATGATGCTGACCAAACCATGCTACATATAGTCCTATCTCTTGCATCTCTTGCATGTTTTTTCACTGTGCAGCAGCAGATAATGTACATTTTGAAAACTCAACCCCATGCATCAAAAAGCTGTTAGCTTTACCAGCAAATGGCAGAGGGAACTTAAAGGGTAGCCAATAGATAGTGGTCAAATTTCTTCAGGAATCTGATTAACAAGACACCTAATGTGTGTTTCTACATTAGGATGACCTATGTGGAATTCCACAGGGGCCAAGAAAACATCATTCTTGCCACCCCAGTGCAGATCTAGGGTTTTGATGTGTGCATTTGACCCCAGAATTTGACCACATATCCTTCATAAACAGATGGAAATCATTTCCTGATAATATTTTTTATTAGCATGGTGCTGGTGAACTACTGCCTCCCCCCCTCCCCTTCTTGTAATTGAGCATCCCCTGTGAATTCTCCTCTGCAGCATTCACAAACAGCACCTTAAATCTCAGTTACTAGCATGATGTACTAATAGGTCTTTGAGATAGTAGATTAACATTTGGCACACTTCTGTATTCTAAGACTCTTTCAACAAAGTTTGATTATGGATAGCACACAATAAAAAGAGAACTTTATGAAAAAGGCGATTTCAAATTCTGGTATCTTGTAAGTAATTTGAGATACAGATTTGATATTTGAAGGGTAAACATTTATAATGGGGTATTTCACTGTGAGTATTCATTTGAGTCTTTACAGAGTCCCTGCCTATTACACAATCTCAATCTGAAAATGTATCTGATGAATAACTGAAGAAGAGTAATAGCTTTTCAGTTGCCTAGTGTGTAGTCTAGTAAAATAATTACAAAGTAGTTCCTGCTTGTTAACCAAACTGTAGATCTAAACAACATACCAGTCAACATGATGGTCATTGTTATATCTTTTTTTTGTATTTATTTAATATGGTATATTAATTACATTATGTTGACTGTGATAAACAGCTGAGTTTGTGAACCTGTAATGCAACTCAACCAATTCAATCAGTTTTGTAACCAGAAACACAAATAGTGGCTGTTTGGCCGACGGCCGGGCCAGTAGCCGGAGTCGGCGTTTGTTTATTGAACAGAGGAGATTAGTTCTGGGATTGTAGCTCGCACCAAAGTATAGAGAGCAAGGTGAATAAGTGGGATCTCCGTGCTTTAGGAGTAGCGCACGCTGTTTTCATGGCACCTTTTATTTTATCGTTTTTTTACAGTGTCCGTCACGATCTCCTGCCTGTCACTCAACAGCGAATGCACACTACCCACACGGCAGGCGCCTGTAACAGGCTGTATCACTGATTTGTTTTATTCGGTACATGTACCCTAGGATCCGAAAATAGCATCAAGTGCAGTAAACTGTAGCAATCACTGGCACATCAAGACTCATTTTTAAAGTTTTAAAGAGCCCTGATTACTCTTCATTTTGCAGATACAACCCAGCATGTTTGATAAACATTTTGCAGATTTCCTCTTCTCTAAATGAACCCCACAGGGTGTATGTGTGGTCCTTGTGCTTTTTCAAGCCAAGAGATGGCCCTACACTGGTAAAATTAACATTCTATCCCATGTTCAGATTGGAAAAAATGACACTCCTGTCCTGTATTATCTAATCCACAGGCCCAAGTACATATTTGTGATCACCAGTGTGTAAAACAGATCATCAAATCAATGACATTTTCTGAGGGAAACATACTTAAATTATACTTGTTCTAACTTGTAACCCCGCAGAATAACAGAACCACATTTAGCATTTTAGAATAGGGAGAATTACCTAATATTGTACTTACTTAAACTCTACAGAATAGAGTAAAGAAAATCAGTCATGTACATGTGTGACAGGATGGCTTTGTGGTGATGTCAGACCAGGAAGAGAATGACAGCAATACTGTGGGTGAAGCGCTGGTGCGCGTATGTATTATAAAATAAATATTTAAAAAAAACAAAACGACACAAAACAAGACACGCTGGCCAAGACAAAATGGACAATAATCCAGCAAGACAAAACAAACAAGTATCGTGCAGGTTTAAAGCCAGCATGAGTAGCAATTGTTAGTCTTTTCTTTTAGTTCTCTTTCACTCACCTTCCACCTCTGAACACCCAACCCTGATCAGCAAAAGATGCTGTTTTTTATATTGTGTTGTCGAGGGATTAACTGGCTATCAATTACCTAGTTTTTCCCTCGACCACATTCTGCAAGGGCTTTCTCATACGCGTGGTTTACAGATAGTTTGTCAATAATCACTCACTGCCGACCACGCATTCTCACGATTTTAGCTGGATGGGACAATAACAAATAAAACAGTAAAACAGTGTTTAAACCACAGAACAGTACATTTACATAATAATAATAATATAACAAAAACCCAAAATAAACACAATACGCACAGGGGCGGGGTGTACCCCACCACAACATGTATGACTGATTTTTGTTTTAATTAAAGATATTTTTTAAGGAGGTGGAGATCAGTAAACATATTCTACCTGTAAGTTTCGTCCGCTGATAACCAGATTCTGTTTTTAGGTGGAACAGACCAGTACCGTGACTATTTTTTGTCTTCAAGATCAAGGCTTTGCTTTATATTCCCCTTTGCACCAAAGTGAGAGTGAAGTGCTCATATGGTGAGTGGCTGCCATGGGAAGACTGGAGTCTGGAGAGGGTCAGGTGCAGACATGTGTGCAGCAATCCCAGGTGCAGGGAGCTGGATTAGAATGCATGGTTCAGTAAGTGATCAATAACATCCCGTCTGCCTGCACCTGTTTAATACCGCATCATTTTAAGATGATGAATCACCACCCGTGTTTGGTATTGTTTGGCAGGACGAGCGAGGTGCCGTCCGCCATTTCCTGTTCATGTTTTTAAATGCCTCGTGGGAATGTGTGACTGTCAGCTACTGATTGTTTAACTTGCTGACAGTCACGCAAACTTAATAAACTCGTGCAGACTATGGCCGAGGGGTAATAAGATGATATATAGCTTGTTAACCTCTCGGCCATAATATCAAAGACCTGCAGTTTGGCTGCACACAGAGAGTGTGTTCGTGAGTGGAGAACAGGTGTGGAGTTAGGAGGTAATTTTAATATATGAAATAACAATTGCTACGCATGCTGGCTTTTAAACCAGCATGATACTTGTTATTGTTTGTTGTTTGTTTGTTTGTTTGTTTGTTTGGCCAACGTGCCTTTTTGTTTTGTGTTTTGTTTAAAATCTTTATTTTTATTTAATAAAAGTACTGAGCGCCGTAGTGTCTCAGTTTAGCCCCGCCATTACTTGTTGTGGTTTCTGTTTCTGGTCTGACGTCACCCCTGCAGCCATCCTGTTCACATTGTGCCATTCCAGAAATCTAGTACTCTTTGTACCTATGTAAAATACTAGCAACTGTTTGAAATAACAATAATTTGTATGCAATTTTTAGCATTTAGTTTCCTGTTTAAGTGAATTTTCTTGAAAGTTATTTGGATTGAATTATACTGCAGTGGTATTTTATAAAACATACTGGCCTGTATGTCCATGCATTTGTGTGATGTGACATGATAAAAAGCCAGTGGCAAATTATTGGCCCAAGCCTCTTTTGAAGAATATTGCTTTTAACATTTTGAAGTCAGTTCTACATTTGTAACTGCATAATGTTAATTTATTAAGCATTCTTAAGTATCTTTACAGAAAGACATCCACAGGGAAACTAATTCTGCATCCTTATAGTTTACCACAGTACAATATTTTTGCACAGCATCTTTACAGTTTGACTGTGCTTTGCCTATTTTTATACAATGCATTTACCTAGCTTATCCAGGTTTGCCGTGTTTATTAATACACTTTACCATACCTTGCTATTCTTAACAATGATACCCTAAACTTCACCATGCTTTAAGCTTTATTCCACTTTGCTATACTTTTTTATAAGGGCAGTTCTACGTGGAGTTTTCTTAACGGCCTGTATGCAGGTATTCAGTATTGAAAGAGTTAGGCTTTTTGCACGATAATTGCATTCTAATGCATTCATTTTTAGGACAGATGTTTCGTGATTTGAAATTGTTATTCTGACAGCCTTATACCAGTGAAATATGCTTCACCGTGAAAAGAGACTTCTCGATGTATGGAACAGGTGGCTTCTATTGGGTTACAGAAGCTATTTCTGTTGCTTAAACACCGGAAGTCATGAATATATATATATAATTTCTAGGATCGTTTTGATATGTAGAACATAATTCGATTCCCATTTTTAGTTTGATAAATGTTTTCAATTATTTCATGGCACCAAAATTTTTTCTATCTGTCCATTGTTTTTTTTTTTTTTGGTTTGTTTGTTTTTAAATAGTTCTGATAAATCATTTAAAAAGTAGTCTATGTATCTAAAGGCTTCTCCTTTTATTGTTACCATCTCTTGCCTTGTTGCAGTATTCCCCTTTGTCAAGCCATTGCTATTACACCTTTTAAAAAAGACAGACACCTCAATTGACACCTATCAGTTTAATTAGTACAATGAGTCCTTTACCACAAGTTTAGGTAAGTCAGGAATGCTGTTAACATATTTTTTGTTATACCTATTTTCAGTTTTATGAATTTCTTGGCTTTACTTTTTTTTTTTTTAAAGCTCAGTCTAACTAGCAATATGTGTTCTTATGTTTTTCTCTTTTTTGTGACACTGAACAGCAGAAATTGGGTCCCACAGGCACATTCAAAGATTGATGTTATTAAGCAGGGGGAGCCTGTGTGAGTTTACAAACCCTCCACTGCCACCCACACCTACGACTCCTAATATCTCATTAACCATTTAAACTGGCATGAGAGTGACCCCTATTAAATAAAAAAAATATACAAATACTGTAACAGGTGTGAAGTATGCTGGTAAAATGTCAATTCTCCCTGTGACTTGTGTGGACAAGTCCTAAAGAATTTTTTTTGAGTGTAATGAACTGTACCAGAAGCAAACACAGCACCTCCGAAGTATTCTTAGTTGTTTGCTCGTTACATTTTTGCAAGTGGCTGCTTCTTTGCAACATAAGGCAGAGGTTGCTTTTATTTATCTCATTACAAATGGAAATCAAAATCCAGATTGCACAATTTCCACAGTACTTACATTTTGCTTGCTTTTTCTTTTAGATACTGTGTGTGTGTGTAATATGTTTAATAAACATTGTCAAATTAAAAGTATTATGAATCTGCTGACTGAAAAGAGGTAAGTAATTCTGGACTTCAGTTTAAGTCGGTGCTGGAGTGATATTTAATTTATTTCATGCCACAAGTTGACTCACAGCGTTCATATTAATCTTACACTTGTTTGAAAGACACCACCAATTTTAAATATATTAAGTTCAACCCTTTGGCAGGCCTGTTTGGCACGAGAAGATCCACTTAAAAACCTTTACACTTAATATGGGGGCAATTTTTTTGTTACTGTACTGTAGGAGGATGTTCTCAAAACTTCGGAAAACCTTTTTTTTATTGTATAATATAGACTTATGCTTCTGTAATCGATAGTCAGAATTACGTATAGCTTAATTTACTGAAAGTTACCGTACCATTTCTTCAGTGTTTAAAAAGTGTGTTGTCTGATCCAGTCATGGAAATAGTGAGCGGAAAAGCCATTTGACCAAAATATTGGCCTGAAACAAGCAGATAAAAATCAAATATGTGCACCTGCCCTTTTAATGAAATTCTGCTACAAGCTGATAAATTGTCGCCCATTTCGTCGACACTAACTGTCAAATAAAATATTGAATTTAAAACAAATAGTTCTTACAGTGTATTACCCCACAAAAAATGTATGTGTTGTATATGGACACTATTCTTTGATACAGATCTAAGTGGTAAATTAGGATTCCAAATGTACAATTATTGTCCTTCTAATCTATTTAATAAACTCAAAACATATACTGACAGGAAACTTATGTCAAGGTGTTTTATGCAAATGAAGGGGATGACGTACAGCACAGAGACACTGGATCTTTCAATCCGGATAGTAGGACACTTGTTCCTCTAAGTAATTTTCCACTGTGGGCAAATGGCCCATGCAATACATTTACTACGGAGGAGGCAATTTCCCTGTGATTTGCCTATTGGGCAAAATGTATGCCATAGATTTACATAAAATTAAAAAAAAATAAGAAACACAGAAAAGGGTTTGCAACTGAAAAGATGTCATGAGAAAATACTAACATGTTGATATTGGCAAATGCCCAATTTTAGCATGAAGCAAATGTTATATTAAGGAATATACTGAGATAATATAAAGAGATAATATAAAGAAGGCAATGAAGGGATCCACTATACATTTCCTGTCAATCCTATCGTACCTTACAATTATAACCCTCCTTTCCTCTTGCACCTATACCAGTCAGTAACATGCAGTATGACAAACATATATAACCTACTCCTTGACCATTCCTCTAATCCTCCAAGAATATCAATCAGCACTATATTCCTGTGCTGAAACTTTGTCAAGTTTTTATGTTGATCAGATTTCATGGGCAAGCATGTTAACAATTTAGTGTAGGCCATGCAGTTTTATTGTATTATTATTATGTTTTAATTATTAATAATGCTTTTACAATTTGAATTCAGATGTAATGATCAAGCAAAATTACTTTTTTTCATCCTGGAGGGATGGGGGGGGGGGGGGGGGGCAGGTCCTGTATGCTGATAGCTGAAGTGATTGCTGGATTTTGGGAAGAGGCCAGAGACCAGGGATTGAGCGGATTGAGAAGGGCTGTGATTGGTTCTCCACTCAGGCACGGCTGGGGTGGAATGTGGAACCGAGTCCTTTAAAGTTAAAACGGGAGCCAGTTTCTAATTTCAGATCCCTGCCTGCCTCCTCCAACTGTGCTTTTTTTGCTTTTTCTTTATTCTGTTGCCCCCCAGGCACAGGACTAGTTTTTAATAGTTGTTCAAAAAGGAGGATACACTTATACAACATTTCACAATTATAAGGGATTGAACACAGGATGGTTCACACAGTAGGGTGAGTAGAAAAAAAAACTATGCCTTGGATCCTGTCGTTTTATACACTGAATGCTAATCAGGTGGTTTTTGATGCTTGGCTAGCATTAATTGTAGTTAATTATAAGGAAAGCACGTAATACGATTTGAACTGCCCTTTGTGAATTCAATTGCTGGACTGCAGTAAATTACAGGGCATAAGAGGATGTTTGGTGCCTTTGTTAAATGGTGTTTTGAAAGCTAAAACACTCAAGCGTGTTATATAAAGCAAGAATGGATATGTGGTGCTTAATATTATCTTGTAGTTTTTTTAAATACTTTGTTCCAAACACAGCCAGTCAAGATCAGAGTTGTAAAAGTTGGAGTAGTACATGATGACTTTTGAACAGGTGTATTTTTAGAATCGCATACATTTTTCTTGTGTGCTGGATATTTGTATTCCCCTTTTAATGTGTTGCAAAAAAAACCTTGCACTGCATTACACTTAATATGAGGGCAGTTTGTACTGTAAACTTCCGAAAAACTTTTTTATTGTATAATATACAAGCATAATCCTGTAATCTATAGTCAGAATTATGTATAGCTTAATTAACATATATACAGTGCTCACCCGTTATAACGCACCTTGTTATAGTGCGGAATTGGTTATAACACGGTAGGGTTGTGGTTCCCATTTGCTCTATAATGCCATTACAGTAGCCCTTTTACACTCGTTATAAGGTGGAACACAAATAGCACGGTCTTGTAACTATGGCTCCCCACTATAGCGTTATAAAGGGTGAGCAAATTTTTCACAACAGCATTCTATTTTTTATTGTTCCGATAGTTGAGTTGTAGGCTTTTCCAGTTTGATTTGCAAATGTTTTGTTTCTTCGTTCAGCTCTTATAATTGACAAACTCCTTTTATGCTGGTAGGTGGGGGTAGTGGAGGAGGAGGGGGTCTGTAATTTGAGTTTAAAGAGGTGGAACTGCTTTAAATAAACAGGAGTGGTGGGTAAAGCAAGTTAGAATTGTACCGTGTGTTGATTATTATTGTTTTAAAAAGTATAATTAAACTTGTTTTTATTAATGATTTACATTATTACATTTACTCCTGATTGCATGATTACATTCTGTTTAAAATGCTTTTGGTCTTTTTCAAGTGTATATTCCCAAAATCAGATATTTACCATATAGGGGCTTGGGTGTTGGTTATGTGTTCTGTTGTTAAAGTTGTGGTTAAAATACCAATTGACCAAACTAAGACAGTTCTAAATAGATACCAAACAGCATGACCTCTTGCAGTATATTCAGATAAGGTGATTGCAAAGCAGATATTTCTTTCTTCGTTATCCACTTTTGTTGAGTACAGTGCTTACTTTTTAATTCCACATTAAGCTGTAAGTATTTATGTATTCAGCACTGATGCTTTGACAATATTACTGATACAGACTACTCACTTTCAGACGTGGTCTTTACAAAGCTGTGTTCTATGATGCAGAATATGCAGTAATTCCAGTTTTGCCCTGTGTTCATAGAGTAATTTAAACATGAAGTCCTTGTGTGATTATGACCTGCATCCCAACAACTCTTTTCCATATTTCCCAGTATCTCTTGCTGTATGTACAGTATATTGGGGAGAATGTATTCTGAATTCACATAAAAGCAAAGGTTACTTACCACTATTTATTTATTTATTTATTTATTTATTTATTTATTTATTTATTTTTAAAAGTTTTTTTATTATTTTAAATGTTCAGAGCAGGTTTAATGCTTTCCCCCTCTTATCATGCATGCGTACACTGCAAAGTTCACTATAGCGTCCAGTACAGCATTTTCCAAGTTTCCAAATCCAATCATACTTCTGATTTATGTGTAAAAAGGGGACTACCTTCCTTTTAAAAACCCTTGCTACCGTACATTAACAGGGCTCACAATACTGTGCAAAATTCACAGTCAAAGAAACTGCTAAAACTGCTTTACTACATTTGGCATTGTATGCTATGTAAAATGATATTCCTTCTTCCAGCAGAGCATGTTTTAATAACGGCCTAAATACACTACATGCACAGTTGTAAAATGAAATCCCCTTTTTCTTTCATACCACCTTTGATATTGTATTTATCATGATTTATTATTTGTATTTAGAATAACAGATCAAGAGAATGTAATTTCAAATGACAGCTAATGCCTTCACCAGTTGTTCGTACAATAGTACTTTTGTGTCCTGTTTAGAAAGTGACAGCATGGTTATACACCTGTTACACCTGTGCACTGCCTCCGCCTTTTATCTTGGTTCTGTTTGAAAGATAGTGCTGAGGGGCACTGGTGGTTAGATGTCAATAGTTCTGATTGTCACCCTGGGGCCAGAACATTCCATGTTTGAAAACCCACAGCCCAGAAAGGACAAAAAGGCTTCTGATCTTCACAGTCCGTTATGTTATTTATTTATTTTTTCTTTTGCTCATTTCAGTTGCAGGATCTTTATTTTTTAAATGTGGTATGTTACTGTACCTACAGGTTTAATATAAGTTTAAGTGTGTTATTCTTATAGTGAATTTGACATTAAAAGACAATAATGAATAAATAAATCTGGGGAATAGGTGGTGTTGGCATTGTATTAACTAGAACTAGAATTCTGCTTCGCTTTGTCAAAAATAAGCATGTTGAGGTCTTAAGTATACATTTTATCCTTAGTGGGTTTCTACAGTTACTTTTTATTCCTAATTTATTAAGTCTTATCCATATACCGATTGAATATTGTACATATGTATTGTATGCATAAATGCAGTAGTGAGTAATAAAAAAGACTACAATAAGCAAGACAAACATTCAAAATTATAATACCGTCAAAATTTAAATATATTTAATGTATGTATTAAGGTATTGAATGTATTAAATAAACTAAACAAACAATAACTAAATATTATCAATATTAATATAATTGAAAGCATTTCAAGCATCAAATGCATGTCATTTATATGTGGTACATCCCCTTCCATGATGACCTCTGCTATTGCAGTTTTAGGACTGACTGCACAACATTGAACTGCATTAACCGCAAGTTCACTAAGCACTGAAGTGTGTATAGATGTACAGAACAACGGTACAGTTATGCTTTGATACAGGTGCAGAGTGGAGAAAAATGTGTTCTGAATTGCTTGGTTGGTCATTCAGAAAGAATGTGTTTGCTGTTAAGGGAAGCACACCTTACCATACCCACTTTTTTTCTTAGAGAGAAAAATATGAAACAAAAAAAAAAAATACTGGAAATGTTCAGCTCATCACAAAACATTAAAACACAGCCATCGGTCATTAGAAAGAAAAACAAAAATCCCTCATACACGTCCAGCATTTAATGAGCTCTCTGCTTCGGTGGGATCAGGGTCATATGGTTCCTATTCATTTTACTTAATGGACTGCGAGGTGGAATTCCGCATGTTTTGAGGATGTTCATATCCAGTGAATTTTTATTTTCAACAGATTCTTGAATAAAAGCCCTCCCTCTTAGAGGGAGATAGACTGTAAGGCAGAGAAATGGAGCATAAACTATGGTGTGTCAAATGATCTTAGTCAGTGCTATATATGGTAAAATGCACAGAGGCTGAAGTAGCCCTCTAAGTGCTGAGGACTCATTTCTTCCCTGAAAGCCATATTGGAACATGTTATTTGCTATCTTTCTAACATGAGTCATTTTATCTTTCAATGAAGAAACCACTAATGTAGCAGTGCTCGAGAAGGCCTTGCACAACATTCGTTCCCATGGTGCTCTTGAGTGAAAGGCCAAATGCAGCATGTTACATTCCAGTCCAGGATTATTTCTTTATTCCTCTGGGTAATTGTTCAGAGTGCTGTATACAGTTCTTGCCAGGGGAGATCCATATATTAAGAGTGGTGATGTTTGTTTCAGGTAATGAGGCTCTCACGCTTTCATTTTTTATATCTTGATAACCGCTTATCCAAATATGATTAAACTTGGTTTGGACCGTCCTCTTTTTCTGAGGCTTTAAGAATCATGCTGACCTCCTTATGCATGAGGTATGGCCTTTAATTGGTATAGGCTTCAGAACCACCATGCCTACATTTTGATAAAACTTTGAAGTTATGTTTTATCACTCTTTAAATTGCGATACAGCACTTGTCCGTTTTTATACAGCAGTTCAGCAGACCTGATTTGCTTCATCTCTGTGTTGATATTTCCTGGAAACTACAAACAAATTCTTCATTCCCTCCACTGAAAACTGAAACAAAACAAGGTAATACTACAGTAAGCCGTCGCATATCCGACTATGGTGGGACCAGAGTAAGGGCAGATATGTAAAAAGGTGAATACATGAATCCTATTTTAAAAACCATTATACACTGCTGTAACAATTACTATATTCACACAATTATTGTTTTGAGATTCAGCTTTTATTAGGGAGCTCCCCTAAGTCCCTTGTTTAGAAAGATACAGAGTATTAATGCTTGTGACAGGGTAGCCGTCTGCCATGTGGGTGCGTGCATTCACTGCTGAGTAGCAGGCAGGAGATCGAGACGGAGGTTGAAGTTGATACACCCCACAGGTGAACAGGATTTATTTACCTATCAACACACTGAACAGCTCGGCGTGACACTACCAACTATGGCAGCACACGGAGCACATACAACACCGTGTACGAAAACTTTGGTAGGATCTACAATCTCTGAACTAATCTTCTCTGTTCAATAATAAACTAACGCTGCTGAAGAGGGTGATCATGGAGGATAAATGGTTAGGGGACATATGTGACGGGCAGATACGCGACCAATTACTGTAATAATTATTATTATTATATTATTATTATTATTATTATTATTATTATGATTATTATTATTTCATTTAGAGTATTGCTTGTGACATACTGTTACACAACCAGCAAACTTTAGCAGTTTTTGTTTTTGTGTTTGTGTTTAAATCACTTCATTAAGGCATCACCATTACATGGTACGAGCATATATTGTAATGCACTGGGAATTGCCTCCCTAATACTCCCTAATACTACCAAGAGTAACATGGAGTTTAAGGGGTGCAGTGTTTCGGCTGCCAATGTACTTAAATGCATATGACTTCACACCATGCAGCTATTGAAATTTGTTGTATCACTTTACTGTATGGTAGCAAATGGTTTAAATATGCTTTTTATTTAGAAACATTTAACATGCTGAGTAGTTCTCTATGATTATTAGAATTTGGCACTGATAAAATCAATCCACTGTTTTATAGGCAAGGCAGTTGCTTATTGTGGATGAATGACTTCCAGTGTTTGGGATCCGGTTGTAAGGGATCGTTTACAGTAACTTGATGTTCATGTCATTACATGTGTCTTGATATATCTGTTTAAATGTAACTGTTTCCTATTTCCCTTCTGTCTTTTTAGTCTTCGTATTTCAATTCTTCTTTTTTATTAAGTTTCAACACACCAAACCGCAAAAAAAAAAAAAAATCCAATACAAAATAAACAGCCGTTGTAAAGACATGCAAAAAACAAACAAATATAAAACAAACCCATAAGAAAATAAATAAATAAAACAAACGATAATAAAAAAAAAAACATTTTTTTAATTAAATTAAATGAAAAAAAAAATGAAAATTGTTGATTGGGTCTCAAAAATGACTGCTCGATACAAAAAGGCACAGAGGAAATGCCTAAGGGAGGACTGAGAGCTTCAGGCTGTCAACAGGCTGCCATGCACCATGAAACTTGTTACTAGACCCACTGAGCGACTTTCTCCAGTTTGAGATACTGCATGGCATCTCTAACCCAGTGAACATATGAGGATGGGACAGCTTGCTTCCAATTTACAAAGTACGCCATTGGACCAACAGTGATGCACAAGCCAGGGTGCTCGACTGGACCTTGGACAGAGGGATATCATCAGGCACTGTCCCAAAGATTGCCACAAGTGGTGTGGGGTCAATAGAAAAAGGTCTCAAAATGAGGCTAGCTTGGGACAGGACCAGAACATATGGATCAGTGAGGCAGGAGCCTGCTTACTTCTGTCACATGTGAGGTCTAAATCAGGGTACATTTTTGATAATGTAAAATCGTCACTTTTTCCAAAAATATGCACGAGATTTTAATGGGCAGTCTCTCCCACAAGTGCTGTGCCACCCTGGATATGATCCACTTACTACCAACTTTTTCTCTTCATGAACCCTCAAGAATAGATTTCTGGCTGAGGACTGAAAAGAACAACACTGGATTGAATTGTGTACCAGCTTGGCACAGGACAAAATGTTTTCTGGTAAAATAGAGAACAAATGCTGTACCCAGTCATTAAGCTTTATTAGTAAATTAATCATATTTAGGGTATCACTGAACTTGTGAGACAGATTGCTCATTAAAATCCTTAGCATATTTTTAAAGAGGAGACAATTATCTATTCAGGGATACCAAGATATTTAGTGAGCAATTAGTCCGATTTGAAGTTAACCAGCAACAAACTTCACATCCTCAGTTGTACTGCTTTCCTAAAAAAAGGAGAACATTTTGGTGTACCATTCTACTTATGAGATGTCTTTCTCCATAATATTTAGCATTTTTTTTTTATAAGGAGATGATTATCTATTCAGGGACACCAAGATATTTAGTAAGTAAAGGGTCCGAGAGAAAAAAAGGACAATACAATCCCCACCCCTAGTCTTGCAATAAATAATGTATTGTTTCCATAATTTGTGCCTGTACTGTATGTTGCTGATAAACCTTGTTTCCAACTGAAGTAGAGTTTGGGGTGAATGAGATACTTCTTTTGATACTTTTGATACTTCTATTGAGTGCCGCCTTTTCACTTCTTGGAAAGGTTATGTTGAAAATCAGACTTTCAGGGAGAGAAAGGGACTTAATCTAAAGTAGCAGAACTGGTAGGTACTCAGGGAAGGAAATGAGACTTCCATTGCATAACCGTTTGATCCATTCCTGGTTTTACTATGAGTCACACCTGAGCTTGTTACCAATACACTGTGGCTAATCAAGCTTGTAGTACAACCTGGAATGGGTGAATGCTAAGCAGTAGGAGTCTTATTTCCATCCCAGGGTATGGTGGCAGATATACTGTAATGGAGGTGTCCCCTCACTCTCTGAACTGGGTTTAAATGCATATTTTGTTGCAATTAGTAAAGCGCTCAATTCATTTTGATATATTTTAATTGTGGAGATTCTGTAAATGTAAAACACAAAGCTCTGTTTTTTCGTTTTTCTGAGGTTGTCTGTCTATTAGCCTGTCTGTCTGAGCTTGTCAGTCACTTCAAAAGGGAACTCCTGAACTTGAAAACACTTGTGAAACAGTTGAAGGCTATATATTGTTTCAAATGCAATTGCCCTTGTAAGAATATACAGCCTTCAACTATATACTTTGGAGATTATTCAAATGTGTTTGTCGTTGTTTGTTATAGTTATCATCACTTACACTAATTCTGATAACTGGTTCATTCTCTCAAGCACTGTATGCGTCCCAGGGTACTTTGATAATGAAGTGTGTGTAATCTGTTTTGCTTAATGCCCTTATCTGTGGTGCTGATTCTAACAATTGATGAGTGCTGCTCTGATCTTGTTTTCATATTTTACATTCTTTTACTACATTTGCAGCCCTTGAGACAGCTGCGCTGCTGCCATTTGTTATGGAGGCTGCAAATAATCCGTGAATAAGCAGCACATACACAACAAGCAATTCATGATCCTGTGTGTTTTACTGATCTCGCCAGGAACAGAAAGAGAAAGTATTCTCTCTCTCTCTCTCTCTCGCTCTCTCTCTCGCTCTCTCTCTCGCTCTCTCTCTCGCTCTCTCTCTCGCTCGCTCTCTCGCTCTCTCTCTCTCTCTCGCTTGCTCTCTCTCTCTCTCTCTCTCTCTCTCTCTCTCTCACCCCTGTGGCTTTAAAAGGTCTTTCAGGTCTCACTCGTGTAGAGTGCACAGGATGTGCCCTATAGTCTGGACTTCGCCGGTTCGAGTCCAGGCTATTCCTTTGCCGACCGAGGACGGGAGCTCCCAGGGGGCGGCGCACAATTGGCCGAGCGCCTCCCGGGGGAGGGAGGGTTAGGTCAGTCAGGGTGTCCTTGGCTCAGCGCGCACCAGCGACCCCTGTGGTCTGGCCGGGCGCCTGCGGTTTTGCCTGTAAGCTGCCCAGGGCTGTGTTGTCCTCTGATGCTGTAGCTCTGGGTGGCTGCATGGTGAGTCTGCAGTGTGTAAAAAAAGCGGGAGGTCTTTGAAACAGTGCTCTCTTTGAGTTCAGCAGGTACAACAAAGTGTAACCACCAACCTGTTTCACATTCTGCCTCCAGTGGATAATGCTTTCTTTCTGTTTCCATCGCAGAAGGTGCATTTGCTACCAATGCCATTACACTTGAAGCCTACTTTTAATATGTATTTATTTATTTATTTAGCGAGGCGGTTAATTGATCAGGGCGGTTATGTGACAGTCGGATATGCGACGTTCCACTGTATAGCTCTGTAGATAAGTTTTGAAACACAGGTACTAGAAATAAGTAATTTCTCTGCAACACAGCAATTATGAGAGAAAAAATAAATTGGCTAATTAGCAGAAATGTACATTCTTTTTTTTTTTAAACACATTATTTTTCTTGAACTGTGTATAACTGCAAATAATTAGCAATCCTTGTTTTTTGTGGGTGGCGTAATTACTAGTAGGAGAGAACTAATTATTTTGCTGTGGGTGACACCACAAATGTCCTGACCCAGGGAAGATGCAGTGAAGCGGTTGGGGTATTCAAGGGCAACTCAATAATTTATAACACTGGTGCGGGAAATTAGGTGGTGGCATACCTCCATTTTCTCAGCAGATTTAGTAGTCTCCATGAGTACCTTCAATCTGCTCTTCCAGGGGCCCTTACTGGAGAGTAAAGAATTTAACACCATTGGTTGGGCAAGGGTGATTTACACTCGACCCTGTGACACAGTCAGTTTCCAGGCTTTGATTGAATGTGACAAAAGAGTCATTCATACAAGAAATAGGGTGATTGCTTTCTTTCAGTACACAAAATAGTGAAATGAAGGAATGCACTGCTGAGGTGCTTTTGTGACTGGTTAACCTAGTGAAATTGTCAGGATCTGCAATCTATTATATATAGGAAGGATATTGACAGAGGTTGGTTTTCTCAAAACAACTTGTAGGACCTATACTGTATGATATGTTATAGTAAAAGAGAGTGGCCTTGTCAATCCCAGATAGGTCCAAAACCAGGATAGACTAGTCCCTCATTAATACAGACACTGTTTTGCCGTACATTCGGATATGATGGACACAACGTATGTCCCCTAATAATATCTAATTAAGTGTGATGCTAGGTCACTGTGAATCACATAATTCAAAGAATTAAACTGACACCAAAGACAGGACGAAAATAAATGGAAGAACAGATACAAGTAGTCTACTAAATCGTTAAAATTAATTTAATGATTTAAAAGAGGGCATATAAACAAACTCTACAGAGTTTAAACAAACTGAGATCGATCGGTTGGAAAAGGGCGAGAAGCTTTTAGAAATAACGATGGACTCCAGTGGTTCCAAACACAAGATGTGCACTACAATAATTGTAATTCTGAATTTGAAATCTTTAATTGCTTTTGCAAAGAAAGTCTCACTCATACCAGAACAGAAAGCAAAAGCAGCAAGTAGGCTATCTGTTTTACTTTCATCTGTGCATACACTCTGTAAAATGCATGTAGTATATGTAAGGTATTGTATAGTAACATAAAGTGTCAATGCGACACCATGATCTATTTCGTGTTAATGTTGTACTATGTAGGCAACAGGGGGAAAAAAAGAAAATGTGCTAAAATTATTTACTTTGAATTTAAAATATTTTATTATTTTCTTATTATACAGTACTGTGTACAATGCAGCAGCGTGATTTATTTTGTGTTACTGGTAGCATATAGGCTAAAGTAAAAAGAAAGTGTGCTAGATATTCATTTGATATTACTAATTTATACTGTATAGGCCTACTGTACATATTCATTTTTTTTTAAATACTGTAACGTGTAAAGAGAACACATTAATGTTATTTCAGCGCAATGGTTTATAAAATTAAAATAAATTGAGCTCTATAAATGTCGTGTGCGATTTTTAATTATTATTATTTTTTTAATTAAACGGACACGTCGTTATTTCTGTCTGCCTCCTGACAATATAGGAACTGGACAACAAGATCTCTAAGGAATCTCAAAGACAGTTAGAGAATACTGGGTGAAAAAAAAATCCATATATTGGTGAAACAGAATTCTGAATGCTTTCAAACATTATAAAAATGGAAGGGCAGGAAACTCGTAAGTTTACAAATGAAATGAGCCCTAAATGCTTGTTTCCTGTCTAAAATATTTATTTCCTCTTATCATAAACAATGGACTGTATGCTTTTCTTTTTCTCTTTCCTGGGACACTTTCTCTATTTGCTTATTTTACGCATTTCTCTCCCAGGAATCATCAGTGGTTTCATCTTTGCACTGCGTGTTGTCTCTCCTACTGATCTCTCTTCATGGCAATTCACACCTGTTGTGATGAGGATGCCAGGACATTCACTTGCTATGGCGTAGCACTCTAAGTGTGGAAATGGAGACAGACAGAGTGATGGGTGCTCCTCCCAGGCAACAGCTGACACTGTTAAGAACTGAGATCCATGCAACCCCAGCTTAGATACATAAATTATTTAAAAGAAGTACAACCTTCTTTGCAACCTTTGCCTCGTCAGCCTGTCATTATTATCAGAAGGTATAATTAGGGCTGGAACACCAGAATCTGTAAAGGCTCATTCCCCTGCTGAGCACAGTAATTAATAACGTTAATTACTGACGTAGTAACACAGCTGTATCTACGTAAACCTTGCTTATTTTATGGCATAATGTGGAAAGTTGTAAAAGCCAGTTTAGGTGGTCTGCAGTGTTTGTGCCTGCTCTTCACATTCTTCCCCCAGATTTACAACCTTTAGAAGTTTTAAAGTAATGACTTCTGGCAGCAAATCAAACGGTAATTAGGACTTTACAAAATAGCCCCCAAAGAATGTTTGACAGCTCTTTGGGCCTCATTTACGAAAGGGCACTAAACATTAAGGGGCACCATAATTGCAATTAGTGTGCACATTAATGATGTCCGTATTTGCTACTGCAATTCATTATTGCGTGCAATACTTTGCATATTATGGCGTGCACTAAATTTAGTGCTTCACACTAAAACACATTACCCCCACTGCACGATTTCTAGTCATCAATATGTATGCAGGCATGGTTTCTATCAATTAATCAACATATTACTTAATGTATTTTATAGTACAGAAATAGGCAGATATAACTAGAAGCAGCTTTCCTAGAACTCTGACAAACAACTCAACATCACAAATGTAATAATAATAATAATAATAATAATAATAATAATAATAATAATAATATTTTGCTTTCAATGGAAGTCTCAAACAGTAAAAAAGTCGGAGTATATAATGCCATGTCTCAATATTTAACTTGTATTCCAAAATATAACATTTTTAACAGCACTGAAAAAAAAAAGATACTGGCAAGCTATGAAAATGTGATTTAGTAAACCACTATGAATGTACCTTTTTATGACTGTCCGGACACTTCTTTTCTCGCACACTTGATAACCATGCTCATTGGGCAGGATTTTCAAAAAACAGTGTTATTTTATCGAACTCACAGAATAGTAACGAGAGCTTTAGTAGCAAGTGATTTTCAAACAGAATGTGTTAATTAAATCAATCCGTTATGCTTTGAAATTGAGTCGATGAGATCGTTAATGAGCGCATTTCTCGTTAAAAAGCTTAATTGTCGCAGGTCACGTACATCACTTCCTGTCTCATCAACTAGATAAGGGGAACTCATTAATCAAAATGCATGTTAACAAGATAAAAAAAATGAATGGAAGCAGGATTCGCTGTTACGGAAACTACTAGCGTACAGCGAGACGGCTCTCTCACCTGCGAGCAGCAGCCAAATGGGCATAAAGAAATAATGGGAATATCTATTTTATGTATAATTTGTAAACCTTATTTAAAATTGTGCATTTTGTCATCCAGAATGTACATTCATTTAGAGCCTTGTTGCAGAATTAGAACACTCTAATTCTGCATCTTTTCCACATAATGCCTGTTGATGCAGAATGTAGTTTCTTAATTTTTTTTTCCAGCACTCTGCTAGCCAGACCACTCTTTTGCTCAGTCATAATGTGGTGCACCATCTCTTGTAATCCCAGTTAGTTTCTTCCAAGGTAATTCTGCACTTTCCATGGCTTGTTGAAGTTAAAACAGTTCCTTAAAAGCTCTTCAGAAACATTACAGTTAATATTACCTGCCATTTCGGTAATACGCTCAGCAACCGTGTTACGAGACAGACTGATGTTAGAAATTGTTTTTATTTTTTCAGTGCATACTACACCAGCTGTTTTAAGAAAGCACCTTTTAATAAATTCATCATCCGAAAAAGGTTTGGCTGCACTTGCAATCTCTTTGCTAACAATAAAACTGGCATCCACAGCACTTTTCATTTTTTTTTCTCATTTTCAGAAAAAAACTTTCATTGAGATTCCATAGCTTCTTTCATTTCCAGTAAACTCAAAATACGTTGCTTTGTGCAGCGTGTCATAGTGACGTTGTATGTTACAATCTTTCATAACTGCAACCGTTGCACTGCAAATCAGACATATTGCCTTGCCGTCAGAATTATTCAGTTAAAAAAATAATCATCTAGCTAACGATTTTGGAATCTTCTGTGTTCCGCCTCCACCTTTTGCTTCTGATTTAAAATTTTACACAAAGTAAAATAAATAGTTTAAACAAGCCTTTGCTTTGCTATCCTAATCAAAATTATGTGTGATGTGCTTTTTACACGTGTGCGTGAGGAAACAGATCCTGTGTGCCATTTGATTGGCTATTTTACTAACTCTGTGAGCTGTGATTGGCTTAATGGGAATGTCACTCTTACAATGCAGACTGCACATGTTGAATATACTTATATTAAAGAGGCGGGTTGTTTTAAAGAATTCCAAAATGATACAAACATCAATGCAATTTTAGAAACTAATGAACACCCCTAAACCTGAGATGGAATTGTTTTCCTGTAACTCACTGAAGCAGCCTATCTATTATTTTTTATAATTATTATTATTATTTGTTTATTTAGCAGACGCCTTTATCCAAGGCCACTTACAAAGACTAGGGTGTGTGAACTATGCATCAGCTGCAGAGTCACTTACAACTACGTCTCACCCGAAAGACGGAGGTTAAGTGACTTGCTCAGGGTCACACAATGAGTCAGTGGCTGAGGTGGGATTTGAACAGGGGACCTCTTGATTACAAGCCCTTTTCTTTAACCACTGGACCACACAGCCTCTATTATAATACAGAGATACCCTTGTGATGCTAATATTAATGAAGACGAGGTTCAGCTGTACAGTTGTACAGTAACGTAGTATTTCAGTGCTGTACAGATGTTCTATGTTGTTATTCATTAGTGCTTCAGCTTTATTTGGATGATTGCCTTTACCTTGTTTTAATTTCCTGTTCCTCTCCAGTTTTTCTGAGATACAAATGTACCAGCTTTACATCATTTTTTTTTTTTTTTTTTTTTTTTTTAACGTATTCTCGTTTTGTTGATCATTAATGAACATGTCTGTACTGTGGGTGTTATCGAGTGGTTGAAAACAAGACATGTTGTGTTTGAATTAAGGAGTCGAATGGGTCAAAGTTCAAGTAAATGCATTAAAAGAGAGGATTTTTTTTTTTTTTTTGCATCACACAAGGAATACATGTTAAAATTCAAAGGTAAGCAGTGCAGTTTCACTTTACGTTGCCTCTGCCTGTCCCCTGCTGAGTGCTGTCTGTTCGCTCGTTTTCGGTCAATGTAAGTGTGACGGGGTACTCCCCGCCCCTGTGCATATTATGCTTTGTTGTATTATTATTATTATTATTATTTTATGTATTACATAGGATGGCGAAAAGCCATTTTTATTACGTATTATTGTTTGGCAGGAAGAGCGAGGTGCCGTCCGCCATTATTTGTTATTGTTTTATTGTTTCAAATAACTTGTGAGAATGCGTGACTGCCAGCTACTAATTGTTTAACTGGCTGACAGATTAGTAAACTTGTGCAGACTATTAATAATAATTAATATCTAGTTAACCCCTCGGCCATAATATAAAAGACCTGCGGTTTGGCTGCACAGGGTGGAGTGTTCGTAAGTGGAGAATGAGAGTGAAAGTAATTAAATAGAAATAACAATTGCTACTCGTGCTGGAAGCACCAGCACGATACTTGTTACCGTATTTGTTTGTTTGGCCAACGCGCTTTTTGTTGTAAAAGTGTTTCACCCACAATTGCCTTGTGTGTTGTGGATTTATTTCCTGGCCTGTCACCACGTCACCACCAGTCAGCCTGTTCACAGTAAGCCACCTGCACCTTTCACAATAAGCTACTGACCAAAACATACGCCAGGACTGCTGGAGCTTTTTATATAGGTGGTCACGTGTAGTCTCGGACATTAACATGCACATTAAATTTTTGCTCGCACTAAATTTAGTGTGCGCGATATGGCATGTAAATGAGCCAAATCGTGTGCACATAAATGAATGCATTCTCTGTTAGTCAATGTGGCAGCAAATTTAGATTCATTGCGCACGTTAGGCTCAGTACTTTATGTGCGTGCTAATTCTAAATTTAGTGCCCTTTAGTAAATGAGGCCCTTTCATGCTGTTATGTAAATGTAACGTTCTGGTTTTTAGATAAGGGGTGTTTTTTTCTGTTTGTTTCAGCAGTTGAAAGTGCACTTGCTTGTAATAATTATTGCTCTCTCTCTCTGTTCTCAGTGTTTCATTGTATTTACAATTTCACAATGTACAAAAAGTTTTTTTTTTTTTAAACTTAAGCATTGTCCTGAGCCATTTCGGGTCTCAAGAAAATAAGAACACACTGGCTATTTTTATTTGTTCAGATCTTTTCCGATTTAAATTAATTGTTAAATATTAAAGTATAACTTGCAGTCATCTTATAGGCACTAACTAACTGAGGACAGTTTTTGTTGTAAAGTTGACTATATGACCATGATGGAACATTGAAGAATAAAATTGTACAAGTAAAGATGTTATATATATATATATATATATATATATATATATATATATATATATATATATATATATATATATATATATAAAATGGATGGGCTTCAGTGAGTTACAGGTAAATATTTCCATCGAGAGTTTCTGTGACGTCATAAATTACGAGACCAAAGGGTGTCCTCGGCTCGCCGCACACCAGCGACCCCTGTGGTCTGGCCGGGCGGCTGTGGGCTTGCCTGTAAGCTGCCCAGAGCTGCGTTGTCCTCCGACGCCTGCAGTGTGTAAAGAAGCGGGAGGCTTACAGCACACACTTCAGAGGACAGCGTGTGTTCATCTTCGCCCCTCCCGTCAGAGCAGGGGTGGTAGAGGTGAACTGAGCCTAAAAATATTTGGACATTCTAAATTGGGAGAAAATAATAAAATAATTGGCGACTACTAAATTAAAAAATAAATAAATAAATAAAATGAAGTACATGAGTAAAAGAGGGCATATAAACAGCTACTCTAAATAAAATGAAGTACATGAGTCCTTTTTTCTGCCTAAGAAACTGCATCTTCTCTCTTTGATTTCCACTTTTCATCTTGCTCCATCTCTATGCTCTCCTCCAGTGTCCAATCTGCAAACCAGGCCCGTTTAAAAACATCATACAATTAACACGTTTTTTTCTGTTTTAAATGATACCTGTCAGCTTAAAAAAGGAAGCTTAAAAGGATTGACCCCACCCCCAGCCCCCCAGTAATTCGAGCCCTGACATGTGCCTCTTTTGCTTAAGGTAAAACATGTTTTTATCAATGTGTTGTTTTTCTTCTATTAAACTAATAGATGTGATAAAGTAAAATGCTTATAAAAGACTTTATATAGCTATCACACGTATGCAACAGAGAGCATTAATCTTTGTCTCCTATTTTTTCTTAAACTTTACAGGATAAAATGTACTACTTCTAAAATACACCTGCCCTCTGAGGCATGTGTCTTTTACATATTTATAAAGAAGGTAAAACTATTTGTATCATGTACAGTACTCGACTATCAATGCAAACATTATTTAAAGACCTGAAACTATTGTATTACATTATTGCTAAAAATAATATAAAATGTATACTTAAGAAATAAAAAAAATTCTGAAACTTTTTAAAAATATTTTTACAATATGAATTTCACAAATGTGAAAATAACTAAATCATAAAGTATTTTGTATTATTCACTAACATACGGTTCTTAGAGGGTAATTGTGGTGAACTGAAAGTGAATGTAGACTTTCAATAAAAAATATGTTTCCAAATACTTTTGTCATATTTTACAGCCCCTCCTATTGTTGTGATGGGCTATTTTGATGCACAACGTGTTCAAATCACTAGAAGCTTCAGTGTACTGGGTTGTAAACATGGCACTGTGATGTGACATGACAGCATTTATTTCTGCAATTGTTGCTTATAGATGCACACAAAGCAAAGTTGTTTGCACAAAGATATACAAATATCATGGAAGAGAATAATTCCAACACAATACAGTGATACCTGTATGAGCCGTTATTGTTAGACTACAGTAGTCCAACCTCTTTAGACAGTGAGAGTGATCATTTAGAAGAGGATAGTTGCCATTTCAGTGGATAACCCCACCTGCAATTCTCTGTGATTGGTTGCAAATATGAACATTGACTGTTCAGTAATTCTCCAGATTTGCACAGCGCTGTACAGCTGCTTTTTAATGCTACTGGTCGTTCAACCTTCCCTTCAGTCACATCTAGTGTCATTGTACTGTAATAAGGTACCTATGGTAGTAACACAGCAGCCTGCATGAAAATACAATATTCTGTTACCAACACAACGATGCTCTGTCAACAAATGAGTAGCTAACAAAACACATTCATGTTTAGCTGCTGTACATTTGATATTTCATGTTGGATAGGTAGCTCAAAAGCAGACACACAGGAAGATAACCCACAGGTAATATAAGATAACCCACAGGTAATATAAGTAGGAAATATAGAAGACACAGAGTTGGAGTACTGTATTGAACTCATCAACCGAGGACTGAGACAGCCCATACGAATATGATGATCAGTGGTGTCATGGGAAGATGTGATATTCAGAGGATAGGCAGTCATCAGTGACCCATAACAGTGCTGTGTGTGGTGACATGACTGGAACTTCTGGTGATGATATTACAGGTGAGATGGGGAGACAGTAGATTACAAAGTTTTGGTTGAATATTTATTCAAGAAAGTTGTTATTTTAAGGGTACTTTAAAGCAGCGAGCCTATACTTACATATACTTGTGTTATTCAGAGAATGATACCAGGACTGGTTGTATATTGTAGAAACTGCAGGTTATTGTAATTTCACCATTTAATAACCATCTTACCTGGAGGAACTACAAACAACCACATTTATCATTAGGGTTAGCCACAGGAATGATCCACACAAACATATCTGCTTCAGAGTTTAGTGGAGTGACATTTTAAACTGATACTGTAGTTAAAAAATAAACCCATTCTAACTGATATCAATACACCTCTTTTGGCCCTGTTTTTGTTATCCTGTTTGTTTGTTTGTTGAAGCTGATTTATTTGGCAATTGTTGAAGCTGATGATGAAAAGCAGAAAAATATAATGTTTATTATAAAAAACTATTTAATGTGTTTCTATGTGCCTTCTAAATTTCTGTGTGTATGCATTTTCTGCATTAATCCTTTTCATAACTCATGGTGATAGATATGAATCAACAGATCAATCATGATTTTCTAAATCCCTGTGTAAGGCAGCCTCCAAAAACGTAAGCAACGTTTTAGTCTCTGGCGCACAGGCCAATTACGTTTTGAATGTGGTGATCTTATTTCTTAAGTAGGAACTGCTTCTGTGTTTCAGTGTGCTGTTATAACACTGTTTATAATGTTTTACAACTATGATAAAAACATGTATTTTTACATGTTTTGTGGCATTGCTATCTGTGAGCATCAAACAAATCGGTTCTGTTGGTTGATAGTACAGCAGTAGAAAAATTGAGTTTTTTTTTTAATTTAAGAATCCCATAAAGAGTCTGGACAAACCTACTTAAGAATTATCAACGAGTTCCTCAAATAGGAGTAGAAACAAAATTGCATATGTTTTCCATGTTGCCAACAGAACCACTGAATGTTGTTTTTCTGATATCTTGGACAGAATGATTGAAGATCGTGGGAGAAGAGGTAATACCATGGCAGAAAGAAGACAGCTGTTTGCAGAAATGCGTACGTATTGAAGGACATGCATCATACCGTACGAAATCCAGTGCCAAACTTGAGAACACATCTTTGGTTCTTTATTAGTTACTCCGTTTTGAACAGTTAGTAAAAGGATTATACAGTAGTACTCAACTCTGGCCCTCAAGATCCAATCCAGTCCAGGTTTTTACTCCAAGCAGGTTCTAATGTAGTTAATTGAAGCTGCTGAGAGGCAATTAACTAATTTAGGACCTGGTTGGAATAAAGACCAGGACTGGAATGCATCTCGAGGGCCAGAATTGAGTACCACTGCAACAGATGTATAAATCTTTACGCTGAAGTAACAGTCATGTATTCTCGGTACATATTATGTTTAATTATGAAATATCTTGAAATACCTGTTTTTAGACTGTGAAATAAGTGAAAAAATACATCACTAGTGATAATATATTTAAGATCGCACAGTAATAATACAATGGATTCCATATATTGTCCTTTTCTAGTCCATAATCCTTTTTAGTTATTGTTATTCTAGCAGGAATCTATGCAGTGTGTGTTTGTTATTAGTGTTTTTATTTCCTACCCAGGGGCTCAAGATTTGGATCGCATTCGGTTATCTACCTACAGGACAGCATGCAAGCTCAGATTTGTACAAAAGAAATGCAATTGTAAGTAAAGTAAATTCAGTGACATAAGTCACATCCCAAGGGCTTGTTGGTGACAGATTCAGTTCCAGTACTGGTCAGTGATCAATTTCAGTCATGTGGCTGATGGGGAAATACATTCTGAGACAAATTTCTATTAAACAGCATAGGCGCTGTCACCAACTGAGTTCTTACATTTTATTAAAAAAACACCCTGTCCAATTCCCCAGAATAGAATCTTGCTACATCTCAAGGAGAGGATAAACAGCAGTAATAATTCTGTGTTTAATCACAAGCTATGTAAACTGTATTTGTTGATGTCCTAGGGCGAATTAAAAACAGTATTTGCATGCAGAAGCACTGATTTTGAATCCTGTGTGGTATAAACGGAATAACTAATAGCTGCTGGTTGGATACTGTCTCTAGATTCTTTGCATTTTTATCATTCAAAAATGAATGTATTGTCAAGGAATTCAATTTAGGCCTTTAATTGTAAAAATGATTGTACTGTAAATGTTTTAATGAGCTCTTCTGAGTTACAGAGTGATTATTTTTCGTCTTTTGTATCCGGTATTTGTTGGAAATCGAGTAGAAATTGGGACTATTTTTCTGCTGATTTACTGTTCAACTTAAGTAACCACTGAAACAAAAGAAGATCTGCATTGACATTTAAGCCAGTTTCTGTGTTCCATTCAAAACCCACTCTCTTTTTCATTTTTGTAGAGCTAATGTTTTTTTTGGAGGCAGCTTTTCAATGTGACCCACATTCCTATAACCTCCTTTATAAAACGGAGTGTTAGAATGCTGCATGCTGATTGGTCCTTCAGTGTTCCAAGCCATTATGATATCCAGCACAAAGTCACGATTAGGAACTACTTGGGAACAAAGGCAAATCACCACCTGTGCTTAACCACTTATCACTGCACCACGCAAAATCAAAGAAAACACCTGTCAAAATACCTGCTGTCATGGAAGATCCTGAAGGCAAAGTGTCTTGTCATATCTTCGAGTTTATATTAATTTGCACTACGAACCAGTTTGCTATTTTAAACAAGACTGTTCATGTATTTTATTTGTAGTACGTACCAGTCATTTTCTGTAACTTCGGTCGGATCCAGTTGTCAGATATTCAGTTTTATTTTCCTCCTTTTAGTTGATGTCAGCCGTCGTTTTGTGAAACTGACTTTTCATTCATTTTTAACTGGATATTTTTATATTTTTCGACAGTATTTACATTATTACGTGGTCTTAACCATCAGACTCTCGCCTTTCTTCACTGTCTCTCTTCCCCTTTACCGGGCACGCACTCTCTTTACAGGTACAGAAATGTAACGTGCTAGAATGAACTCAAAATGAAATTAATATCACAAAACAAACAAAATTAATTAATTAATTTAAATTAATTACTTCATAATCTTCATCCCAACAAAGCACCTTAAACTCTTGCGGTGTTTGGTATACGCTAGAGCCAATGGGTGTGAATTGCCTAGCAACAATGTTACCTAGAATATGCAGGAAGGCAGGCACCTCACAGATATACACACTAAGTTTTTTAAAGTCTTTATTTAAAAAAAAAAAAGGATTTATTGAAACAAACAAAAAAAAGTTTTACCTGAATATTATTTTTAGTTCATGAGGACTATTTTTAGTTGTGGAAGGTTATACCTTAAAATGTTAATACATCTTTAGAAACTATTTAGCTTTCTCCTTTCTTTTTTTAATTAAATGTTTATAAATCTGTTTTATAAAAGCAATAAGGCACTTGAGGGCTGCGTCTCGTGACAAACAACGCACCAAGAAGTGACAATATCCAGCACAACCCATGCCCTCACGTGCCTTATTGCTTAATTAGATGGTCCTATTACTGACTGCTCTTCCTGCAGCTTTTGAAGCAATCAAAAATCATTATTCTGAATAATAATAAAATTATGAATAATAAATGGTCCGTAACTCAAAAGAAATGCAAGTAAATCACTTGATTTCATAATTTCAGGCCTAAAATGTATTGCTTGCCAATATCTTAGTTTTGAATGAATACTAATGCAAAAATCAAGATATACTGGGGTTTTGGGGGGGGGGGGGTTGTTTGTTTTTTTTGTAGACGATTTCAAAAAAATCATAGCTGTTTTTCCGTGGAAGCCTTAAAAAGTAATTGCAACCGAAACACAACAAGCACCATATGAACTTTTATTCTCTTCGCTTTGTAGGATTTTTTAGTGGTCAAAAGCCTTTCAGTCATATAATGAAAGTCATAAAGCTATTATACATGATAATTTAACATCCTGGAGCTGAAGGATGTCTTTTGACACAAAAATTAATTACATCTTAATTTTTTTTGTAAAACCTTTGACTAATATCTTTGACCAATATCTCTACACACAGACTCACCTTTTATTAACACAATTATCATGTGTTTTTATTTCTTCTCTGCTATGTAAAGTGCACCTGGTGGACATCTGGAACGTTATAGAAGCTTTCAGAGAAAATGGTCTGAATACAATGGACCCCAACACGGAGTTCAGCGTGGCTCGCCTGGAAGCAATACTCTCCACCATTTTCTACCAGTTGAACAAACGCATGCCAACCACCCACCAGATCAACGTTGAACAGTCCATCAGCTTGTTGCTCAACTTTCTGCTGGCAGCTTATGACCCGTAAGTCACCAGAAGGGCTATAGACTTGTGTAACGTGCCACCTGTAAATCCCACAGTTTATATTGGGTTTTTTTTCAAGCCTGGCCCTCAATTACCCCCAGCTGGTCAGTGTTTAAATTTTTTTTAATGTTTTAAAAAATGTACACACACTGGGAAAACCTTATGCCACAGCCAGTAGACTACAATACAAATAAAACAAAATGAACAATTTGGTGTACTTGAGGACCTGGGGTGAAGATGTACTGTAAATGTAGTCTATTATATTTTTATATATAAACGTGGTTCTCTGTCACTACACAAACACATTATCACCTGATTTATGTTGGCCAATCAAAGTCTGATTATTGTGGTCATTGCTGGGCGTAGTAACTACTAGCTTGATCAAAAACTACATAGAAATACTTGCACAAAAATATAATATTTTTAGTGGATGAGGAATGGGGAGAAAACAAAAATCGGTTTATGAATATTCAAAAGAAAATGAATGTTTTATGTAATAGCAAAAATAGCAGAAGTGGGTCAGATGAGGCAGAGGATGCATAGCGTTGTAAATACTGCTGCATTGAGGTACATATTCACACTGACAATAAAAGAACATGCTGAAAAATAAGCGACACTAAACTAAAACAGGAAAGTGAACTGAGAGACAAATCTAAACAATCCATTTATGCTGCTTTTACACACACTTTAATAAAAAGAGAGCGCAGAATGACTGTTAATGAGTCTGTCAGAGCGCTGTGCTTTGCTGGTCAGCTACTGTTTATTGCAGAGGTATGTATTGGTGACTTTGTGTGACAGTACTGTTCATCAGCTAAAATACTGCCTAACACCGACAATCTTAATCGTAATATTTGACAGAAAATGGTGATGCTTTAGTTGGTAAACTTATATGGAACGCATTGATGGAAATGTCCAGTGTGATTTTTGACGTGTGTCTTCTTTTCTTTTTATGATTTCAAGGTGAATAAACCTGGCTTGTTTTGTGCTGATGTCATGTTCATACCTTCTGTAGATACTATTTCTGTCAGCACAGCGATTGCCCAAACATTCAAAGTACCAGTTAACTTGGGAAAATGTGGCTTCGACTTGCACAGACTGTGCTTCAACATACATGCCAGGGACATTAAACCTAATCAGAAACCAGAACTGCTACACATCATATTCCACATGTAAAGTGTGGGTACTGAGATTTTTTCCCCCCGGTTTTTACCGATGTCTCAATTAAAAACTATTTATTACTGATTTTATCCCTACTTTAATACATGTAAAATAAACTCTGAAAAATTCCCGGAATATATATTTTTTAAAGATAAAAACCGAAAACACGGAACACTAAAACATATATTTTATTAAAATTAGATAAAAAGACTTGAAAATAATTTCACTGAACCCCTTAACATCCTCTTGCTAGCCTATAGCTGTTGTGCCCAGAATTTCTATTGCATAATGAAATACAGCTTTGCCTTTGAGCCGGATCATTCTAGCAGTACCTATAGAGATCAAAAGACACAGCAGGATTTTCTGTAATTGTCACGGACACTGAAGTATCCACTGGAAAGGCAACGGCAGTTTAATTTTACATTCGGTGATGTTTCTTTCCAACATAATTTATTATCTGTCTCACAGCCTAAGCTGTGTTTTTATTATGAGGTCAGACTTTTGTCTGCTTGACTTTGTTTCTTAGTTTTACTGCTGAATTTAAGATGGAGCATTTCAAAGTTATTGATTTTTTTTGTTACTGCAGTGGAGAAAATTGTCAATCAATGAGCTATCAGTGGAGATGAACAAAATTGAAAAACAAGTCTTACAAGAGTGATAGACAATGTGTATTTCTTCCCTTTCCAGCGACAGGAATATATTTATATATACATTCTGTAACACATAGTCATTAAGGTTTATCTTAATCTAAGGATATACAGTATGGATGTGTGTGTCTCTCTGAAGCAATACAATCAATTTTAAAGCCATTATATTTTACTCAGTTGTAATTGCTTGAGTCTAATGCTTAAGCAAGAGATGCTACAAGCTTGATTAAAAGCAGTAAAAGAAATAGAGAAAAATAAATAAATCATCCCCGTGTTGATTTCTGTTCAGTCTTTTGTTAAGATTACTGTGGTGTGTCATGATCTTCACCCTCTGTGTTCATGATTCATGGGTTATAGACTCACAAGACTGCTGCACAGGACAAGTATGGTGTCAAACCTTGAGGTAGAGAGTGCTGGAGATGTATGTGAAGACTGCTCTCAGAGGACCAAAGCTAATTGTCTCTTATTGTAATGAATCAACAAATGACCTGTATAGCACTTTTGTACTGAATCAGTAGATAATGATGAGTTTAAAGCTGTGAAAAAGGCTAATATATTTGTCTGCTTTGTTTTTTTTTTGCAGGGAAGGCCTTGGCAAAATGTCAGTGTTTGTTGTAAAAATTGCTCTGGCAACAATATGCGGAGGAAAGATTTTAGACAAATTAAGATGTAAGTTTAAATTTCTCACTCTTTCTCTCTTTTGTGAGATTTTCTCAAATCACATTTTTGTAGCCAGAAATTTCACCATATGGTCAATTATGTGATATGTCCACAGGAGAGTTCTCTATATCATTGAAATGATTCACTGATAAGATGAAAAATATGCCGATCAACAATTTACAGTGCTTTATCTCTCAGAAGGTACTTTATTGATGATGTTCTGTAAAATGACAGTTGTGGTGCAATGTTCAGGGTATTAGGGCCACATCTAGTATGAAATCCCAGCATTCACTATGTTTTGAAGGATATTGTTGTTTTATAGCCTTAAAGCTCACTGGTTTAAATATTGTGAGAGGACATTGTAAACATCCAATAACGCCATGCATGGTTTATGTCAGTTCGGTGTTGGCCAGAGATGTGTGAGGGTATAAAAATGAGTTGCAGTACCTCTGCTGTGAGCTCATTAAAGATCACAGGACTTTCTCCACGTCCCCACCTAAGCACAGGAACAGGGCTGCTCAAAATGATGCAATTTGCAGACCTGTTTTGTTTGAAAGTTAGCAGAACCAGACATAAATCTGCAGGTGTTTCTGTGTGATTTAAGTGTGTGACGTACTACTTTACATATATGGCTTAATAGATCTCGAAAGTATTATGGTGAATTCTTCCGATGGCGTCAGTCAGATCTCTGTATGCCATGATTACAATAATTGTATTGCATGTTAACATGTTTGCAGAGGATCTATCACATATTTCCCATGCACTTACACATTATGCCAAATCTGTAGCAGTTCTGATCTTGCAATCTTATCAAGGATAAAAAAAAAATGTAAAAAAATTACACGTTAACTTTTCTATACCCCTGCCATTTGTAATACATATATTCATGTATGTATCCTTGCATTTTTCAGATATTTTTTCACAGATTTCTGACTCCAGTGGCATAATGATTTACTCAAAATTTGATGTGTTTTTGCGGGAGGTACTAAAACTGCCCACAACAGTTTTTGAGGGCCCCTCCTTTGGGTATACTGAACAGGCTACCAGGTCGTGTTTTGCCCAACAGGTAATCTCTCACTTAAATGCACTCAGCATGAGTCTAGGACAGCAACAGTAGCTCCTTGTCAGAAAAAAATGAAATGCGTGTTTTAGATTTATAATTTTGGTTGCTTCTTGCAGTTTAAATGCCTTATAGCTAGCTCTTTAATAGTTCAAAGTTAGCATTTTTATTATATTGCGTTCTTGACATCCGATATGCTTAGATTGCTCTTCTTTTTATCTGTGGTTTTGATGCTCTTTGACCTGTTAGTAGTAGCTTTTATTTCTGATTTAACAAACTAATGAAAGAAAGGTTCACAGTCCCAGTGGGGACTGTGCTTGCTGGTCTGTTATGAACAGAATAAAACAAAACGTCTTCTTCATATAAACAGAAAAAGGTATCGCTCAACATTTTCCTGGATATCCTCATGTCTGATCCCCCACCTCAGTGTCTGGTTTGGTTACCATTAATGCATCGTCTGGCTAACGTAGAAAACGGTAAGCTTTTTATCTTTTTATCAACCAGAATATATAGAAAGAAAAACTATGTAAAGATAGACAGGGTTATACAGTCAGAGAGCACAGGAGTCCTAGCTGTGACACCTTGATCTGGGGATCCAAGAGAGGGTATCTTGCTGGCGTTGACAAGGACTACATTACCTGATCATGCTAAAGCGGCCCATGATGGCCTGGAGGAGACCTTTCCTGAGCTGTTGTGGGAGTTAAAAATGGGGATAAAATAATAAGACACATTTGAGTGTTTTTTAAAGAAACCTTTTACGTTGTATATTACTATTTTTGTTTTTATTTTCCTTTCACAATAAATAGTGTTATACCTGAAAAAAATCTTTTAAAAACACACAATGCATTGTTTTTATTTATACTGAACCATATTGAGTAAATACATATTAATAAGGGAAATAAATAATAATTCAAACCAACATTTCCATTTACTAGCTGTGGCTCTGGGTATCACTTGAATTGAGACCCTGTTTGTCTTGGTGCTGCCCATGTTAGAAACCTGTGGGCTTGCTGTTTGTTTTCCTTTGCACAGACGTGACTCTGATGTCTCCTGTGATTTCTTCCCTCCAGTCTTTCACCCTGTAGAGTGCTCGTACTGCCACAGTGAGAGTATGATGGGCTTTCGCTATCGCTGCCAGCAGTGTCATAATTACCAGCTCTGTCAGGACTGTTTCTGGAGGGGACATGCTAGTGGTTCCCATAGCAACCAACACCAAATGAAGGAATATACATCATGGGTAAGAAAAAGGGGGTTGCAGCAGCATTAAACGTGCTCTCACAGCATTATTCTACCTACATGCAACTGACCACAACAATCAAAGCCTATTGCTAATGACAGTGATTTTTATAAAAATGCTTTATAATAAATCATAACAATTGATTTATTTTACGAGTGGTTCAAGTAAATGCCCTTATAATGACCTTTGGGGAATAAAGCCAGTCATGAATCAGCTGGGTCCTGTGTTGGAGATCACTTGAAAACCTGTGTCTAAAAACGCTTTAGACACTGTACTTGTCTAGCAGTAAGACCTGATTTGAGTGGTGTGTTGATTGCATTCATATCTGTATCGGACTAAAATTATTTGGATACTAGAACAACAATTTTGCATTGTCTCACAAACCTCTGATTGTCGCTGGTTTTGAATTTGGAATGTCAAGAGACAACAGTCAGGCTGGTATCCGAATTCAGATGGAGCAATGGAAGCTGAGCAAATACATTTACCAGAATATTTTTTTTGTATGTTGTAAAACTATGTACTAAAACGATTTATTATGAAATAGTAATACATATTCATTATCCAATGTAAACATGAAACAGCTTTACATGATTAGAAACTTCCATTAGTCCTGCACCCAGTCCTGGGTTTCAGAACCCTTGTTGAGGTATATTATTGAAGTCAATTAAATAATAGACTTAACTGATGGTAGTTCAGAAATCCAAGACTGGGTGCAGGACAAGTTTGAGTTTCTAACCCTGAGCTCTATGGTCACAACTATAGGATATGCAAGTGTATTCCCAGCGGATGTTTTTTTTATAGCCTTAATTAGCCACGCTGAGTATAGGTAACAAGCTCAGGAGTAGATCTTCCTCTTGGGTAGAGAGAGAGGACCTCTAAGTCAGCTGTGCATGTTGGAGCTTCAGTCTGAGCCCAAGCTATTTCAAATACATCATCCTTTTCTAAACTCCACCATATACCGTACTATGAGATTTGTGTGTTACTCTCCCCGCGAAATTAAAATGCCAAAATATGACTGATAGAGAGAAAAAGACAGTAGCTTGTGCTACATCTGCAATGGCTAGTTTGGGCAGTCAGTGCCAAGGCCTGCTGTCTTTCAATTTGATACCGATGGTCATGCTGGCTATAAAGGCTTCTGTAGAGCAGCGGCAGTTTTTAAGGGGTTACAGTGGTTCTAGTGTTGGCTCCTTTGGAACATACATGAATTTAATTGAATACAGAATCTTTTTTTTTTTTGTATTTTAAAAGATTTGTTATACTGTAACGTTCCTAATAATAACTAAGCTAATATGTCTACCAAGATAAACCCCCAGGGTATTGCAGCCAGTTTGAACATTTTCAGAAGAGGCAAAGCCAGCCTTGATTCATACAGATTCATTTTAAATCCCATTTAATTTTGAAATGGGAAGTAAGGTTAATGGCATTCTACATAACACAATGCCACGCAGTGTTGACCAGTGATAACCTGGCTGGCTATACCTACCAGAAATGGAGTTCATACTGTGCATTTGTTGGGGGAACAACTCTTATGTATAGCTGGGTATTTTATTTAAGAAGTGAACTGTTTATTAAAATGAACTTTTCAGTATTTGTTGTAGTATCCTTGTGTTTTGCACTATCTTTAGCTCTGCTTCTACCAACCCAAGTCACCTGTAGCCTCCTTGTTCCTCCCAGAAATCTCCTGCTAAGAAGTTAACTAATGCGCTTAGCAAGTCCTTAAGCTGTGCTTCCAGTCGTGAGCCTTTGCACCCAATGTTCCCTGACCAGCCTGAAAAACCTCTAAACCTGGCCCACATTGTGTAAGTATATATCCAAGACTGCATGCTCTAAAGAGATGGCTAGCGTGTCTGGTTATGTTGTCAGATTTGATTAACCTTTTTTGCAGGTTTTCCTTCATTCATGCAGACCGCTATTCTTAGTTTTCAGCCTAAAACAAATTTATTTAAATTTATATGACAGACAGAAGAACAGAATATTTTTGGATGGAATCAATGTTATTTTTTCTGAATGCTCTATAGTATTTCAGATTGCCAAAATCACAAAGTATTTAAGGAACTGCTGTGCTTTTGAAAAGCTGCTGAATGCACTTTAGTTGTTTCTTTCCAGCGCTGTAAAATTAGCAGTTTGGTGCAAAAAAAAGGGGGGCCCATATGGCCCCAAGTATTTTGTAAAACTTATTTTCCCAGTGTAAATATATAAGTGTAAGTGGTAAAACTTTTCTTAAGTGTTTTAAAGATGACATACTGATATTATTGAACTGAATTATGTAGCACCCTATATTGAGTCTTTTCAATTCCATATATGTTGTCAGGCTTGTTTTGCTATCATCATTATAGAATCTAATGGCTGGATGCCTGTCAGAAGCTACTCTGCATGATAACCTGACCCCTCTTTTTGCACGGAACCACTCCATGTACCAGGGCCTGGTCGTGTCGTATTAAATTACCGTATTTTCTCGAGTATAAGTCAAGAAATCTAAACCCAAAACACAATCCTGACTATACACGAGCAAACATATAAACCGATCAATAATTTATAGTAAAAGCCTATATTTACTGATTGCGATGACCAGCAGCAGCATGAACGCTATGGAGAGGAATAATAATAATAATAATAATAATAATAACTTTACCTTTTCTATTGCTTGGTCCTGCAGCATAGTGCCTCTGTGGGAAACAGCAGCACCTCTATTGTTGTGGGCAAAGTCTTGTTGCCCTCATTGCCAGAGCAAATGCTTCTAATTTCTCTCAAATCAAAACGTAAAAATATCAAAATTTGGCAAAAACTATTTTGTGACATTGTCTATATATAAAAACATTAATCCCAGGTTTGTTTACATCCTGGAGCTGTCATGTAAAACACAGACGCAGTTTCATTGAATTACAGCCAGAACACACCACCCCCACATTCCATTGAAATACATACTTCCGTGTGGGCTAGGAAGGAAGTGGGGGTGGGGCTTGTATACTAAAATAATACTTTTGAAGACTATACAAAAAAAAAAAAAAGTACTTTATTGTAATACGCGTCAAAATGACACATCTGGCGGTTCTAGGTGGAAGTGCTTATAAAATTGTTATTTTTGAAAATCTGCCACTCAAACGCCGTCAGGATATCTAATACATATATTTAGGAAAAAAAAATGATGCCCGAATCTCGCCCTCACAATGGGGGGGGGATCGACTTTTACTTGAGCAAATACTGTACTCTTCCTTATCTCTACCTGCAGAAGCACCCCCTTAACTCCTTCACGTAGCTCCCTGCTTATGCTCAAACCCTGGATGAAATTACATTTGCAATATGTTACCCTGCCTGTCAGTCGTCTCAAGTCAAAATGTTCCCGTTCTCCTCCCAAACATACAGTTCTTTCCAATAAAGTGCCCTTGCAGAGGATACTTTATGTGGACCACTGTACCAGTTAGTTCACTAATGTTACTGTATTTCATTTTCTGATGCTGTCTACTGTTGGCAGTAACATTCTCTGCCATGTCAGGCTTTCTTGTAACTATGGGATCAAAGCCTCTTATATAAGGATGCTTGAATGTAATTAAATGGTCTTTATGTTTCTTCTATTGCTGCACCAAAGTGACACTTGGTAAGTGCATGAGTTTTAAATGTCTAAGTGTTATAGATTGAAGTGGGTGGGGCAACCCTTTTTGATATCTAAACTGTACTGTTCAGATTTAGTGACAAAAAAACTAGGTAAAAATCTATGGTTTTTGAACAGGGAAAGAATTAAACAATTATTCTATTTAAAAAATAAAACACCAATGTAAAAGTATGGCATTCTTTTTGGTATTTGAAAAACATTTACATTTATGTCTATTCCATTTTAACAGTATTTAGACATTTAATTAATTAAATATGTATTTTATGGAATGATAACCTAATAGTGAGATATTAACTGATTTTAACACATTTTAAGATATAATTTAAATGTTTATAAAGTTAGCCTTGTCATACTTGGGAGAAAGTTGCATTATGCCTTCCTGCCTAGTGAAATGAAGAACATATGGTCTAGCTTAAAATACTGATTTTAGAAAAAGCAGGATATGAATTTAAATTTTGAACAATGTTTTAATATATGTATTTTATTTATTCATTAATTACATGTATATTGCACTTTTCATACAAAGTATCACAAAGCACTGAACGGTCATTTTTTTTAAAAAGCATTCACATTTGCACAACACAATACTTTTGTATAAAAGTCCCCAGTCATGTCACACTCACAACTGCTACATTTTAAATAGCATATTTAAAACACAGTATATAAAAAAATAAAACATTTTTTTAAAATGCAGAAATGTAAAAGTTACATTAAACCCACTAAGATAAGAAAGCCGTTTTATAAAAGTATGTTTTCAGTCTTTACTTAAAAACTCTGAGAGTCCCAGCTTCCCTGGCAAAAGAAGGAAAGGCATTCCATAATTTAGGGACTCTGCATGAAAAAGCCCTTCCTCCCGTGTAAATTTTGTTGACCCTAGGAATAACCAATATCCCCGCATCTAAGAGGGGTTTGGATAATAATGGAGGAGTAACTCCTGCAAATAACTATGTGCTAATCCATTTAGGGCTTGATAGGTTAACAGCAAAATCTTAAAATATATTCTATACTGCACAGGGAGTCAGTGTAAGGAGGCTAAAACAGGGGTAATATGTTCACTTTTCCTGGTTTTAGTCAGAATTCTAGCGGTGGTATTCTGAACGAGCTGTAGGCGATTCTAGATGAAACAAAGGCATGCATAAGTCTCTCGGCATCAGATACAGAAAAAATTGGTCTAAGTTTGGCTATATTTCTCAAATGGTAAAAATACTTTTGTAACTTCCCTAATATAAGTCTTAAATGATAGATCAGGATCACAGATGACCCCCACATTT
The DNA here is from genome assembly GCF_902713425.1 of Acipenser ruthenus. Classification (NCBI taxonomy): domain Eukaryota; kingdom Metazoa; phylum Chordata; class Actinopteri; order Acipenseriformes; family Acipenseridae; genus Acipenser; species Acipenser ruthenus. The sequence goes on along the minus strand of NC_081191.1, from coordinate 71,422,966 downwards.
TTGATTTCTAGTTTAAATTTTAATGAGAGATTACTACGGTTGAGCTAATGTAATCCCACATGTTTTAGTTGGTTCCGAGAGCCCTCTAGCATAACCTCTGTTTAATCTGAATTTTAGCATTAAATAATTCTGAGACATCCAACACTTGATGTCTGCAAGACAAGCAGCAAGTAAGCAGAATTATTTCCTGGCTATATACACTGTTCCGTAAGAAAATAGAGAAATGTCTTTATCCGTGTAGTAGTGTAGGTAACTCCCTGGTTTGGTCTCTCATAGGTCAGTGCTAACTCATCATTGTCTCAGTTTCATGTCTGGAACATAAAGTATATTAGCATTCAGCAGCAATTTAATAATCCACTCACCCACTATACCTCCTATATTACTCAACTGCATTCAATTCCACTTGAAAAAATGATCTTGAGCAATGCTTTGACAGTCCCTGTGGCTTGCACAAATACAGAAAAAAAGCATAACTTGAATTTGCTCCGTACCAGCATTATTTGAATCAGTAAAGTATCTCCTTCAAATTCTGAATGTCTGGGGTTGACAGTCCAGCTGTTAAAGCAGTGATCATGTGTTCCTCTTCATTAGGCCTCCGAGACCTGCAAACAGCCTGAATGACACCATGTTCTCTCACTCTGTTCCCAACTCAGGAAGCCCGCACGCAAATAAAAGGTGAGTGCCAATGATGGTTGTATTAAACCAGCGCGGTGTATGAGAGGTTGCTAATACTGGGTGATCATTTTACCCAATTCCTGTCATATGTTTCTGAAATAAAAGAACAAATGGAATAGATATTTAAGATCAACTGACAACATTAAATATTGTACTGAGTGTGCAGTGCATAAGTGTGCTGCTGTAGAAAAGCATTCACTTAGAGCAATGAAACTCTGCAGGAAGAGGAACTAAATTAAGAGTGCAGGTTCACATTGGATCAAGCATTCCAAGGCAAAATGGTCAGGGACTGTTTCTCCTTGATGCACTTTAGAAGCCTGGTGAGATCAAGCATCCACCTGCAAGGCTGGGCTTTGTCCTCCAGAGGCTAGTAGCTCACCGACCAGTTTCTAGGACGACCATCATAAGTTATACAGGGCTCTGTAGCTGACACCTAGTAGTGTTATTGCATTAACTGCTGACATTGGGCATATATTGTTTCAATGGTTGATACAAGTATGATGCCACATAATGTATTCTGATTAACTGCATGGTTTATGACTATTGGCATAATACTTACAATATTCCCCAGGGCGACTTGCTTAGATATACAGGTAGGAAATACTGTCCCCTTAACAAAAAAAAAAAAGGAAACTGATAACACTGTCAAATCACCACCGCAGCATCTGCATTTCTATTGTGTTTTACCGCATAACAAGAGCCTTGGTGCTTGAATTGTTTAGATCAACTGGTGCAAGTCCACATAGTCCAGTGACTGATGATGATGGTGATGATGGTGATGAGCATGCGCTAATAAACCTGTTTGTAAGTCTGCTCAGCAGCGACTCACGGTCAGTATGGCAGAAACATGCTTGATGTAGTTTAGTAGTTGTCATACTAAACCATTAGCTCATGTTCTAAACTACTGCATTGTTTTTTAGAGGAGCTAAACTAATATGTAGCCTTCTGTTTAGTGCTTAACATATTTGTTGTCCATCAGCAATAACAATAGTACAGATGTAGTTTTACATTATAAAAACTGTCATCTAATCTTGGCAAAGAGCTGTAACTTATAAACATTGCCTTGTTGGGATGTGCAGAAAATGTGACTTCTCCTTGCTGCTATTACAGCATGCAGCAGCATGATATCACCGTGTGCTATGCAGAAATTCCTGTCAAAAAAACTGCAGTAACAACATTTGGACCCGGATGGCAAATAAAAACCATGAAAGCAATATTAAAAAAGAAGTGTCTTAAGCCATCATTTTTTTCACATGCCAAACTGAACAATATAAATGAACACATACAGGTTGAGATTAACATTGATACAGTAGTCCCTTGCTAAACCAGGTAGATCCGGTTACATTGTGTTTATTGCACACACATACATTTATAGTCCTCAGTTTACTTTAAATGTATAAATGGTTGCACTGAAGTAACAGTAATATGTTCTCTGTACACACTGCATTATGTAAAAATATAAATCTGTACAGTAGGCCTATGCAGTGTACAGTATAGTAGTAAAATCAAATGAATGCCTAGCGCACTTTCTTTTTACTTTAGCCTATAGGCTTCCAATAACACGACGTGCTGTAAGTAAAACACGTAGCCTACCTGCTACTTTTGTTCCCTGTTGAGTCTATAATTCCTTTATAAAAGCAATTAAGACTTTAAAATTTAGAATTTTAATTATTGTAGTCCACATCTTGTGTTTCGAACCACTGGAGTCCATGATCGATCACAGTTAGTTTAAACTCTGTAGAGCATGAGCTTATAGCCCTCTTTTAATCATGTTCTCAGTTTTAGTGATTTAGTAGGCTACTTATCTGTTTTTCCGTTTTATTTTTGTCATGTCTTTGATGGCAGTATAACAGCTGTTTCTTTTAGTGTGTCTCTTTGGATTATGCGATTCACATTGGATATTATTAGGGGACATACGTTGTGTTTGTCAAAACTGAATGTACGGCAAAACGGTGTCTGTATTAGCGAGGGACTACTGTACTGGGAACAAATTAGGTGACACGGTACTATAATACATCATCTGCTAATCTCTAAAACAGATAATTATAAACTAACCATTCCTCCCGTGTGTGTGTGTTTAGTTAATTTCAGTACTGACTTCTCTCTTGCTCTTTTCAAATTACTGGGCTCCAGATGCAAGAGCCTATTGATAGAAGTGCAAGGGCTGGTATAATGAAAAGGGTTGAGATCTCTAATCCCAGGTGAGAAGCTGTGTGAAGAAATGTCTACTGTAGTCTTGACTGCAAGTGTTCCCATTGTTAGATAACTTCTTTAAAGGGGGTTTGCATAGTTTTTCATTCATATGGTATCAGCTGCTACCACTCCCAGTAATATTTGTACAATTGCTAGGGTTGTGCAGAGGACCCATTACTCATATTCAAACTTGAAATTGAAAGTCATCGCTGGCCAATTGCAACCATGAGCTGATTTTAATTATTTATATTATTATTATTATTATTATTATTATTATTATTATTATTATTATTATTATTATTATTATTATTATTATTATTATTTGTATATATAGTAAAATAATATTACAAGTATCAAGGAACAGGCTTTTTACTCAAGGATTAGTAGTACTCTGAAATAATAAAAATGGTAATAGATGCATATATTCGTTATAAGTTATTATAAACAATAGCAACAAAAAAAACCAATGGCAAAAGTGTATAATAACTGTATTGCAAAAACAAAGCAGCCCCATACAATTCGTGAGAAAGACAAACAGACCTGAAAAAACAGACTGTATGCATTATAACAGATAATAAACCATAGCAAAAAAAGTGACATAATCTTATTATTTCTAATCACATTCTATAATTGTTAATAGCATAATTAATAACATGTTTATAGACTGTTTATAATGGACACTAAAGTGCTACCTGTGTAGCATCCGCAGTGCTTACAAAGGTACCACAAAATGTTCCTGTCAGGGAAACTCAGGAAACATGAACTACTTTAGATGTGTAATGACTGCAGTATAGGATACTGACCTTAAGGTTAGGTGTAGGGAGAGGATTATTCATTGTTTTATTAACAATAATATAATAGTGCAGTGTCCTGACAGGAGAATTTCATGCTACCTTTGTAAGGACAGCATATCATCCAAGTACTCGGCATACCCCTAATTCTTACTAACAATTTAAATGTGTTTCACAGTAGAATTTGTAGTAAACGATTAGTATTGGCTCTTCATTTCAGTGTTCTGACTGCTGTGGTCTTGTAGTGTAGAATTGTGTGTTCTATGCCATGGCTCATGTCAGTAGAATGGGTCACAAGGCTCGTAACTGGATCTAAAACAGAACTTGCTGTGTTCACCTAATTTTGTTTGAATTCTAGCTGAACAATTATACTCACGTGTATGTGTGTGTGTGTGTGTGTGTATTCTACTGTGTAGGAGGAAAAATCTGAATCTATTCTGTCCCTTTAAATACTGTTCATTAGAACTCATGTCTTACAGAAGCAGCCTACCCTCTGACTCATCTTTGCTGTGTTTACTCTGAAATCTGACCAGGACACTAATTAGGCCCTCTGCAATGGTTGGGTACTATGAGTATTACACAGCTCAGCTTGCTGGTAAGCACAGCAGACTGCCCACTCACTCAGTCCTGTGCAAAGTGTTCAAATGGTGTCAGGGGATATGACTGTAACATTCTGTAACTAGTGTAAAGTATTTAGTAAGTGCTGTAATTGTGTAGCTGTCATATTCAAATGAGTGATGAAGTTGAGGTCCTATGGGCCTTGCAGGTGTTTCATTCTCTCCTGAACTCGTGCTGGACATATTAGCCTCCAACAATAAGTATCCCACCTATGCTGCTGTGGTCCAGAGAATTGTATAGGCCGACCCAAAGGAGCAACATTTCACATGATAAGTAGCATAATGGAGCCTATTTTAATGATCTAAACAGTGGAAGACATACAGTAAGTGCTGCTGCCCATTAACACTACATTCATCTTGATGGTTATATTAATGGTTATATATCATTTTGGTCTCCTATATCATTTCCCAGCACTTTCCTATAGTCTGCTGATGATACCCTGATCCCATTGTTATGTTTTGGTTCTTCCTTTTAGTAAAATTTTTGTTTCTTTTTGTTTTGTATGTTTTTTTTTTTTTTTTTTTTTTTTTTACTGTGTCACTTTATTTGTTTCATTTGAAAAGCTTGCCTCACACCAAGAATAATGAAGTAGAACAGAGCAAAAACTTGGCTAGGGCTGCTCCAGCTTTGTTGAAAGGGAAGGGGTAAGTGAAAAGCAATAGAGTGTGACTGTTGTGCGTGATATAGTATCTAACCATCGCCGATGTGAAAACTGTAATGCACACCCAATCAGCCTTCAATCCTATCGACAGAATTAACATCCTTACCAGAATATTTTGTGCCACTGCTCCAAACTCATTTGACCAATAACTATAATCACAAACTTAGTACTTTAATTGTTTAAAAATTCTAACTAATCCTTTAAAGCACACTATTGTAACTTAAAGCTGCACTGTCCCACAAGCATGTCCAATATAACACTCAAATCTAAAGCCTTGATATCTGTAAGGGTTACTACTTTCTTCTATAGCTGCTCAGCAAATTGACTGTACCTGTTCTTTACATTCCCAGGCATCTTAGTCAGACAAGTCTTGCTTGGCCATAATTTTAAAACTTAATGCGTTTACATTGCAGAAGTGTAACTACGTCCTACTAAATAATCCAATAATAGGCATTCTGTTATTAAATCAGGAGTTTATTCTCTTCGTGTACACTTAGATTTGGAAACCAAGATGCTAGACAAAGCATCCATTCAGTGCTACAGAGTACACCTTATGAATTTGGCATCTGTTCTTTCACAAACCATCCCAGTGTTATCTGTTTTGTTACTCATTACCCCCTGCTCTGGAAAAGTCATAAAAGCTGACCGTGCAAGCTGAATAGCCTGGCATTTGCTTCATCAGTGCAGGAGATGTGTCCTGCAGGCACCCACGCCAGCTATCATCAGGATGGTAGTGAACTTCACACCTTCTCACACCCTATAACCCCTGATGCATCATAACTCAGATTGAAAACATAACTCAGATTGAACTCAGATTGTTCAAGTCCAGGCTTCTCGTAGACCTTAAGGCAACAAGCAAGCCCTGATAAAAAAAGGGGGCATTTGTCTTGCTGGCACCAAATATTCCCAACAGAAATAACTGGGCTTGTGTTCAGAAAGAACAGTAAACAATCTGTGTCATTCCAGCAATAACCAACATTGAATTGCTGCATCTTTTAAAGGCACAGTTTTATAATGACAAGGTTGTCTGCTAGGCTTGTTTGTTCGTAAGTAAATGGTCTGCATAAAATTGATCGGCTTCATTCTCAGAGAGGGGAGTTCAGGTTTAGTCTGCAAAGTTTCTTATGCAGGTGTCTTTGAGCTCGCAATCAAGCCCACTGCTTTATTCTGGTAATGTTGTTTTTCTTGTCGTTGACTCAACTGTTATAAAAAGCTTTGTCAAAATATAGGGAATAAAATAATTACAGTCAGCACTCGAATATCTGTTACCCAGATACACGTCAGTCACGCTTTACCACCCTTATATTAAGAATAAAATCTATCCCAATTTATATATATATATATATATATATATATATATATATATATATATATATATATATATATGTATGTGTATATATATATATAATATGTATGTGTATATATATATATATATATATATATATATATATATATATATATATGTATGTGTGTGTGTATATATATATATATATATATATATATAATGTGACAAATTAATTCACTTACCCTTCACACACGATTTCCGACTATGCAGTTACACATCGCTTACTCCAATATCACATTAATGTAAAAGTTAATCATTAAACAGTTTTAGATATTGTGATTCTTTTTTAAAAAAAATCTGTGATCTTTAGGTGCTTTTGTGCATTTTCATTTGCAAGTGAACTGTGACGTTAGGGCCTTATCGAGCACTATGTTCTGCATTTTAAATACTGACTTTGGATACTGTTTTAATTCTGGAAACTGGTGTTGTTTTCTTAATCTTTTGTTAAATTGCATTGCCTTTTACGTTTTATGCGGTTCTGTGCATGGGTAACATTTTGATTTCATTTTGCTGTTGTGTCGTTAATGGGGAATTTTATATACTGCGACAATACGTACTAGATTTAAAAGTATGTACTCTATTACCGTCCACGTGTCCACAGTCGTCTCTTTTGGCAAGTGACAGTTTCAGAATCATTCTGAATTAAAATACTTCTGTTGAAAAATATAGCACTGTTCCAACAAAACCAACTACAGTAGATCTAAATGGAAGCCTACTTATTTTAAAACACAGTCCTTTCAGCTATGTATTTTTGACATTGTACCTTTTTTGTGTTTCCTGAAAAAACTGACAAGGGTTGGAACGGGCCAAAATGAAATAATCAGATATACATCACACTCGTTTAACCGTCACTGAAGTTAGGGTCGGGTATGTGAGTGCTGACTGTATATCATTTTCACCTGTCATGCATCTCTGTTCACCTAAGTAGGTCTCGCATTTGCAGGTTTGAAAAAAGTATATCCCTTTTTATTAAAAAAAAAAAAAGAATAATCTGGTATCTTACTAAATTAAAAGAAAACTCTCAGTTTCCATTGTTAACTCAGATACACTTGTACAGTACATTGTAGGTCATTTCACCTTTGCAATTGCTTAGGTGTCAAAGCATGTCACTGGCTGCAGTCATTAGGGGAATCAGCTGGTTCCTTAATGACAAGAAAGAAGGTTGTGAAGGGAGACGAAAATTACACTACACATGGGGGGATGACCTAGGAAATACAAGTCTAAAAGACTACTTGAAAGTAAAGCATTTTTAAATGTTTGCAGTGACATTTGTTTCTTTCAAAAGATGGAATGCAAAATCTACATAGCGAGTGAAAGTGTGCAATGGAAAGGATTTATGGAATGTTTTCAATAGCTATGTAACCATTTAAGATTTCAGCAACTTTATCACCTTACATTCATTAATAGTTATTTTCAAATTTAACAATATGATACATTGAAAGTTGAATGTCAAGTACAGTAGACGCTCTTTAGTTCAAACCCTGTTAGTCCGAACTTACCTATATTTTGAATCACACCAGCAAAACTGAATACTCAACCTTAAAAACTCAACTTCATCCTCACAAGTTTAAGTGTGTAAAACATTTACAGTTGTGTTATTTGTTCAAAGGGTCACTACTGTATAACTTTTAAAAGCATAAAACAAAGTAGTCATTTTTTTAGTATGGTGTAGATTATGATCAGGGTCACGACTGGTTTGGATAAGTGAGATTGTGTACTGTAACTTCAAATGTAGGTAAGACAACACATCTTCAACACTCTGCCCTTCCTTTAAAACAAATGTATGTTGTTGGAACTTCGTTTTATATGTATAATATATTGAAGACAGAAGGTTTTCAAGGCTGAGTAACTGAATAATACTTTTCCTAACCTAATCAGTAGGTACTGCATGCAATTGCTTTGCAACAGTTTCTGTTAGAATTAAGAATGTACTAGAGATTGGTGGAGAGGAGCGTTTTAAAACAGAGCTTGTTCATATATATCACATGCCATTCTTTTTTGGACACTCTTCTTTTTTCCCTTTTTTGTTGTCATTTTCACGCTCACTTTTTCTTCTTCTTTCTGTGTCTACCTGGATAATCACACTGTTCTAGGTTAACCTACAGCCTAGATGTTGCCGATAGACTTGCTGATGAACATGTTCTCATCGGGCTGTATGTCAATCTGCTTCACAGCAACCCCACACGGTTAGTGCAGGTTTGCCACCTCATAAGGACGCGGGTATTATACTATTGCACACTGAACCTGCGTTCTCCTATATCTCTGGGCTAGATTCGCAATGCTATTTACTCCAAAACATTATTAGCATGGTATTCTCACAAATGAATAACACACCCAATAAAGTTAGCAAACCAGAAGTAAACAACTCAGACATCTGATGCTGGGGCTTGTGAGTAGTCCTGAGTTGTTTCTTATTTGTTTTATAATTGTAAATGGTGCCCCCCCCCCCAACAAAAATAGCGCAGTTGACGATTTGGAGCAAATCGTTTTGAGAATCTAGACCACTGTGTTGTCTTGACTGCCTTGTTTTCTAAAAAGCCAACTGAGGCAGCACCTGCTGAGCATTGTAGCCAAGTTGGGAAGTCTGAGCACCTGCAGCTTTTCATGCTGGTGTCAGATAGTGACACAAAGGTGAATTTTACAATGCTATGTTATTACTGTTTTTTTTGTTTTTTTATTAATAATAAATTGCTATCTGTATCTTCAGTCAGTGTTGTATGAAAGCATAATTTTGTAGTAATACAAATATAGGTTTAGGTGTTCAGACACTGACAGCCCATTCACTCAAGGAATCCAGTTTGCTCTTGGCTGCACACTACATGTAAATAGAAGAGCCTCCATCTGATGTGAGCTCTACGCTAGACTGGGAAAACATAGCAGCTTATGTACTGTACAGCATGGGTATACAATCCTGGTCTTGTAGGGCCCGCGTCCCTCCTGGTTTTTGTTCCAACTGTACCCTAAATTAATTAATTGGACCAATTAAGCTTCTAATAAACACTTAATTGGTCCAAACAGAAATATCCTTGAGTCTGAGTATCTGAAATCACAAGGCTAAAAATCCAATAATTTCCCCATTAGGAAAAAAAATGAACTGAAAAAAATGCTTGGACTTTCCAACGAATTGTAATGCTAGAGTACAGTGCTTGTAGGGGGGCTCTAGTCACAAAGCTTTGGCCTTGTTCATACTATGCCTTTAAACCAGCTTAAAAGTGTTAAATAAGGTTACGGTTAGCATCTACGCTACACAGCATTTAATACCGTACTGGAGAACCGTACTTGAGACCACCTCAGGGGGTAGTCTCGAGTCCTGTTCTAAATTAGATTGCATCAGGTAGTGCGGACGTGTCAGAAGTGCGGATGCTGTAATACCAAACTACATTTTGTGCGTATCCCCCAGTATCCCAGAATGCTTTCTGATGTTTTGGCGTGTGTACATTACAAATACAGTACTGAGAACTGGTGTATGAAGGAGTTGAGAATGACTATCAATACTGCTGTACTGTATACAATTTCTGAGGTATGCTGTAAAATGGTGGATCATGGAGCGACATGATCAGATGCCGAAATTATTATTATTTATTTCTTAGCTGACGCCTTTACCCAGGGCGACTTACAATTGTTACAAGATATCACATTATTTTTTACATACAATTACCCACTTATATAGTTGGGTTTTTACTGGAGCAGTCTAGGTAAAGTACCTTGCTCAAGGGTACAGCAGCAGTATCCCCCACCTGACTGAGTCCAGAACCCTAACCTCTACTCCAAACTGCTGCCCAGGGCACATTGATACCTGGAGCGATGAAATCGGTCAAGGAGAACTTCAGAGTTCAAAACGAAATAATAAAATGTACCTTGTGTTTTTAAGAAACAAAGCCAGAACGTTCATGCTTAGAAGCGCTATGTCTTCCGTGGGTACAGGCTCCGGGCTCTCTAAAATACAGTGCATGGTGGGATAATGTCATATTAAGTTCCATTGCGCTGCTAGGAACTGTAGCCAAACTATTTTAATAGTGTTTGTACACATTAAGCCAGACTAAACATGAAATGGTACTTTAGTGTGGATACTTTGAGCTGAATTAATTAAAACGTTCTGGACTATCTGTGCTTTCTTTATCAACAGGAAAAAATGTTTTGTACATTTTCAAACTTTATTTCATTCATAAAAACAAACTTTGACAGTCACAGGTGTATAAAAAGGGTAATCATGGGTGTTAAAATGAGAATTAATGGGGGTTCCTGAGTGGCGCATCCAGTAAAAGCACTTGTATAGAGTGCAGGATGCGCCCTATAGTCTGGACATCGTCAGTTCGAGTCCAGGCTATTCCTTTGCCGACCGAGGACGGGAGCTCCCAGGGGGCGGCGCACAAATAGCCGAGCGCCGCCCGGGGGGAGGGAGGGTTAGGTCAGCCAGGGTGTTCTCGGCTCACCGTGCACCAGCGACCCCTGTAGTCTGGTCGGGCGCCTGCGGGCTTGCCTGTAAGCTGCCCAGAGCTGCGTTGTCCTCCGACGCTGTAGCTCTGGGTGGCTGCATGGTGAGCCTGCAGTGTGAAAAAAAGCAGTCGGCTGACGGCACATGCTTCGGAGGACAGCGTGTACTCGTCTTCGCCGCTCCCGAGTCAGCGCGGGGGTGATAGCAGTGAGCTGAGCTAAACAAAAATAATTGGACACTATTAAATTGGGGAGAAAACAACAAAAAAACGAATTGGAGACTACTAAATACAAAAAAAAAAAAAAAAAAAGAAAAAGAGAATTAATGTTGGTGATAGAGGTGGTGTGTTGCTGTGCTGTGCTCTCCTCTGTTATCTCTGTGAGTTTTTGTGTAGGCTGTTTGTTTTGTTAAATGTGTTTTGTTACGTTAAATGTCTTTTGTTTGGTCCACTGTCCTTGTTTATTAAACATGCGTATTACTGCTTCAGTGCTGCTTTCTTGTCTCTGAGTCTCTCTTCCCACCGGTAACAGCTTGGCCATGACGCTAGCCTGTCACAACAACTCATGAGTGAAAGCTTTGTGAATAGAGCCCATTGTTAAAGGAGTTTTTAACCTCTTATTTTGTGAGCTCACTTAGCATTAGCAACATTATCACTGGTTCTTTTTCTAAGAAAATTGATTTTAAAGATATTAAAATGTGAGAAGGACATAATCTAAAGACATCAATTGAAATCTGGAAGGTACAGCTTTGTCACAGGATTTTAATTTACCTACAGCTGAATGAAGAATGGAACTGAACCTGTAATTTCTTTATACTAAAAAGGGGGGTTATTTTTTAGAGACATTTTGTTTTATTTTGGTATCGTTGTCTTTAAAGTTTATTTGGAACTCTCTACCATATTGTAGAGTTGTCCATCATATTTTTAACCATTTTCCTTTACATAATATTTTGCATTGAGAGTACTCTGGTGGGTGTACATAAAGCAAATACAGTCGTACTGTCCTCATTTTATGCATTTGATTACCATTGAAATATTTAATATTACTGCCTTTGGGGACACATCCCAAGCTTTGAGTTTGTTGTCATATTTTACATTCTCTTATTCAGTTCTGCTGAAATAATTTATGAGGTTATTTATATTGTAAGTTATTCAAGCTGCTTTGGTACTTTGTTGTGTGTATGTAATCAACATTGCTGAAATCCAGTTACAAATGTGCTTCTGTAGTTTAAGTCATTAGTTGCTTGTTTATCTAAGATTAAAAACTTATACAATAGTTTGTAAAATAGTATTACCGGTACCTTAGTTCCCAGTGGATTTATGAATCTTTTATTACTCATTTTTAGAAACCTATGCATTACCTTATAGTTTGTCAATATGCTGTATTGGTTAGCATCTATACTCTGTATCAGTATTTGACAATAGATGCCGCAGGTTTACAAGCTGTGGAACAGACCTGTACTGTAAGTGGGAGCAAAGTCAGTGTCATAACCAGAGCTGACATTCTACCGAAGTCAAACTTAGGTTTCAAGCTGCAGCTGGCAGTATTTATATGACTGCTTTGTATTTACTATCCAACCTCCAAATCTATGTTACACGGTAAACCAACAGAGAAAATTAAGGAGTCTTTTGTACTTTACCAGAATTATTACATGAGCATCAGCATTGATGATGCAAAAGAACAACCGAGGACACGACCTCGGTGTCCTCATAGCTAGTTACGGCCATGCGCAGTGTAAGTAACTGTTGTCCCCTGTGTGTTTGACAGCGTGCTGGAGAGCACCAGCCGCCTGGATGAAGAGCACCGGCTGATTGCACGGTATGCAGCCAGGCTGGCCGCCGATGCGGCTTCAACGGTGAGTGCTTACAGGACTGCTGCACTCTGATTGGCCTCAGAGGAGAGGCTGTACAGTTAGAGTGTTGGTGACCAATTGGATTCTGATGATTTAATGAACATAGTGAACATGGTGGCTGAATTGCTTTGATCATACAGAGCCGTAAGAACATTAAATAAAAAACACATTTTTACATGTAACCATTTTTTAAAATGTATTTTAAATAGCCAATGACTAAACTGCATCCAGTGTGTTAAGTTGGCTTCCACAGAGACTGCTACTCACACACATAGTCACCAGTTTCATAGATCTAAACCGTAGAAGTATTGAAAAGAAGAGCACATGTATGTGCTGAGACACACACAGAGATCTCAGGCTGACTTTGCTGAGTGTTATACACATACTGGCATTCTATAGCATCATATGGCATCGCTCAGGTCTCACTGCAGATGTTTAAGGTTTGTTTTACCTTGGTTATGTCCTTTTCTAACCATTTAGGGTTTTTTTTTGTTTTTTTCTTCTTCTAGCAACAAGCACAACAGCAGCGGGCTGCTTCAGACATTGCCTTTACCCTCGATGCAAACAAGCAACAACGGCAGCTCATCGCAGAACTAGAAAGCAAAAACAGGTGGGTCCCTTTTCCAAATCATTATTTCTTATGCTATCCTCCACAAACTAACTGTTGTACAGCTCCACAGCACAAATACTAGTGTAGAACTGTATTAGTAGCCAGCCTGCTAACCTTGTTTGCTGTGATAAATGACCACACTATTCCCTATTCCCAACCTTTCTACTCAATGTGGTTGACTTGGCAACAGTACGTAGTCAAAAAATAAGTGAATAAATCCTGGGTAAATGCCCTTATAATATTGGTAAATGATGATTAAATACTGCATATTTTGCATAGTTTTTTCTTGAGATGGCACTTATTATAAAACAAATATAAAAAACACATACATCCCATGTTTTTTTTTTATTTTATTTTATTTTTATTCCAGATGACTGAACATTATTTTCTGTCTTAATGGTAGTATAACTTTAAACAGAGTTCCATCTCAGTTAGTTTAGTGAATGGTGTGCGTGTTTTTACCAGGGCACCTGAGCTAGAAACCACAGCTGTTGTTTATCATTCTCCTGTCACATAACTGAAGTGAATGTCGACTGTTAAGTGATCTAATAAATAGAATGAGGGCTCATTCTTCTATTCAGATATTAGTCACAGTGGCTGGATGCTTTTATGACTGTCAGTTGCAGAGCACAGTATCGCCTACTGGCCAGGCACCCAGTGAGCTTGAGTGGACACCTGTGGAGATGACCTTTCCAGCTCCTGGTTGTTATAGACAGTGATTGGCTTGGCAGTGGGATCGGACATAACTGGACATTGTAAATTGAAGAGAAAAACGGGGTGAAATAATTGGACACTCTAAATCAAAAGATAAAATATATTTTCAGAGCCTTGGGCTAATTTTTTTTTCTTCTGTTTTCTTGTTTTTTTGCTGCTGTTGTTTCTATTGCTTTTAATGAGATCTGCTCTTTGTGTTGGTAAATCGAATTGATTTTATCTTGTAGAGACTACTTGTTGTACAGTATAGCCATCTAGTGACCCCAGGTATCTCTTTACTATGATGTCTGATACAGAGCAGATTGGATTTCCTTCAAAGGGCACTGTATAATTGTGTTTTATATTAAAGTCTACTGATGAGATTTTGGTAAGGATCCCATCACTGTGGATTACTGTTGTCCTGCCATATCATGTGTTTGATTGCTGAAAGAAAAACAAACATAAGGTGTTTTCAGCAAAAAGTGTTTTTTTTTATTTATTTATTTATGTTCTGGCGGGTTCAGTAAGAAACCACGTTGTGATTTGTTTGTATGTCTTATTTAATGTGTCTCCACTTGCCTCTAACAGAGAAATCCTCCAGGAGATTCAGAGGCTGCGTCTGGAGCATGAGCAGGCCTCCCAGCCCAGCCCTGAAAAGGCGCAGCAGAACCCCACCCTCCTAGCAGAACTCCGACTTCTCAGGTACAGCGCCGCATTCATGCACACCCACCTTCTCTCTCACACACACACACACACTCATGTTTGCATTCCTGCATTTGACTTCTCATTGACTCTCACTATATTAGTATTTACTATTTCTAACTCCAGTCAGACAAATCTCCACACAGGGTGAAAGTCAACAACAAACTAAATATTTTGGCACTTTTTTTTTTTTTTTTTTTGAAGGCATATTTAGTTCTTAAAAACGTGTTTTACAAAGTGGGGGCGTCCCCACAACGTCGTCTTTTTTCAGGAGTTACTATCTTTGTGGGGACATTTTCTCATATTTTGTCCACACATTGATAGTAATAACTGCCCACACACACACTGTCCCGCATAGCATTGGTTAAAGGGCTACTATATACTCTATCATCTACATTTTCCTTATATTTAACTTCCTGACTGTTAAATATCTTATTATGTCTGTTCTGTACAATTTTCAATGTACGATTTCCTCTCGCAAAGGCAAAATATGTTTTTTTCTTTTATTTATTTCTATTATATACTTATTTTAAACACTGCACAACATTTTACAGCTATTTTTCCTCATCTAACATCTTGTCTCATGATGGCTATCTGGAACACTGCTGCAGCAGGGTGATAGTCTCATACCCGGTTGCCTTTTTTTTATATATATCTATATATATATGATTCTTTCCCTCCACTACTCTCACTGAAAAATAAAATACATAAATGAATGAATACATAAACACAGTGCCAGGATATTACAGTCTGTATTTTATTTTAAAATAATACAATATTGTAAAGATAATCTTATATATAAGCATTTCAATTTGTCTATCTTCATGTTTTAATAGTTTCACAAATCAATGGATTGTGCATGTCCAATAAATAACTAATATCGCTCTGTTCAAATCTATGGGAAAAAAGTAAATATTTTTTTAATATAGTGTGTAAATAAAATGTAAATGTGGTAAATGGCAAACATTTTTTTTGTAAGTATATTATTCCTTCTACTCATAAAAAGAAAACGCTATGAAATACAGTTTTGTCAAGTGCGATTAGCGGGTTATCAAAGTTTTGATTTGGTCCCAGGCTAGGTTAGCAACACTAAAATCGAAAGAAAAAAACTCATTACATTTTTTGCCATTTAAAAAAAAACAAAAAAAAAAAACATCCCATCAAGGAGACGCTTGACCACAAAGTTGACTCAGAAATAATTTTATAAATTACACAACACCATTTTTTAAAATCTGCTAATACCTTAGCAACTATGGTGTTTGTTTGTTTTTTGTAACTTTACTAGATTCCTGCATTTAAATGTCATTCATGTATCAATAAATCCCTTACTTGCTAATTTACAAAAAACATAAATAATATCCTTAGTTTTAAAGATTAGTCTGTACCTTGCCAGAGGCTCTTTTTCCACAGCTAGCCAATCAGAAGTGACGGGTGGGATGTCAACACTTTTTAAAATGTTTGTGCCAGTGCTAGATTTCCGCAATTCAATTTTCAGAAACTTGTGCGGCTCTTTAGAAATATACCTGTAGTGTTTTTCTAGCAACAGAACGAATATAGGAAAAATAAATAAATAAAAAATATTTGTCCAAGCGGCAAAGTGTAACGGCAAAACGTGTTGTCCTGGGCATCGGGCGATATGAATTGCACACCCCTGTAACCGTATTCTCGTCATTTGACTAAAACAAATATTTGTTTCAAATTTGACAGACAGCTGTATTCTCTTATATATTGGTACTGTGAATATTGGTCATAGTGAGGTGCAGTGCTATCATCTGATTGGCTGTGTAATTGAAGGCCTGTCTTGGAAGAGTTTATCCTGGCATGAGAAAAATGGCTTGACGGAAGGTTTCATGTTGAAGGTTGCTAAATTACAGGTTTGATGAAGCAGTGCTGAGTTTTGTCAGTTTGTTTCAGGTGTTGTCTTAAAATAAAACTAAGAGCATCTTTACATTGTATGTACTGATTACATAATAAAATCCAAACAAATGTTAACAGTTGCAAGGTTAAAGGAAAATATAAGTACTTGTTCCGATCAATAGGACATGCTTCTGAGTGCAACATTTATGACGCAAAGCTTGCCCTTGAAGACCCAGTTAATGTTGAGTCTGCTATTGTAGATGAAGTGAAGCGCTGTCCTGGGTTTGTCATTGATTCAAGGCAATCGGAGATGGCAATGAGAGTAGAAGTTGTCGTCTTTAACTATAATAGTTTTTCTTACACCAAACAAGTCACTTAACCTTTGCTTTTGGAGTGAGAAAGAATCTTGCTGTGGCATCATGGGCAATCTGTGTGACCCAACAGACAACTACAGGAATAATTTGTTCCCTCCTTTATCTTCAGATTCCCTTAATTTTAATAAAACTTATTAGTATGATGCATAACTGTTTAGCATTTTTGACCAATTGCCATACATAATATGTAATGGCAGACACCAGTACCCATCGAGGTTCCTTTATAGAGGAGGCTCAGGCTTTGCCTTGGCCATCTAACACCTGTAACTCAGTTGTCAACAGCACCCTTGAAGGCACATTTATCCACTTTAGTATAATGATCATAACTGCATTGCTTTTCATTTTATCCTTGCCCTTTCTTGAGTTTATACTCCCACTGACTACTGTGGGACAGTAAAGCTGTCATACCTCCTAAATCTGATACCTGTCAGCATTCTGCTGTGCTGGAAGGATGCCAGGAAACCACACCAGGGACTGCCTTGTTGTCTTTTCATAGGGAAATCACATCTGGAAATATATAGCATAGATAAATTGTTGTCTGACTAGGAATCTGTTTTGTTCAACAAAAAGCACTAAATTACAGCCAGCCACAGGACTTGAGGGTTTCAGCCCTATGAGGGTGGAGGGTTTGGAAAGGCAAGTGCGAGATTGATGGTACTAGAGGTCAAATTGGGTTAGGGATTGAACAAAAATGACACGTGGGGATCAAATCTATTGGTATATAAATTAGGGTTTTTAATCTTGACATTTTTTATTAATCGATTTAATCATACGATCTACTAATCGATTAATCACACCTGTTTGCTAGTGATATGAAATTGTATTGAAAGACAATTACAAGTAATACAGCCAGCCGATCATTTAAAGAAAACCACTTCCAGACAGATGGTTGTGAAACCAATCCAGGTAAGGTTTATTCATGTGTCTCCCGGATGTACAAGATCTTGATTTTGCCAAATCTGATTATACAAACAGGAATATGAACTGATATTCTTGCAGGTTTGAAGCTGCCAAATTAACGTACTGACTACATGCTTGAACTACAACCCAGGTTATGTGTAATTTACACTATTTACTGCAAATGTTTCATAATGCCAGCTAATGTGTTTTTGTTTTTTTTATTTTTTTTATTTTTTTTTATTATTATTTAGTAGTCACCAATTGATTTTGATTTTTTTTAGGCTCAATCAATCAATCAATCAATCAATCAATCAATCTTTATTTTATATAGTGCCTTTCACAGTGGACCATCATCACAAAGAGCTTTACAAGATGCAGTAACAAGAAAATCCATAATACTTAAATACAGAGAAATGCATAATACATGCTATACAGGGAAAAAAAACAAAAAAAAACAATGCATAATACATTAAATGCAGTGGTAAGTGCATAATATATGAAATAGTACATTAAATACAGTGGAAAGTGCATAATACGTGAAATAGTAGCAGCAACACAGCAGCTAATAGAACAGGTGGGTCTTGAGGGTTGATTTAAAGCGAGCGACGGTGGGAGCATCACGGACCAAAGCTGGGAGAGAGTTCCGACGAGTCGGAGCCATGAAGCTAAACGAGCGTTCTCCAAGTGTGGTGCACTTTTGTTTGAGGATAACAAGCAGGCCAGAGTCAGAGGACCTCAGCTTGCGGGCAGGGACATAGCGGGTCAGCAGGTTGAGGAGGTACTCGGGACCTGTGTGATGAAGGGCATTGTAGGTGAGCAGGAGAGTTTTGAAAATAATCCTGAACTTTACAGGTAGCTAGTGCAGCTGGGAAAGACGGGGGGTGATGTGATCACGTTTTATTACATCTGGTAAGGATCCTGGCAGCGCCATTCTGAACTAGCTGCAGTTGGTTTATGGTGCGTGCCGGGAGACCACCATAGAGAGAATTGCAGTAGTCGAGTCGAGAGGAGACAAATGCATGACAAAGTATCTCCGCATCCGAGAGGGAGAGGTAGGGACGGACTTTGGAGATGTTTCGAAGATGGTAGAAGGAAGGTTTGACCATGGAGGAGATGTGGGCATCAAAGGAGAGGTTGCTGTCAAGAAGTACACCAAGGCTTCATACTGTGGGGGAAGGCAGCAGCAGACAGTTTCCGAGGTTTGGGGCAGCTATATTTAGATTCTTAAGTTCTTAACTATCACCCAGCTGTTGCTTTCTAATTAAAAATGTTTTTGATATAAAGCATGTCAGTGTTGCACAGGCGTTAGTACACAGGACAATACTAATATGCTTCCCCACTTTACCTATCCAAAATCAGCCTTGAGGAATATTTTAAGAAACATTGTTTCCTGTAATAGTTAGCAGGCTATAATAATGATGCATAACAAATAAGTTCCTGTCATCCTTGGTAATTAATGATAGAGAGGATCATAGTGCTATCATATGACAATAAAAACATGTATTTGCACTACTTGTAGGACTTTTGCATTGGAATACCATTTGCAGCAGAGATAGTGGTCAGTTTTCTTTACAGTACATCTCATCTCAGTCAAAGAGTATACAGGGAATCTGTTAACAACCGGATTAAATCTCAGAAGTCATAATAGCATATGTCTGCTAAAAAAATCAGGTTAGAAGCAGGTGAAAGATTGAAAAGCCAGTGGAAGTGATTTGTGGTGCAGACATGGTTGTACTCTTGGCACCGATTGGTGCAGGTCATGCTTCATATTCTCTGGGTTCTCTCATCTCCTAGGCAAAGGAAGGATGAGCTGGAGCAGAGGATGTCTGCTCTGCAGGAGAGCCGCAGAGAGCTCATGGTTCAGCTCGAGGGGCTGATGAAACTTCTGAAGGTAGGCCTCACAATGCAGACTGTTCACTTGGATATATAAAGGGTTAGATCCACTCTTTTGTTTACTCCTATATTTGGAAATGTTGTTCATGTTAAAAAATACATAACAACTTCATGAGGCCTTGAATTATATTAGTTATTGTTTGGTTCTAGTTTTGGAAAGTTTTTTTTCATCCTTTAAAAATAAATAAGTCAAGTAGAGGTTACACTTTGAACATACACCCTAGAGACCACCAGCAAAAACCATAAAATCTTTCTCTGACAAAGTAAGAAAAGGTGAAACTCAACCTGCAGTTTCAAAAGATATGAATGTTGCAGAATCTACATTGTGTGGATGGCTAAAAGACAAAGAAAAACTAGGAGGTTTTCTTGATAAGATTGACTCCAGAGGGCTGCTCTAGGAAAAAAATGTGCTGCGCTAAAGAGTGAGACAAGCTGCTGTGAGAGTGCAAGACTTTGTTGTTTTTGGTGTGGCTCAGGCTAACGGGTCGGGAATAATCATTCCAATAAACCATGGATTCAAGTACCTGCAAATTGTGTTTGTCTCCTTCCTTCATTTTCCACCATACGCTACAATATTAATTTGGCTTGTGGGCATTGTAAATCATTTCAGGAACAAAAATGCCAATATTCGTTGTAAGGCAAAACACAGATAACGTGGTCTCCAATTATAGACCCCGACAACCACATTATAAAGGGGTAGCACTGTATTGTATAATTGAATATACACACACAGTGGTGCGGCACTCTTGTGATAAAACTTCACTTATTATTCATGTTAATATGTAAAGGAATACTTGTACTGTAACGGAAATATTCAAATGCTGCATCAGGCTTCTTCTAATTAGGGCTAAGTGAAAACAAAATACCCTGAGATGTAGTATAACCTGTTCTAGCACTGGAAACTAAATGTTATTGTTATTACTGATACATGGTTGAAAACCCTCTTAAAACGCAAACATGGTGCAGAATGTAGATTAAACATCACAAAACATCATTGTAATACATGACATACACATTTATATATATATATATATATATACACAGTACTGTGCAAAAGTTTTAGGCAGGTATGAAAAAATGCTGTAAAGTAAGAATGCTTTCAAAATAGACATGTTAATAGTTTATATTTATCAATTAACAAAATGCAAAGTGAGTGAACAGAAGAAAAATCTACATCAAATCAATATTTGGTGTGACCACCCTTTGCCTTCAAAACAGCATCAATTCTTCTAGGTACACTTGCACACAGTTTTTGAAGGAACTCGGCAGGTAGGTTGGCCCAAACATCTTGGAGAACTAACCACAGTTCTTCTGTGGATTTAGGCAGCCTCAGTTGCTTCTCTCTCTTCATGTAATCCCAGACAGACTCGATGATGTTGAGATCAGGGCTCTGTGGGGGCCATACCATCACTTCCAGGACTCCTTGTTCTTCTTTACGCTGAAGATAGTTCTTAATGACTTTCGCTGTATGTTTGGGGTCGTTGTCATGCTGCAGAATAAATTTGGGGCCAATCAGATGCCTCCCTGATGGTATTGCATGATAGATAAGTATCTGCCTGTACTTCTCAGCATTGAGGAGACCATTAATTCTGACCAAATCCCCAACTCCATTTGCAGAAATGCAGCCCCAAACTTGCAAGGAACCTCCACCATGCTTCACTGTTGCCTGCAGACACTCATTCGTGTACCGCTTTCCAGCCCTTCGGCGAACAAACTGCCTTCTGCTACAGCCAAATATTTCAGATTTTGACTCATCAGTCCAGAGCACCTGCTGCCATTTTTCTGCACCCTGAGTTCCTGTGTTTTCGTGCATAGTTGAGTCGCTTGGCCTTGTTTCCACGTCGGAGGTATGGCTTTTTGTCCGCAAGTCTTCCATGAAGGCCACTTCTGACCAGACTTCTCCGGACAGTAGATGGGTGTACCAGGGTCCCACTGTTTTCTGCCAATTCTGAGCTGATGGTACTGCTGGACATCTTCCGATTGCGAAGGGAAGTAAGCATGATGTGTCTTTCATCTGCTGCAGTAAGTTTCCTTGGCCGACCACTGCGTCTACGGTCCTCAACGTTGCCCGTTTCTTTGTGCTTCTTCAAAAGAGCTTGGACAGCACATCTGGAAACCCCTGTCTGCCTTGAAATTTCTGCCTGGGAGAGACCTTGCTGATGCAGTATAACTACCTTGTGTCTTGTTGCTGTGCTCAGTCTTGCCATGGTGTATGACTTTTGACAGTAAACTGTCTTCAGCAACCTCACCTTGTTAGCTGAGTTTGGCTGTTCCTCACCCAGTTTTATTCCTCCTACACAGCTGTTTCTGTTTCAGTTAATGATTGTGTTTCAACCTACATATTGAATTGATGATCATTAGCACCTGTTTGGTATAATTGTTTAATCATACACCTGACTATATGCCTACAAAATCCCTGACTTTGTGCAAGTGTACCTAGAAGAATTGATGCTGTTTTGAAGGCAAAGGGTGGTCACACCAAATATTGATTTGATGTAGATTTTTCTTTTGTTCACTCACTTTGCATTTTGTTAATTGATAAATATAAACTATTAACATGTCTATTTTTGACAGCATTCTTACTTTACAGCATTTTTTCACACCTGCCTAAAACTTTTGCAAAGTACTGTATATATATATTGTGAGACAGCAGGGAGGGGGTTAAAACCTCTCTGCAGGAAAAACATGTGCGGAAGGCACACTTTTGTGTTGTTTAATTGTTTTATTGATTGATCATTACCTGCACCTGGCTACTATTGAAAATTGGAGCCAGGTGCAAGGTTTATAAGGAGAACAGTCAGTCTGCTCTAGGCTGCTGAGTAGAAGGAAGCAGAAGAGAGGTGCTCTGCTTCCGAGCAGTCGTGAGTAAGTACTGTGTTAAGCCAGCGTGGTTTTTGTGTGTGGGGCAGGTAAACGGTTTAGCCGTCCTGCGTATTAGTAAGGGAAAAATCCAGTTGAGTTAGTGCTCCAAGAGGAGCTAGGTGTTTATTTTGCTTTTGTATTTTGTGTGTTTTGTTTACTTTTGTGTTTATTAAAAATAGCGCACTAGCGCTTAAAACTCCATTTCATTGTTCTGGGTCGTATTTTTAAAGGGGCACGAACCCGAGTGAGTTGTGCTTTGTCACATATGGTGGAGAATGCGGGCAGAGTGTGTGGGCACCCCTACGACCCAGAAAATGGATTTTAAAGAATTGATCGTAATGATCAATCGTAACACCGCTGCTCAGAAAGAGCAGACAAAGAAGTGGAGACAGGAGTGGGGGCTACCGGATCCGGAGCCGACAGAGCTAGACCTGCTACTCCAAAAGTGGGAGCAAGCAAGAGGTACCCTGCTGACTCCAGCTCCAGAGCCCAGAGAGGAGGAGCCGCCGCTTCCAGAGCCCAGAGGGGAGGAGCCGCCGCTTCCGGAGCCCAGAGGGGAGGAGCCGCCGCTTCCGGAGCCCAGAGGGGAGGAGCCGCCGCTTCCGGAGCCCAGAGGGGAGGAGCCCAGAGGGGAGGAGGTGAAAAGCATACCTCCACCACAGCCCCGACCACCACCCCTACAGCCCAGTTCGGCGCCGCTGCGTCCAGTCCCTCACCCCATGCTCCTGGACACCCTGCCGGTCTACCTGGACCTCCCTGTGCTGGACCTAGAGCCCAGGAGTCTGCAGCACTGGCCACAGCTCTGCCCCTGGTTACCTGCTCCGCTCTCCCCGAGCACCCAGACGTCGCTGGGCTGCTGCCAGACGTCGCTGAGGCTCCCCCTGTTAGCTGCTTCGCTCCCCCTGGGTGATCGGACATCACTGCGCCAGTTCCCAGGGGAAGACCTGTGTCCACTGCGGCATCCTCCAGTGCCCCGGCCTACGCTTCGGTCGGCCCTGTTAGCCCGGTGGGGTCCCGTGTCGCCGGTTTGCGGACCCTTCCTGGCAGCGCCGGAAGGACCGACCCATCCTCAAGCCCGCCCGTGGAAGAGGGCGGCAATGGACATTGCTGGACTTGAGGCTGGGTGGTCTTTTAAGGGTGGAGGGAGGTGGCCGTGGTATGGCCGGTGTCTTGAAAAGACATGGGGGGGGATGTGTGAGACAGCAGGGAGGGGGTTAAAACCTCTCTGCAGGAAAAACATGTGCGGAAGGCACACTTTTGTGTTGTTTAATTGTTTTATTGATTGATCATTACCTGCACCTGGCTACTATTGAAAATTGGAGCCAGGTGCAAGGTTTATAAGGAGAACAGTCAGTCTGCTCTAGGCTGCTGAGTAGAAGGAAGCAGAAGAGAGGTGCTCTGCTTCCGAGCAGTCGTGAGTAAGTACTGTGTTAAGCCAGCGTGGTTTTTGTGTGTGGGGCAGGTAAACGGTTTAGCCGTCCTGCGTATTAGTAAGGGAAAAATCCAGTTGAGTTAGTGCTCCAAGAGGAGCTAGGTGTTTATTTTGCTTTTGTATTTTGTGTGTTTTGTTTACTTTTGTGTTTATTAAAAATAGCGCACTAGCGCTTAAAACTCCATTTCATTGTTCTGGGTCGTATTTTTAAAGGGGCACGAACCCGAGTGAGTTGTGCTTTGTCACAATATATATATATATATATATATTGTAAACGAGCGGCCCTTACTCGCGTTCGTTGCCCCTTTAAAACACGACCCAGCACACAGAAATGGCGTTTTCAAGCGCTGACGCGCTATATTTTAATAAACACAAAAATAAACAAATACAAAATCAAAATAAACACCTAACTCCTCTTGGAGCACTAACTCAACTTTCAGGAACACACTGCCTAACACGGGACAGCTAAGCTGTTTTCCCGTCCTTACAAAAACACAGGTTTGTCACCGCACTTACTTTTTTTAACTCTGGCTACTTGGAGACACAGCACCTCTTCTGCCTCCTTCTACTCAGCAGCCTCGAGCAGACTGCCTGCTCTCCTTTTAAACCCAGCATCTGGATCTAATTCCCCCAATAACGCCCAGGTGCGGATGATAATTAATAATAAAACAATTAAACTAAACAAAACAATTAGCAAACCAAATGAAACAATAAAGCAATACAATCAAACAATTAACAAAAGGTGCATTCTCACATTTTTCTCTCGCAGGGAGGTTTTAACCCCCTTCCTGCTGTCTCTCACAACCCGCTATCTTACAATATATATATATATATATATATATATATATATATAATATATTTAAACATGTATATGTACATACATTTATGTGTTCAAGTTTATATATATATAAGCATGTATACACATTTATATATATATATATATATATATATATATATATATATATATATATATATATATACATACATACATTTATGTGTTTAAGTTTGTCATTTATTGTAATAAATATATACTTATTCTGTCTGTATTGGGGATATTGGGTCTCTTATGAAAGTATTTTAATATAATTGGACACAAGTTTACATTTTTCATGATCAACCCTTTCTACAGGAAGAAGAAATGAAGCAGGCAGTAAGTTTGTAGTCTTAAGTGGGGCAAACAGACCTAACGTTTAACGCTACTACAGTAGTTTGCTTTTTATAAGGCCTTGGGCTTGAGATTTCTGACTTTGTGTTTCTCAAGCGGAATGACTAATGCAGTGCTGTTTGTGGAATGGTTTGTGGAAAATAGAATGCAATGACCAAAACAAAAAAGTTGCATTTGAGGCCAGCAGCTAAACGTAGCGATTTCACCATTAACTGCACACTTCATTATTTTTAACCAGTCAGCACACAGATTGTAGCCCAAAAAATGGATACGCTAGGTACATCTCATTTTAAAAGCATATCCAGGTTTAAATTAATAATACTACTTAATTCTCATTATTCCTATGGAGTATTAAACTCCTGTTTGTTAATACCATACTTAATATTGCCTTATCCATGCTTTTCCGTGCGTCTTATCTGGGATTTGATACTTTGGTTGTCTAATTGATTGTTTTTTTTTTAGTCTACTGAAGACAGCGGGTTTGTCCTGTGGATTCTTTGAATTCGGAAAAAAAGAAACCACAGTCAACAAAGCCAGTTCCACATAATTGCGACCAAATTGACTGGCATTCTAACATTATAATACAATTTTGTAATACATAGATAAATTGTAGATGTTTTAAGAGGCAAAATCCATTAGCGTGAGGAAGCTGTGGATTATTTTATTCAAAAAAAGTAATTTGAACCAAGTAAAAAAAAAAAAAAAAACTGCTTCCCTAATTTTAAAATGTTTGGCTCTGAGAATCGCGCTGCTTCAAACAGCAAAATAATATGCAATCACCTGTTGTTAAACACCCATCTTTATTGGTTAAGGTTGAAGCAACATCTGGGTGCACTTCTTGAAATGAAGCTGAAAACAATTACTTGTCTCAGTACAGTTCCTGCTGTCTAAATTGTATGTGAAACAACAATATTACAGCGCTGTTATGCATGCCGTTTATCTTTTTATATAATTTACATAATAATTTAGTTTATTTTAACACCAGTTTTTATTCATTGTAACTGCACTCTTGGCGTGTAGAAAATAGGAGCATTCAAACTAACAGCATGTGCTTTCATTATGTTTTGTAATTATATGAACCATATCAGAATTAAATTAGACAGTAAAGTGTTTGATAAAGCTTTGAATTTTACTGTGCATGCTCTGGCATCAGCCTATGAGGAAAAGGGATGTGTGAGATTTGATCAGTATTGTTAGCCATACACATTAAACACCAGGCAGTCATGTACTGACACCTTCAAGTTATACTGGGTTGGTGCTTTAATACAGAAAATGTTTATTGAATGAATACAAAAATACTTGCTAGGTGTTTAAAGTACATTCTTCTCACGTCTCACAGTAGCTTTTGAATTGTGCAGTAGTATCTTGCCTCACAAATCAAGGAATGCACATTTAACAGCTGTCTTCACCTCTATTACGTTTTTCTGCACCACATGGACTGTACATGAGCTCTCCTAGGACCTGTGCTGTTGGAAAAGCATGTCCAATTCTTGATTTTGTTGACATATTTCATAACGAGTAGCAGCTACTCTGACACCATGGATTTTTGTATGTTTTTGCTGTTTCTGGGTTCAGGGTCAGGGTGATTTGGCCCTGGAGCACAGTCCCTCAGTTTTTCCTCATATTAGTGGTTAGCTGTGTTATCTCTGGCAGGGCTTTAAATTGACCATCAATAACTCTTTTCTGGTGTTTCAGACACAAGGGGCAGGCTCCCCTCGCTCGTCTCCCAGCCACACCATCAGCAGGCCCATCCCTATGCCGATCCGCTCTGCATCCGCCTGCTCGACGCCAACCCACACACCTCAGGACTCTCTCACCGGCGTTGGAGGGGACGTACAGGAAGCCTTTGCTCAGGGTAGGCCAATGATGTGAAAAAGGGATTCTCTACTATTGCTTCTTTCACAGATACTGATTTTAATTTCCCCAGAATTAAGTTTCCAACTGTGCATTGCACACGAGCCTCTGAGACTAGCCTTGGTAGCCTGGTTGAAGTAAAATAATAATTTACCTGTGCCCCCATTTAAATAACCTTTGTATACACTGTAGAACATCATTGGTGTGCAACATTTCTCTGAAGAAGCATTTAAGGACCAATCAGACAGAGCACTCTGCTTTTTTCAGTACCACGAATTGCAAGCAGGTGACGATTTAGAGCATTTAGCTATAACAAAGAAGCACGGTGCTTGAACATTTTAAATCCCTGTGGCAAAGTGGTTTGCAGTGCGCAGGTGTAGAGGTGATGCAGTGCTCAAGACAAGGACAAACAACAAAGTACTGGTGAAATGATGGTTTATTTAGAATCCAAAGTCCACGGGTTCAGTTAAGTCCACGGGTTCAGTCCCGAAATAATATACACAGTATTTTTAAACACACACTAATACACAAAATACGGTCACAAGTCCAAAGTGAGTGCTGTAGTGCTCGTGGTGCAAATACAATTTATCGTACTCAAGGTGCAATGTTGTCCGGGTTTGTGCTGGCCTGTAGTGACAGCTCCGGATTGTGTTAGCCGTCTAATAATAACAAATAAATAGATTTTAGACAAAGAAAACAAACAAAATACTCACAATACATTTTACGTTCTCCTTCCGGTTCAGCATTTAAACATGCAAAGGAACAGATCACCTCGCTACGTCCCATTATATACCGTCAATCACGCCCCCTTTGTTAACGATTGCAACCTCTTCTCCAGTCCACGTCTGCCACATCGTTTCCCTTCCAGGTCAATGATTTACTGTACTGTAGCTCCGCCCTCTTTCTAGATGGCCGACTTCCACCTAACCTTGGGAATGAATTGTCTGGCCATCCAGTCCAGGGCACTCTGTTCCCTTTACACAGTGCCCTCACAGGTCAGGAGGGAGATGCATCACCAAGAATCATTTTGTCACAGTCGCACGGACAGGTTTAAACTGTTAAGAATGAAATTACTGTCATGTAATGAAAAAAATGAAAAGGCAGTGATATCAGTAACTGACAATAGTGGGTAAGCGTAGGCATAGAAATATGGCAGCAAAAAATGTCATAATCTTGTGTGGCAAAAAGAGAGATGAAACCAAGCTGACCATGCTGTATTCCCCTCTACATGCCACAGGTCATATAGCCAAGAGAAGAAGCTAAAGAATTAAACTACAGCCCATGGCATCAATGAAACATTAGCAGGGATTCAGTTATAATAATTGAGCAGCCCATGTGTCATCCCTGAATACATTTTTATTTTTATTTATTTTTTACTTAATTTTAAAGGATGTTTTTTTTTTCTTTTTTTTCTGTACCGTACATAACCAAACACAATGCATTGTGCTGAAGAGAGGGAACATTAAAAAGTAAACCAACAGTCGTCTACAATTTCAAGAGATGCTATGAAGGCAAACTATTGATTGAAAATAACAATAAACGTGGCAGTGATTTAAATATCTTATTGTGCCAAGAGGAATTTTTAGTTTAAAAAAAAAATTAATAATAATGTTTTGTTTAATAAGCATTAAGAGTAAGTATGTGTAATGGGCAGTGTTGTATGATATGCTCCCATTGCAGATTCTTTCCCCAGTTGGTGAGATGAGAGGTTAAGGGATGATTATGATAATGAGGTTTATGTGGACTGCAAAATATCTTATGTATTAAACAAATATTTATTTTAATGTTTTCACCAGAGAGAATACAAATAGTATGTCGCCAGTGAAGATTTCATCATCAGTGAAGTAGAGGTATTAAATAAGCTACAGGAGCTAAAAATAACAAAGCACTGGGCCCAGATATGATTTATCCAAGGGTGCTTAAGGAAGCAAGGGTAGAAATAAGTAGACCACTGGCTATTATCATGAATACTATAGAAACAGATGAGGTCCCTGTAAGCTTGCAAATGTTGTGCCATTATTTAAAAAGGGGGATAAGACAGGTCATTATAGACCTATTACTTTAACTTCCACAACTTGTAAACTGATGGAAGCAGTATTAAGAGGTAAGCTTGAAGATACAGCAACAATATTATAAGGGATAGCCAGCATGGGCTCAGAAGAGGGAGGTCCTGCTTAACTGACCTGCCTTTGAGGATGTTACAGCTTATGTAGATGATGGCAACGCTTATAATTTATCTTGATTTTCAAAAAGCCTTTGAACTTTAAATCAGCAGGAATACAGGGGAGGACATGTAATTGGATACAGAACTGGTTAAAAAAACAGCAAGCAGAGAGTAATTGTGAGAGGTGTACAGTCAAATTGGGTGGTGTATTTAGTGGGGTACCACGAGGGTCTGTACTTACAGCCTTGCTGTTCCTCATTTATACAAATGACTTGGACAAAGTTGCCATTGCAAGATTGGCATCATCTTCACATTTAAGTAGTGGACTCTGAATCTGCAGCCCAGCTAATTCAAAGGGATTTGGACCTCCTCTGTAACTGGGAAGCACTTTTTGCATGGAATAGCCTACTAGGTGAAATAGTAGGATCTAAAGCTCTAGAACCACAAATGCAGACGAGCCCGGCTCTTTTGCATAGTGGCTAAGACACTTGCTTTGCGGTGCATGGGGTAATGATTACTGGTTACATCTGCATTTTTAAATCTTTGTCCTTGTACGATCCACTTATTTTAGTCCTTGAGCATTAGTTATTGAATATATATATATATATATATATATCTATATATATATATATATATATATATATATATATATATATATATATATATATATATACAGTGGTTTGCAGAAGTATTCACCCCCCTGCAAAGTTTTCACATTTTGTTGGCACCTGAGCGTACTACACAACGCTTTCAAATTAGACTTTACATGTAGAATCTACACAAACTACTCCACATTGATAAAGTTAAAAAATGCATATAGAATATTAGTAAGTAAGATTTACAGAGAAAAACAGATTAATCTCAGTTGCATAAGTATTCAACCCCCTTGCTACTACAGCCCTAAATCAGCTCAGGTTTTAATGATTTGTTTTGAATAATGACTCACTGTGTGACCTTGAGCAAGTCACTTAACCTACTTGTACTCCGTCTTTCGGGTGAGACGTTGTTGTAAGTCTCTGCAAGTCTTGGATAAAAGCGTCTGCTAAATAAACAAATATCCTGTATGCATTTAAGATACTTGCTTGTGCTGATCATGATTCTACTCCCACTCACATTTTTCCTTCAGTGTCCTTTGCTACTGTTTCCCTCTAGTGGCATAAAATAGCGACTGCATGTGAACTCTATTCAACAAGATACTCGACTCTGCTGATTTTCAATGAAGACTTCTGTCTCACTGCGCGCAAAGCATTGTGGTACATACAGAGAGCTCGGCGGAATTTTTTCTATGGCCAGTCAATGGAGGCGTAAGAAATGTTGGTTTGTGCTGGTTTTCGCCATGTTAAAAAAAAATGCATCAAACACTTGAAGTAGATTTAACATTTGCCCAAGGTATTTTGAAGAAAACGGCAACATTAGCAAATTATACCAATACGTAATTATTATGAAAAATGCTATTTTCTGAGCACTGTCCCGTACGGTGGTGCATGCGCAGAAACATCGCTCTAAAGAAGTGACGACTGCATGCAAGTCCAGATGTGTGTAGGAAAGACAGGCGTTATGTATTTATTATTCTTAACATTGAAATTAAGTTAAAACCGTGTTTAATAATCTTTTCAATTATTTTTTAACTCTCTCTCTCTCTCTCTCTCTCTCTCTCTCTCTCTCTCTCTCTCTCTCTCTCTCTCTCTCTCTCTCTCTCTCTCTCTCTCTCTCTCTCTCTCTCTCTCTCTATATATATATATATATATATATATATATACATGTTATTACAATTAAAAAACAAATTACATAATATACGGTATTTTATGTGTAAAGTGAAGTTAAGCTATATTTATTATTTAATTTTTGTAGTTTTAATTGATACATTATTTTGTTTATAAACTATTAAATACGGGTGCTTAATAGAATGGAAGATAAGAGACAAAAGTGTGAAGTCAACATTTATTATTCTTGGAGAAACGATTTTTATTCAAATAATTCACTATTCAGTGGTACAGTTATTATTATTATTATTATTATTATTATTATTATTATTATTATTATTATTATTATTTATTTCTTAGCAGACACCCTTATTCAGGGCAACTTACAATTGCTACAAGATATCACATTATTTTTTACATACAATTACCCATTTATACAGTTGGGTTTTTACTGGAGCAAACTAGGTAAAGTACCTTGCTCAAGGGTACAGCAGCAGTGTCCCCCATCTGGGATTGAACCCACGACCCTCCGGTCAAGAGTCCAGAGCCCTAACCACTACTCCACACTGCTGCAAGTTAACAGATCACAGTTTATATTTACAAAAATGAATTTGCAACAGTTACATAAATGATTTCACAAATAATTAACATACACAAAAATAGTAATAAAATATATCTGATATGATATAGCTTTTAAATCTCCCATTACCCGCTTCCGAAAGCTGTCAATAGATATTATCATCGATGACATGTTCGATCAGCAGTAACTGTATTTACTGTGCATGCGCCACGGAGCTATAGTGCTCAGAAAATAGCATTTTTCATAATAATTACGTGTTGTCATAATTCGCTAACCCCAATTACTGTCTGCCTGGCACCTGATTTTCATTAGTTTCCATGTGTTATAAATAAAAAGTATATGAAAAGTATATAGTTGTATTGCAGTATTGGATCAGCATGTACTGTAAAATGGTGCTAGGTGGTGCAGTCAATTCGAGTACTGGTCTTGTGGTTTGAATATGGATTGGGCCCCCAGTTAAATTGCGGCTACATCATTACATTTTTTATGTAATACTTTTATGGACTTGCCCTACCTAGGTCAACATTAAAGACACAATCTGGCTGTAAATAATTAAGATTATGCCAGCCCTGTTGTAGATTAAATGTACTGCCATTGGCAACAGGCTTTTCTGGTTTGTATGGTTAAAACAAGCCTTGTCGGACCCAAGCTTTCTGCTTGGACTCAGTATTCATTTGAATAGGATACAAATACCATTAGATTTATATAGGACCTTTCATGTCATGAATCCCCATGATGTTTACAAAGAAGCCTCAACACTCAGCAAGGACACCCTCGGCCGTCTGTGTATTAAAAGACTCTGAAAAGCCTTTGAAATCATGCTTATGCTACATAATGTTGCCAAGCAACAGGAGACTGATATAACCCCTTAAACAGGTTTGAAACAGAATGAATGCCTGCCTATCCCTGACTAGCTGTTGGTCTCCTTAAATATAGGAAACATATTTTACGAGTCAAGCCGTCTCACAAGTGCAGCAGTATCTAAAATGTTCTACTATTTTAGAAATACAGGAGGACTATGGGTGGGGCTTGTATCGGCCAGTTTTTCCAACTCAGGTCCCTTGCTCATAAATATCTTGCTATCCCTGAAAAGATAATTGACTCCATTTTAAATATTTGCAAAACATATATTTTTTTTAATTAAGTCATAACTACATGTGCAATGATAACCCAAATCAATTTACTACCAATGCAGAATGACTGTGTGGGGCAATTGTTCTTCCTTTTACTCCAAAGCATGTTTCTGCTTTAAAATAAGAAAAACGGTCCCACATTTACACTTGTGAGGTGGATTTATCATTATAATCCTTTGCATAAATTTCAAGAGGATGTGGCAGGGCGAAAGCCGTAATTGTATATTTGTGTGTGAATGTAGGGTTGTCAGGGAGGGGGTTAAAATTGGCCCTGCCAGAAAACGTGAGAATGTGGCTGGAGCCTTAATTGAACGACTGATGATTAATTAGGCCCCAGCCACATGCTAGATAAGTGGGAGAAAGGCCTTTGTTTGGGAGGTTGATGTTTAGGTGAGTGTTGGAGTAAGAAAACTGTGTCTGACTGCGTTGTGTTGGAGGTAGTGAAGGCGAATGCCCAGCCTAAGTCTTATTGTTTTGTGTACACCTTTTATTTTGGCCCTTGTGCCTGTTTATATATGTCTGTTTTTGTTTATTAAAAGTTCGCAACAGCTCTTGAACTGCAGCTATTCCTGACTGTGGGGTCTATTCATAAAGGGTTAACACCTGTCGAAATGAGAAAACAGGAGTACATGATCAGATTTCGTCCATAGCCGCAGTTGCTATTCATAAGAGATAATTCAGATGCGTTGTTAAGCCCCAACGATTTTCATCTATGAAGGCTAGTTTTTAATGAATTGAGAGAAAGGTCAACGATTACCTCATTAGCTTTTCATAAGAGTGAACGGCAGCAACATGCTGTTATTGAACGATTTCTACAGTCAAGTCTAAACTAACGACAGCGTCAGCAGACTTTTTTTAAAGACATATTTTATTACTGCAGTTATACAGTTTGACATATCCGTGATTAACACTGCCTATTTTGAAAAAAAAATTAAATCTGTAGCTTCATATGAAGGAAAATGTTTAATATAAATTTATACTCACACAAGAACATATTCTCTGGCATAATCATTTTGAAACAGCGCTGAGAAGTGGAGAGCAAGTGAGAGACTGAGAATAGACAGTTATTCTATTATTATTATTTCTTTGCCGTGATCCGCGGCTGACAGCGGTCCTTTTCTTTTTATTTCTTTTACCTGTGTTCACAATAAACAGTTTGACAAATACTGCCGGTGTGAACCCGTTTATTTTCATGAAGCGTTACAATATACAGTATACCAGAGCTGCTGATGCAGTTGGTGTGAAATTTGGGCTTGCTTGGTATTGCAAAAAACACTGATCGAGCCTCAGTGCGAGGTTCGATGAGTGTTCGAAAGGGAGTCTTTTTTTTTTTTTTTTTTTTCCCGCACACCACAAAACGATCCATTTTGTGTACAGTGTGCAATACAGCATGAAACGTTAACTGATTCATAAACATAAACTCACCCCTGATTGATTCCCTGCTTTAAGTGGCGGTTATTATTATTATTATTATTATTATTATTATTATTACTAGAATTACAGTATTATTCAAACGTCCTCCTACAGTGCTTTTTGTTTTAGTTTTTTTTGTGGTCATGCAGTTAAGGATGGAAGTCTTATGTGTGCGTATGGAAATGTGTTTATCAGCGTTGCCAAACAAAATGAAAATACAAAGTAGTAGGCTACTGACGGTGGATTCCGTTTTTCTTTTTGCAACAGCTACCGACTCCACCCAGGGAACATTAATAATGCTGATGATGTCATCAAAAAAGGCAGATTTTCATTCTTGAACGACTCGCCTGCTTGCTCAGATCATTTTATGAATAGCAATATGGACGAGTTTTGTTAGTTTTAAATGAAATTAGTTTTATTACGACAGTCTGCAAGTACTTTTATGAATAGGGCCCTATGAGTCTCATTCCTGACGCTATTCTGTTACAGAGACAATTTGCTATTTGAGGATAACAAGATATTTAGCAAATAATGAATGGGTCTGAGTGGGATAAAAGGGGCAATAGATGTCCCACCCCAGTCATTCTGTTTTAAGGCTGGTAAATAATTCTAACCGCCTATGTATGTATGTATGATCTTTCAATTTTTATAATTTTTTTAAATTTTTGTTCATCGGATATAATTAGCATGAAAGTCCTCATCTACTATGTTTCTTGCTGGGTCAATTGCAAACCACTTTATCCACTTTTAACTCAACCCCAGGCATTAGTCACAGGATACAGCAGTTTTATTGTATTATTGTTCAGACTGGTTTCTTGCTAGTTTTATGTTGTTAAAATCCTCTCTGTTAATTTAACTCTCCACTTCCTTCAAACTAGGCCATGTCTTCTTGATCCCATTTAATAACTTGTCTGCATTCGCCAGGCTCCAGGAGGAACTTAAGAAATGACCTGTTGGTGGCAGCTGACTCCATCACAAACACCATGTCGTCACTCGTGAAGGAGCTCAACTCAGGTAAGAGACACATGGCCACTTGCCTTGAACAATTTCTACCTTTTCAGCCATTTGGTGTCCCTTTCGATAGAGCAGGCAGCCTTTTACAGTCCATGGCAGTTCATGGGTTATCACTGGAAAGGTATAACTGTTCTGTCATTAGTTCCAATTTCATTTAAAAAAAGTTAGGAAGGATATGAGGAGATCAGAAAAAAATCCTATTTGCAACCCCCCTTACCGCCTTGTTGTTACATTTCTTAAAAACCCTTACTTTGTCGCAAGCTACCATTGTAATATTTAAAACACAGTTTAAAAGCAACCTGAAATGCAGCTGACAATAAAAATAATATCTGGTTCAGAAATTTTAAGTAGGTACACTATTAGCTTAGTGTACCAACTTAGTGTACCACGAAGTGTTTACATTTCGTCTTTCCCGAAAAGGAATTTTCAGTAAAGTAACAGAAAAAACATAGGGTAGCAAGCTGCAGTGCTTTTCAACGGTCCCTGTGAAACTTACTCGTGTTGAAGTGTTGCTGCATCTTTCTTTGTTGTAGCCTCTCTAAATGCAACCATCTCCAGTGTGGTCCCTCTCCTACCCTCCACTCCCATCTCCTGCTTTGTATTTCCCCTTTGTATATACATATATTGAACCTCGCTTTCCTTTAGAGTCAGTTAGGATATGGCGTGTCCATTTTCATGGCAATGTGAAGATCTTTTTTTTTTCTTTCACCGAATTACTATACAATCCCCACTTTGGTCTCCAAAAATGGGCCCTGAAAAATAAAACTCATTATAAAGCACTATACAATTCTGTTTAGTCCAGTATATATATTTAATTTACATTTGGCACTGAATAAGTATACTTGCTTGTGGCAGCACATTTTGAATAATAGTCATTTGCATGTTTACAAGGTCATATCTAGGTGGTTACCAAGGCAACTGCTTGCAGGTCAAGTGTAAACACAGGCAGACGAGGCTGCGGATCACAGAGATCCCTGCAACCCTGAAGGTGACAGTTCTGTGTGGGAGCACTGCCACAGGAGATGGACCATCATCTAATTTCTCTGAACCTGAATTTAAGCATTGGAGCATGAAGTGGCAGCAGCATGGGGCTTTGCAGGCAAAAAGAAAAAGAAACCAGGAAGAAGCCATAAGATGTGCTCAGTGTCATGGAATTGTGCAGGTGCCTGCCTCTTTGGAAAGGTTGTGCCGTTGCCTTGGGACCCACCTGTCCTTGCAAATTATCCTAACAGCCCATTCATTGAGTGTGACCAGCCATTCAGCCTTGGTAGCCAGTGAAGCAGGCGACAGATGCAATGTATACATTTGCATGACATAATACAGAATTGACATGAAACATTTTAAATATATTCAGTGACCCATACTATTATTATTTCTGAGCAAAGAGACCAAGAAGGGGTTAATAAATTGTGCACAAACACAATGGCCCTGGTTGTAATACAGTATGCTTTCCTTTTACACTGGAGGCATCGAGAAGAAGTGCAATACTATTGTTAATATATTTAATCTATAGTTGTCTTGTATCAGTAGAAGCTTACATAAGCTTTACTTGCTCTCTGCAGAAGTTGGCAGTGGGGAGGAGGATGAGGACATACTACTGAATGGACAGGACAGGGGTAAGTCAGCCTATCTTGAGCTGTACCTGTCTCCCCCTGAGACTGCACCTCTGTCCTGATTTGCTCCCTGAAACACATAGCACAGCACAAGCTCTATTAGCATTAATCAGTGGTGCTGATGTGCCAAAGCAAAAAGCATTCAGCAACTGGTTGTATAGGGTGTCATGCATAAAACTGAGCAAGATCTAGCACACCTGGGGCCCGATTTTCATGACATCGCAAAGTGGTGGCGCTAGCGCAAAGGTCATTTGGGCACAAATTTTTTGGAGCTCAAAGTTGGCGCAAACTTTTTTGAACTGGAATGCGATTTTGGAGCCAGGCTTTGTGTCCTCTTTTAGGGCTAAGGCTAGCGCTAGCGCCAGTGGTTGGCATAACTTTTGAGGCGTGGTGTCATTAACATTTCGTTGTGAAGTGATTTTGATGTGCGCTGGGTGCTGCGTTTGCATTTTGAAAGAGAACCTCGGGCAGGTTTATTCTGAGCGCAATCATCAGCGCCAGGGTAGAAGGAAGTAAAACATAGAGAGACAAGAGAAGGGGAATGTAAAGACAAAACATTAGTGTATATACATATCTGTTTATTTTATAAATGAAATATTTATTCATTTTGTGTTTGTTTGTTTTTAGAGAGAATGGGATATGCATTGGCATTCCTGTACCTAAGGGAGAGAAGGAGATATCAAAATAGTTTTTTTTTTTTACGCCTATCAGACAGCGAATGCAGACATCGACTCCGACTAACAAGTAAATTATAGCTGATATCTGCCAGCTACTGCAGGCAGATCTGGAAAGAGATACGGGAAGATATAACACATTGCCTGTTGCATTAAAGGTCACGGCTGCACTCATCTTTTTTTTTTGCCACTGGTCTTTGAGAGGACTGTAGGTGCTAGTGCAGGTATTAGCCAGTCAGCTGGAAGCGGTGCAGTACATGAAGTTACTGCAGCTTTAGTGAAGTGTGCAGGGCAATGTATTTATGGCTTATGACACCATTTTGCAACCCAAGTACTGCTTGATTTGTCATTGAGTGCATATTTGGAATGTTAAAAATACATTTCATATGTTTGGATTGGTCAGGTAGTATACTACAATACAGTCCTCGGGTCAGTAATTTTTTTGTGGCATGTTGTGTTTTATTACAATATTGCCATACAAAATGGTTGTCGTATTGACCTTCCAGAGGACAGAAGCATTTAGGGAACATTAAGCTTTTAGCCTAGGGAGCACTGGGAGACGCTTTAGTTGCCTACGGATCAGGGAGCCTTTATATATATATATATATATATATATATATATATATATATATATATATATATATATATATATATATATATATATATATATACAGTATATAATTTTCTAATTTTAAAACAATTTGTTTTTGCGGAAAGAGGACACATCTTTGTAAATGCCTGAGTTCACTCAAAAACCATCCATTGATGGGAATGGCATATAAGGTATGTATTATTGTGTAAAATATAGTTTAGGGGTCCCTGCTATTAGCAAAATCGCTTTATACTGAATCAATAACAGACAGCTTTCAATATTAAACAGAAGTTAATTTTTTATTTTACAATCAGGACAAATATCTAATTACTTTGAATTGCTTTTTGTCTAGTTTTATTTAATAACGTTAATTCAGTCGATATGAGATAATAGCTAATACTGCAGACCCCTACAGTAGGTACACGTACCCCGTGTTATCGAATTGATTTCTTTGCATAAGACAACAACATGTGGCCGTTAGTTGATTTTTCTTTATTATTATTATTTTTTTTATAAAACTGAATTTTAGTCTTTTACATAACAAGAAAAATAAATGACACACACACATATACATATGTTGCAGCTGAAGCAATGGCAGTTCTCTTCAATGAAAAGGACATCAAAGTTTTCCTCAATGATGCACTGGGATCGAGGAGCTGTCACTAACTCCTTGTTGTACTTTGTGGCATTGGTGGGCAGGAGAATGCTGGCCTGGCCTGACCTCATTGTCCTGTTGACTTGTTGCCTCATTCTCCCTTCATTCTTCTCTTCTAGGGCTGTCTGTGACAGAGGTGTTGGTCTTTCTCCTCCCCCTCTATTGAATGGGAGATACAGAACAAACATTTTGACTGTGAATTTTTTTTGTTGTTTTATGTTTTTGTACTTAATTGTAGCATCAATAAAACATATACGTTGGGCTCTATTCATTATGAATTGTCAGTTTGTTATGTGGTTTTACTAAGCATTTATTTAACAAAATAGACAATTAATGCTTTTGAGACCTGTTTTTTTAATCGTATAGGTTTACAATCAATAAATAAAAAAACTTGCCAAATACATAAACAATTATTTTAAACGGTAAGTGATTGAAATATATCAGCCAGTTACACAATTTTGTGTAGCCACAAAAAG
This sequence comes from Acipenser ruthenus, assembly GCF_902713425.1. Lineage (NCBI taxonomy): Eukaryota > Metazoa > Chordata > Actinopteri > Acipenseriformes > Acipenseridae > Acipenser > Acipenser ruthenus. The sequence continues at coordinate 71,384,038 of NC_081191.1, read as the reverse complement.
TTTTAAGTAGCCTAACAATTCTTAACTTTTTTTACTGTTTGGAAAAACCGACACAGTTTAAATAACATTAATTATATATGTAGATGCAGATGGAAGAGCCACTTCTAGTCCTGCACAATCTCCTGTTGAAGGCTGGATGAGGCGATCCCCTACAAGGACGTCAGTGGCTGGCTTGTGGAGGTGTCGTGGCAAATCTCACCCCCCATATAAAAGTATATTAACAAACGTTATTAATACACGTTAAAAACTACAAAACAACGGCACTATCGGTTGTGTGTCGTTATAAAGAGGCAAAAAGAGTCAACATGTACTCAAATTTGTTTTGGGTTTTTTAATGTTACAAATAATAACTGATCTACGGGTAAATATGTAAAGCATATTTTAATTACCATTATATATCGTAATTAATTCATTATTTACTGTAAAGGTTATGATTGGATATCCGATTTCACCTCCCACTCGGCAGACATTGTGTCGGATTACACTTGCGCTGAGCGGTAGATTTGATCAAAATCCCTCTCTTAGGACAGACCACTCCCTGAAGCGCTACCACAGTGACTTTGAGCATTGCCTTTTGCGCTTGCCCCCGTGTTATCAAAATCGGGCACCTGGTGTCTTTTAAATTTCATTCATGGCCGATTCAACAATTCTTCATAATAAACACTGTAGGCTGGCTTTGACAGGCCATATTTTAATTAAAAATGCTCTGCAGTGTCAAAGCCATGACCTGCTGCGTATATAATGAAGGCATTGTCTTTGGTTTTAATTAGATTCCAGATAACCAATTTTATTAAGGAGGAAAACCCTATCAACCCAACCCCATTGTTTCTAGTACAAATATATTTTTGATGTTTCTGTAGTTCTGGGGGATTTATAATCCAAAGCAAGTTGTCTTTATAAAATCCATGTTGGTGTCTTTATTTTGTTGCCTATTGATTTTTTTTAAATAATGTATGTTTGATACTTCTTTAGAGTGATATGCAACATTCAGCTTTCCATTAGATCACAATGTTGGGCTAAATATTTGAATATCATGAAATTGTTGAATCGTTAGCTATTTAAATTCAGTGCACAGAATTGCACTTTCCCACTCTGATAATTAGGATATCATTTAACATAATTTGTTTATTTTCTAGGTACCATAAATGCATTTTGGGATCAAAACAATGACCAGTACATTTTATTTGCAGATCACTTTTCTTACTGTGGGTGCAGTTTGAAATGTACCTTACAGTGGCTGTAATTAGCTGTGAATAATGTCATCTGGGCAGCCCTATTGAGTTCTTTTGTTTCATTAGAAGCCGGCAGTGAGACCGAGAGTAATGTGGACTCCGACTTTGGGCGTGCTCACTTTGATGACCTGGTCCCGTCTCCCACCTCGGAGAAGGCTTTCCTCGCACAAATCCATGCCAGGAAACCTGGGTATCTCCACAGCGCCTCAGCGACTAGCACCATCCGCAATGATCTGTAAATATCTCTCCTCTCTCTTTCTTAGACTGGGTGAAAATGTTACAGTAATACACTTTTTGTCGTGAATTTGGTGGTCATGAAAGGTGAGGCGGCGACTGTTGCTCAACTATCAGGACAATAAAACAGTTTATTCACTGTTTTCGTGTGCCGTGGATGTATAGTAGTTACCAGTATTTTAAACTGTTCCAAATTTAGCACAATCCCAGTTTCTGTCTCTAACCCACTGTGCTCTTGGACAGTGGAACGGAAGATGGGGACGATGAGAGCTACGAGAACGACTCAGTTCGCCAGCTTGAGAACGAACTGAAAATGGAGGAATACCTGAAACAAAGACAGACGGAGAAAACCTACATGGTAAAGAAGATGTGGACGCAGTGTTTTATTACTTTATTCATTTAGTGAGTTAAAGTCAACCAGGACAGGATGTGACGTCTCATTCATAATGATGTGCTTTGATAATCGGATCCCACGGACATCGTATGAAACACCAGGTTCTATACGCTTCTGTTTGCACTTTTCCTTTCTGTTTAAGAGGCATGTGCGTTGTAATGAGCTTTCATGCTCTTTGTTGTGCAGTTCTGTTTTGCATGCTTGCTTATTCAGTTTGCTTTAATCCTTTTTACTGATTCTATTCAATTCTGTTACTCTCATCCTCACTGCCCCCTCATTTTACTGTGATGGTCTTTATATTAATTAAGGATATGCAAATACTTCAAGTATAAGGTTAAAAAAAAAACTGCTGCATCCTGTGCTGTAGGTCACATTATATGGTCGGATAGTCACTAGAAACAGGAAGTGATTACATACCAGGAAGCAGCTGCAACTTCCCAACCTACATACAACCGTTACCTTTGAAATATCTGCATATCCCAAACTAAAGTATAAATACAAGCATACAACCAAAAGCTTTTCAGCACAAGGGTCGCGCAGCAGTGATGATGCAGATAAAAGGATTGATTTTTACTGATTACTGCCTTTCTAGATGTTTGGTCTTCACTGGACTGCCCTTTTCACTTCTAAAAACTCTCTTCTTGTCTTTTCTTCTTTCTTCCTTGTATTCTTTGCTGCCTGAAGGTCACTTTGCAGGAATGAGCACATTCTTTCTCTCTTTTTAAGTAAGTACCTTCCTTCCTGCTGGTATGCTCTCTGATACCTTTCGCCAGCTGATTTGTGTTTTTTCACAGCCTGAAGAAGGACCAAACCTTATAGTAACACTGGTGGAGTTCATCCTTTCGATGCCAGCAGTGCTGCATGTGGAAATACAATCTGGAGCCTAAAAATATGTTGCCTGTTCAGGACCCTATATTTTTTTCTGGTCTGAAATACATGTATACTTTTTGTGAATTTAAAAAATATATATATATTATAATTTATTTTTTTTGGTTCCCATATCGTTCTCACAGTTGCACTATACATGAAGCTATATCTTTTTTGGGATGGTAGTGGTATTTATTTAATGCAGTGTCCCCATTCCAAGGTTTGTCAAGTACCACAATTGGGATTTGAGTGGGGCTCGCTCTGCATCTATTATCCGTATCGTCTGTTATCAGAGAAATGCACAACCATGTCATCGTTATAGAAACATCACTGGGGCTGTAATACCAGCAGTTGTTTTGCATAACCAGTGCAGTATCACAGCCATGTGCAGCAGTGTCTGCAGTGATGTATTATGCGTGCCATTTTCATCACCATTGGTTGGCCAAAAAATATCCCTTTATGGACACTTGCATTTTCTCCTGTAATCTGCGTCTCTTTACTCAGATGAGCTGTGGCCAAACGGACGACGAGAGCTACGTGAGGACGGACGATGAGGAAAGCTGTATCCGGACGGATGATGATGAGGAAGGGCTGGTGGCTCAGAGCAAAGAGTGGAACGAACACATGAAGCGTCTCCTCAAGAACAAAAAGCTACAGCGATTCTGAGAAGGAGAGCACTGTAACTTTTTAAAGCTTGTAGTTAGTTGTGTGTTTTAACAATTTAGAAAACTTTCTCTTTAAGCTGTTCTTTTTTAATGACAGCATCTTCAGTGATGTGTTTCAATGGAACTAACAGGGCACACGAGACCATGTCCTGGTTCTGCTGTTAGAAACAATAGCAGCATTACTATTAAAAGAAATAGTACCTTTTGCGCATACGATCAATGCTCAGTTTACATATGAAACACTGGTAGACTTTAATACTAGAAGGGTTTGATTTCTAAATGATTTGTAGGTTGTTTTTTTGTTGTATCGAACAGGTTGTAATACTCAGAAATAAGACTTCCAGAAAATGCAGAAAAGTTTTTCATTTTGTTTCATTGGCATCATCACAAATCATGCAGTTTGAACTAAAAAGAAAACAAAAAAAGTCCCAATTTCTGGATTCATTCAATATGTTAGCAGTTTTTATCAAAAATAACTCAGCCATATATATATATATATATATATATATATATATATATATATATATATATATGTACACACATACAGATGTATATTAAAAAAGGAAAAGTTTTTAACAGCAACATATCGAAGTGAAAACTGTGAACCAAGTTGGGGAATCTCAATAATAGATGTCTATATACCACAGGTGCCATAAGATCAGATAACTATTGGAGTTATTTTTTAAATCTTCCATTACATTGTATGTGTTGATGCTTTTAAGTTGATCCAAGCATGTATTTTCAGCAGCAAAGTTTATATTAAATATTTTGTTTGAGGCCTTCAGCTTTATTGTGTGAATCTACTGATATTTAAAAGAGAGCTTGCAATTTTCATTTTCCAAGTGTTTGTGTGTATGTATATGTATATATATATATATATATATATATATATATATATATATATATATATATATATATATATATATATATATATTATGTATGTATGTATATGTGTATATATATATATATATATATATATATATATATATATATATATATATATATATATATGTATATAGGGATATGCATATACATATAGGGATATGAAAATGCCTTGGAAGAACACAATAAATATTTGAGTTTAGCTAACAAAAGTGATTTAGAGGTACAGTAACAGTATTTTACTAAGCTGAGATTAAGTTTAAGACGGAGCTTAAACTGGAACAAAAGTCTTTACTGATTCTAATTTTTTTTTTTTTAAATAAAATTAAAAATTGACTAATTTATATTTCACATTTAACACTTTGTTTTCTTATCCTTAAAATTAAACACTTAATCACAAAGTTATATAAATGACAAGTAAAACTAAAGAAACTTCTTCGTCGTTGTTTAGAACTTCCATTGCATAACAGGTGAATCCATTCCAGATTTTGTTCTGAGTTGAAATGATTGCCATAAGCATATTTGGAAACGTGATTGAACAGCATTTAAAACAAGCGCCAATTGAAGAAGGTATACACACACACACACACACACACACACACACACACACACACACACACACACATATATATATATACACACAATATACAAAATGTTGTGCAAGTTATTATGGTTGTTTTAAGTAAGGATATTAGTTGCAGTTTTACAAAGAATTTAAAATCAGAAAATATGAATTCAAACTAATTTTAGGTTCAATATTCAACTTCGTGACATCCCAGTGTAATTAGTGTTCCTTTTCCAAGACACATTTTCTTTTTGGGGTCACACCACCCTTTTTTTCATTAGGCACACAGGTGTCAAAACACAGCACTGTGAGGAAGCACAGTGTATAGGAAGAAAGCATCTGGCAAAAAAAGGCAGGGGACAACTGCAAGAAAAGAGCTTTTGAAGATTGAACAAGGGGTGCACATACAAGCAGCCAACGTCACTGCTGACTTGTTCATGGGGAAACAACACATCAATACCCAGGCTGAGGTGCAGTATCTTGTTCCCAGAGGAAAGGCAACAGGTCATAATGACTCAGGTACTGACCGCCATCTCTTAGATCTTTGTTCTAGCTAATTTGCAGGTTAAAATGCTATCATTTTTTGAAGCTGATGTAAAATACAGTAGTCCGTTGCTTTTCATTCATGGTGTGACACTGACCTCTGCTGGCTCTTGGAACTGAAATTTTGGCCCTATCAAATTATGCTTTTTTGGTTTATATTAATTCTTAGTCAGAAAACTTTTCATCTGCATAGTTGATTGAATCCCAGTCAGTTGGGCTGTAGCTTTTTAAACAACATTATTTTATTGTATTTTGTTATAGAGCACTATTATATATATATATATATATATATATATATATATATATATATATATATATATATATAAATAAATAAATAAATACATATAAACATAGCTATGTCAAGACGCAATATATACAAATCTATAGAACATGCAATAGTAAAGGATGATCTCAACCATACAGTATATTGTTTTTATATATATGACTGAAAGAGGTTAGTGCAGAAAAGTTTATTTGGACCCTGGGGCATAGTTAACTAATGCACTGGATTCAATATCCAAGTTAGGTTGTCATTTTTATATCCAGGGAAGATAAATACGCTCAAGTCCACCCAGCATCTCTGAGCTCCCCTATCGGGTGTACAAAACGTTTCATGCCTGACACAGAAGATGAGCAAATTGAACCAAATCAATTTTTTAATTTCCCTTTAACAGCACCCCTTTAGTTCACTGCATCAGAAGTGCACTCATTGCCTGCTGGAAAACGTGTTTGGTTTGTATACAGCCTCTTTCAGGGTCATCAGAGGTGGTGCACATCCCACACTCCTGATTCTTCAGGGTGAGGGGGAGCAGAAGGAAACATTATAAAGCCCTTATGCTGTACCTTGCTGACATTCTGAAAGAGGTTGAGGGAGAGTGAAAAGGGGACCAACCAAAGCCTGTTTGCAAGCACAGTGCTGTTTTCAAGCACAGTGCTAGACACTTCACGGGTGATGCAGTGAATTGAACATGGCTGCAATTCAGCACTTCTTCTATGTCAGGCTTGGTACTTTTCTCCTCTCCTTTTGTTTATATACAGGAAGTTCTTGTTTCAAATAATTTTCATACCAGAATAGAATGCAGTAGATCAAAATAATAGGTCTGACACGTACTAATAAGAAGAATTAATATATTTAGGGAAAAAAACAAAATGTTTAATCACCGATACGTGAAAGAAGCTTTTTAATGCCGTTTACTGTGTAACAAAAGAAAGGGTAGTAGTAAGTAGAATTGTTGTCTGCACAAGCCTGATGGTCTTTGTTTAGAAATGATATATGTTTTCTTATTGCATGAAATGCTGAGTTGTGTTTAAGCACAGACGTTTGGCCCTTTTTCAGGGCAGTGTGCCTCCTTAGGTTTTGAAGGGGGAGGGAGAGGAGTGGGAATAGTATGTAATGTCTGGGTCTGCCAGTCTTCATGCCAGGTGTATGGCAGTTTGGGTGAGGTTCTCTCCTGGTCTTTGGGCTCAGTGCCCTATCCCCTTTCTTTATTTCATGTGTTTTCTCCCATTTCCATTAATCACCACTGTTGTGTTGCCATGTCAATACTTCAAAAAATAATTGCTAAATTTAATTTATAAAAGAAAAAAAGAAGAAATGGTTCACTTCAGCTGTAAAAAGCTGTAAATAAGAAACAAGTCTGTTGTGTCCTGGATACTAAGGGCATTCTATTTTGAACCAAAAATGTATAAACTGTCAAATTGTCAGGACTAACTGTAAGAAAAGATTTTAATGCTACTACTGTACTTGACACCACTAGAAGTCATATACCATGCGTGAAAGCACTAAAATAATTGATTTCACGGCATTCATTGTAATAGAACTACTGATGTCTGTTTTGTATTGTTGTTAAGTATTGTTTTTTGTGTGTTGGAAACAACTGGGACATGTTATATTTTGAAGTGATTAAAATATTTAACTGTGTGTCTGTATTTTGGAATGTTTTTTTTCTTCATTAAAGAGAGAATTTCAAAAAATGGAAAATGCGTTTGTTTTAGTTTTTTTTTACTTTTTGGTTTTGCACACTTTTGCTTCTAGAGAGACATTTCTGTTTTGTGCGCCTGGATTTTTCACAGTGTTGTGATGGTTTTGATGCACACAGTGTTTGACTGGAGTTGAGATTTATTGAGGAAAATAATGAACCCGAGGGTTGGAATTGTGACAAACAGTGGATTATATATGATGGATATTTATTTAACTTAATATGAAAACACCAGTCAATATCTGTTTTAATATCTAAATATACTGTATATACTGTGTGTGTGTATGTGTGTGTGTGTGTGTATATATATATATATATATATATATATATATATATATATTGTATTTTCTTTGTATTTTCATTTATTGTGCACACAAACTTTTATTTTTATTTATATATATAGCTCCGTCTGCCATTAAACCATCTCAGTTTCTTAATGTAATCATGGAAAAATTATGACAAAATAAGCTCAAATATTTTTCTACCTATACATTCCTAAAACCACAGAGATGATGGCTTCACTCTCGCTAAACTTGTCAAATAAAATGAATAATAATTACAATGATTGTGTGTTTGCATTATAAGAGCACTACTTAAAATGCAGAGCAATTCATTTGATTCCCCCTCCTTCATGCTGCACGTTATTCGCTGGAGTAGAAAAAAGTCTCAGTTAATCGGCTCGTTTCACTTTTTAATAAAAAAAAAAGTTGATGTTGCTGTAGTCTGCAATGACAGAAAAGATTTTGAGACCCCAGAGTCTATAGATTTCAGTGGGACTTGTGAATTAACGAATGCACACAATGAGGGATGAAATGCACTTTTATTTGCAGCAAAGCAGCGTGTAAAAGGGCCTAATAAATAATTAGTAGTATGATTTTAACCAAGGCACGTGCCTCGGGTGCCTCATAGCTGGCTACGGCCTTGGTTATTTTATGTATCATTCTTATTAAAATATTTAGATTTTCTTTCTTGTAATCCGTTTTTTTTATTTTTATTTTATGTGTGCAAAACACCTTCTACAGGCGTATGGCACTTTATAGGCACTAGATGTCCCACTTTTGCATTTGAAAAGAACTGTTGGGCAAGCTGACAATCCATTTGGAACATTTTATGAAGCTTACTTGGGCAATAAAACAGACAGTGCTTTAATTAATAATCCCTTTCATTAATATTTTATGCCAGCAACATGTTCAGTGTAATTTATTACATAGTATGTCATTGTCTGTTCTTGACAGAAAACTAATTTAACAACAACTCGTTATGGATATGAATACCACAGTTACCTTTAATGTATTCTACCTGTTTACATTCATCTGGTGAATTCTAAAAATTCAAAAAGTTAAAAGCACCCCATGGTCTTAAAGTGGCTCTAAAACATGTATTCTTTCCAGTTGGTCTGTGGGTAACCAAAAACCTATCCCCCTAAAACCAGGTGTTTCCAATTACGGTCCTGAAGGGCCATTCTACTCCGGGTTTAACAGAGATATATATATATATATATATATAAATGAACTGTTTCAGGATCTGGATGGTTTAATTAGTGCAATTAAACAATTTAGCCCCAGTCCTAAAACACATGGTGGATGTAAGAAGTACAGCAGTAAGATATGCCGCTTAGAGACAGTGTGTTTGTGACAGGGTAGCCCAAGCTTTTACCAGCAGGAATTGGAGACTCAGAAACAGGAAAGCTGTAGTTTTAGCACTAGAGTGCACATTTATTAACAAAACAGAACAAAACACAGGAACAAACAAACCAGGTGCAGGGACCAAAATAAAAGGTTCAAATAAAACAGATATTTACATTTAACCCTATGCCTATCTAACATACAAGCACACACTATTTACATTTAGGCTTTTGTGGGGGGTGCCCGTTTAAACCCCTTTCTATCCTCTAAGCCTGAGTGTCTTTTTCCCCACTCGAGGCTCCACTACAGAGGGTGGCCTCAATGCCAGCAGTGGCTCTGGGCCCTCCAGCAGTGGCAATGCTGGCAGCAGCATGGGGCACTCTGGCAATGGAGATGCTGGACCCTCTGGACTCGCGGCTGGCTTTCGCTGTGCTCCAATCAGCAACAGATGTAGCAGCTGCTGAGGTTAGCCCGCAATTGCCCTGCTGACTGGAGATGGCGGCAGCTTACCCCCCCAACCCCCCCCCCCCCCCGCACTGGATACAACAATGGGTCCTCACCTTTTTGCTCTGGAGATGGCAACAGCTCCACCCCCTTTGGCACTGGAGGTAGCAGTGGCTCCTCCCCTTCCAGCTCTGGAGACGGCAGTGGCTCCCCCCCTTTGGTTCTGGAGATGGCAACAGTTCTTCCCCCTTTGGCACTGGAGACAGCGGGGCTTCTCCCTCTTGCCCAGGGGACAGCAAGGCTTTTCCCTCTGCTCACCACTAGGAACAGCCACCCCTCCTCCTCCTCCTCTTTTGGGCAGGTAGCAACTCCTCTCCACTCTGAAGGGGGCAGCACGCCATTGGGTGACTGAATTCTTCACAGGCCAGACACCAACATTGGTCTTCCAGGCCTGCAAGGAGCTCCCACTCCTCTGCTAGTCTGTACATTTTTTTTTTGTTTAATCTGCAGTCTGGCTCTGAGTATCCAGGGGGTGCTATACCTCCTGACACCAAATGTGAAAGGATAGCGTCACAGCCCAAGCTGTTACTGGGAGAAATTAGACACTCAGAAACAGGAAAGCTGCAGTTCCATCGTTAGAGCGCTCATTTATTAACAAAATAGAACAAAACACAGGAACAAACAAAACAGCCACAAGGGCCAAAATAAAAGGTTCAAACAAAACAGATATTACTCACAAAACTACTGGTCAGGCTAAGCATTCACCATCACTGACTAGTTCTCCCCCAAACTCCTTCACCAAACAAAGGCTTGTTCTTCCTTTATATACATGTGGCCATTCCCCAGTTAGCATCCAATTAGCTGCAGCACAACAATTCAGTGTGGCTCAGGTGGGGTCCTAAAACCTGCTACACAGGAAGTAATCTTCAACACAGACAAAACACAGAATATACCCTTAAAACCACCGAATTGTACCATGAAAACATATTTTCATCATCAGTCTGCTTTGCCCAAAACTGAAGAAAGTAGGGTTTGGGCATATTCGTTATGAACACATTGTAATGTCTGGTTGGGTAGGCAGACAATCAGAATTAGATGTGAAGATTTCACACACTGTATCAACAACAAGTGCATTTTAACAAAGGCTGTCTCTTTAGCTTACACTCTGTAATTTTACACAGTAGAAACATACTGACAAAACTGTTTTAAAAAGTTTCCCTTAAAATATTAGAGGCAGTAATAATGTCACGAGTGACTATAATTAGTTGGGGTTGTGCACATTATATTTTGTTTCGTTCTGCTTTCGTATTTAGTATATTTGTAGTTTGGTTGTTCACATTTGTTATTATTATTTTTATTATTATTTATTTCTTAGCAGACGCCCTTATCCAGGGCGACTTACAATCGTAAGCAAATACATTTCAAGTGTTACAATACAAGTAATACAATAAGAGCAAGAAATACAATAACTTTTGTTCAAGTGTGACAAACCACAATTCAATAATACAGCAGATAATAGTGTTACATCAGGATGTGATTAAATAGTGATACTTACATCAGGATATGATTAAATACAAAATACTACAGGTTAAACACTTGGCAGATTACAGTATTCTGAAGTACAGGATTAAATGCAGTAAAATAGGGGGCAGATAAGAGCAAAATAAAGCATATTTAAATGAAGGCTGATAGTGTCCCAGGATACAAACAGAGGAGTTCTACAGGTGCTGTTTGAAGAGGTGAGTCTTAAGGAGGCGCCAGAATGTGGTCAGGGACTGGGCAGTCCTGACATCTGTAGGAAGGTCATTCCACCACTGCGGAGCAAGGGTGGAGAAGGAGCGGGCTCTGGAGGCAGGGGAGCGTAGCGGAGGTGGAGCCAGTCTTCTAGTGCAGGCGGAGCGGAGAGGTCGAGTGGGGGTGTAGGGAGAGATGAGGGTCTGGAGGTAGCTGGGTGCAGTCTGGTCAAGGCATCTGTAGGCTAGTACAAGAGTCTTGAACTGGATGCAAGCGGTGATCGGGAGCCAGTGGAGCGAGCGGAGTAGTGGAGTAGCGTGGGCGAAGCGAGGCAGAGAGAACACCAGGCGGGCAGCAGAGTTGTTACATTCCACATTATGTTTTTTGTTCATTACCCAAAGGGAGGCACGCTGTTGCTTATTTTGTATTATTGTGTTAAGTTATTTTAAGTGTGTGTGATTATTTTGTACAACAGCACTGTGATTAGAGGGAGAAAACAGTTCCATTCCCCAACTTCCAAATGTAGTTTTCCATTTGCACCAATTAACTATCATTGATAGTCCCCTGTAATGAGGAACTGAAAGTACAGGAAGGGAGCGTGGTGACAGACAGACAGACAGACAGACAGGGAGAACAACAAGGATGATTTGGAACTCGAGAAGGAATACGGCAGGATAAAGACACGGCAGCCCGATGGAAGGAAGGACCGGTCAGAAACTGATAGCAAAGCTAAGTATTCATCCTTGAATTATGCTGTTGAAGTGGTGCTCTTTGAATAAAGAAAGATTATTAATACTATTACACCAAAGATCATGTGGTGTTGACTTTTGATTCAGAAGTAACGACACTTGGCAGAAAGGTTTATAATTACCGATATTAACTGTGGTTTATGACAAGGTGTTGTGCTGCTTCCCTTCAAGGCACCCCCCTCCATGACCGACGCCCCGGAGGAGCAAACAGGCACCAACTGAGGGACAGACCGCCAGCTCCCTGTACACACCCGAGATGTGAGGTCCTACCCTACCTTAGTTAAGTACCAGTGGCTGGTTCGGAAGACCAAATAAGAGTAGGGCGGGCTAAGATCAGGGTGTATGTAGAGAATGACCAGGACACTTAGGGAGTGTGGATATCAAGTGCTGTTTGTTCTTTCCGTTGCCAGATTCTGCGTCCTGGTGCTGGAGAGGGTGATCGAGCCTGAAGGTAGCTAAATACAAACCTTACAGCGGGATGAACAAACAGATTAGGAGGTTCTTGGATGGTCACCTTCAACTTTACCTTGCCTTGTTGGTGTTTCTACAAGGACAGTGTTTGGAAACTTGGTTTAAGTACAAGACCCACTAACTGAGATTTCTAGGCCTTTCTAAGGCCCAGGTGAATATATTGGTTTCACCAAATTGCTGCTTATATTCGGGACTGTGGTGTTGTAATATATCGTGTTGAGTTAAAGAATTGTAGTAATAATATCTCCCTGAAGTCACAAGTAGCCTGCTAGCAGTGTTTTATGAAAGGTTTTAGTGGTTTTACATGGTGCACAGTTTTAGGTGTTTTTAGGTTTTGTATTAAAATACCATGCAAGATGGTTTGAAACGGGGGATTTTGCCAATTGTCTTATAAAGTAAGCTGTATTCAATTGTACCATTTCCTGTAATAAAGAAATCATTCTTTTTTACTTACTTGCTCATGTGGTTCCTGTACACTCACTGGGAAGGTCCGGGTGGTTCGAAATCGAAATCCAAACAACCTGTGGACAAAGGGTTAGAAAGATAATTATAAAGACTTATACTTACCTGGAATTAACAGTATTGGACCCTGACATTTACACTTTGCATTATTGGCTAAATGGGCAATATCTATAAATACTAAAATAGAAAGAGTATAATAGGACCACGATTAGGATTGACGCAAGGTTAAATGCCCATTGAACAAGCTGTGCTCAGCGTCGTAACCAGAGCTGACATTCTACCGAGGTCAAACTTAAGTTTCAAGCTGTAGCTGGCAGTATTTATATGACTGCTTGGTATTTATTATTATTATTATTATTATTATTATTTATTTCTTAGCAGACACCCTTATCCAGGGCGACTTACAATTGTTACAAGAGATCACATTATTTTTACATACAATTACCCATTTATACAGTTGGGTTTTTACTGGAGCAATCTAGGTAAAGTACCTTGCTCAAGGATACAGCAGCAGTGTCCCTCATTGGGGATTGAACCCATGACCCTCCGGTCAAGAGTCCAGAGCACTAACCACTACTCCACACTGCTGCCCATTTACTATTTACTATTCAACCTCCAAATCTATGTTACACGGCAAACCAACAGAGAAAATTAAGGAGTCTTTTGTACTTTACCAGAATTTTTACATGAGCATCACCATTGATGATGCAAAAAAAAACAGCCCAGGACACAACCTCAGTGTCCTCATAGCTAGTTATGGTCATGGCTGTGCTTGGTTATACAAAATATACAGTATTTTTTGTGACTTCAGTAAGAGGAAGCTAAACAGCAGTATTGCACAGCAAAAAAAAAAAAATAATACAAAATTGCTGCTTCTTGGTGGAAAACAAATCTCGTGGGTTTGTCTGCAGCTGATTCTAACTCTGGGAGGGATTTTCACCCCTTCCTAATAAACAGCCTGTGGCAGGATGGCTTGCAGTGGTGGTGTGGTGACGTCACAGATAATAATAATAATTCAAAATAAAAGAGTTGAACAAAACAAATGGCACAAGGGCCAAACAAAACAGTAAACAAACACAAACAGGACGAAACGGACAAACATGTATCGTGCTGAACCAATAGCAATTGTTATGTTTCGCTTCTCCTCTCTATCTCCCCATACCTCCTCTCTGTACACCCAACCCCGACTGAGTGACAATGTGCGTCTTTTATGCAGTTGTACCGAGACTCGATTGCTAATCAATCATTCAATTAGAATCTCGGTACAACTGCACATGGATTAATTACATGTCCTTCCCCGTGCTCACATAGTATTACATTTTAATCAGCACGTGAAGTGATGTGCAACCCTCGTGGCTAAATACAAATATACATTTTATCACACGTGCTACACAGACCCATTTATATCCCGTGTACCAATGACTATACACCAACATTTAACACACTACATGGAACATATAAACAAACAATACGCACAAGGCGGGGTCACACTGCCATACAGCCACATACTAAGCAAGCATAATACAGTATTCAGAAGTTACAACTTATTTGTATTATTATGACTATTATTATCACATTTTATTTTCAGGTGAAGGACAATGACATTGACTACAGTGTCCACCAAACAAATGTCACTTGTGACCCCTCATCCCCCCCACCCCCCACACACTGGACGGCCAGGGAGTTGAGTTCTGTCTCCAATGTCCTTTCAACCCTATCATTTACCTGAGAGACTCCATGCAAAGGATCCAATGAGTGCCATTTATGATGATGATACAGTAATGTAGGCATGTTTCCAGTGTGAACTGGTCTTGGTGCATCCAACAACTAGGAAGCTGTTCTGGAATCAAACCAGCAAGAAGAAAAGAGTTTATAAGCCTCTGACGAACCACTGAGCCTGGCTGCCCTTGTAACTCAGAAAAGAGGCAAGGCTTTTGTGTGGCCTTTGATTAGCCCCAAAGGGCATAGCTCCAGATGGGCCCATCTGCTGCACTCTTTCCTAATTTTGTTAAAGAGCTGCCCCTTTGAGAATCAATTTGGGAAACTGCCTGTCTTTTTTAATGGTCTTTACTTATGCTTAATAGTATACCATGTCTTAATTAAAATTTAACCTGTTAAAATGTGTACCCTATAAGGTTTTAAAAGTTGGTAATTTACAGTATAAGAAGGTTGTTATGTTCCTTATTAGGCCATGATGAAAATATCAGCTATATACTGTGGGGGGTTCTAATAAAATGCTCTGAGTAAAACACCCCATTTCGAGGGAAACAAGGTGATCCCCTTTAGTTCCTGAACTGTACCATAGCTGGAATATAACAGCTGCATGTAGGATGCATTGCAACTATTTGACTTCTCTGACACTGTCCTTGCGTTTTTTGTGCTACTGAGTTGCGGGAACTTTTTTCAGCTGAAATGTGCAGTAATCCTTTTAGAATATGAACAGGGGGCGTGACCTGTCATTAAAAAAGGATGGAGTGTCCAGTTCAGTTATCCTTTAACATATCTGGAGGCTAAATGAATCTACATAATGGATGGAAAAAGCTCCAATGCAGTGCACTGCTGTGACAGTTGGCTGATGATTCACATAGGAAAGCATCATCTTGGCTCTCTTCCAACTCATTTGCTTGGCCTTGAGCCATCCAAACAGAATACACAAACTCTGAGAAAAACATGCAATCCACTAGATTAACTCAATAGGAATGTGTGCGTAGATGCTGCAAAGTTCATTGTGGCTTAGAACGCACTTGTAAGAGGTGAAGAGTCCATCAGTGCATTCTGATATTTCACTTTTGTTTCTGTCTCTCATTAACACATGATGTTATAGGGCAAGCTCCAGTTTACCGGAATTTAAATATAACTTTTTGTGTAAACAGTGGGTTAAGATAACCTTATGTTGCTGGGGTTTTTTTTATCTTTTTGTTTTGCATGTTTCCCTTATAAAAGTTTCCCATAGTAATAAACATAGCAAGGTGTAATAAAGCACAGTGAAAGCGTGGTAAAGCATAGCTAATCATTGTAAAGCATATTAAAAACATGGAAATCTTGGATAAACGATGGTAAATGCATATAACTATAGGAAAAACATGGTAAAAGTTCCAAAAATATTGTGGTTAACATTTATAAGGGTTTCTATGGATACATTTTTAACAGACTCTAAAAATAGTCCAGAGTACATCACATATTGAAGTGAGTTTCCAATCCAATCCTCTGGTTAAAACTGCCTCTGTATGATCAATACAAGTACAGGTGTTGCTGAGGGGGGCAATGATAGGTAGAGATGTACTGACAAATAAAGAGTAGATAGAAAACTCGGCAGTAATGCATTAATCTTTCTCAAAAGATGTTTGGTGACACGTTGCATTTGTCTACTTTCTATGCAACCATCAGATTGCTTGATCTGTAACTGCTTCACATCTTTAATGACTATTTTACATACTTCACAGATACATGCTTGCAAAATGTCATTAGTGTTGTTGGCTTGGTCAATTGTGTTATTGCTTGATTATATTGTTTATTTTCTCCCAATGTTTATGATCATGCCCTTCTATAGCTATCATAGGCTATGTATTACAGTACATCAGTGGTTTTCAACCTTTTTTTTTAAACTTTTCCCCTTTCTGTCAGAAGGTTTTAGCTCAAGTATGGTTTAATAGATACAGAAAGTACACAGAAAGAGTACTTGGTACTGCAAACACAAGTCAAAAAGGAAGTTAGAAAGGCCAAGAGAGAGATAAAAATGAACATTGCTAGGAGGCTAAAACCAATTCCAAAAAGTTTTTTCCAATATTATAACAGCAAGAGACCATTCAAAGATGAGGTAAAATGTCTAAGAGATACAAATGGCAAAATCATAGATGAAGAGATATATTAAATGATTACTTTTCACAAGTTTTTCAAAGGAGGATACGGACAACATGCCACACATGTCGACCTGTTCCTATCCAGTTTTAAATAACTACCATAACAAAGACAGAAGTGTTAAAGGGATTATGAGCTCTTAAAATAAACAAATCCCCTGGGCCGGATAAGATCCTCCCAATAGTACTATAATAGAAGTTATTTACAAACTGCTAACCAAGATCATGCAACAGTCTCTTGACACAGGGGTTGTACCGACAGACTGGAGAATTGCAAACATAATACCAATCCACAAAACGGAAGACAAAACCAGACAAGGTAACTAGAGACCAATAAGCCTGACTTTTATTATGTGTAAAAGTATGAAAACTATAATAAGATCCAAAATGGAAAATTACCTATATGGTAACAGTATCCTGGGAGACAGTCAGCATGATTTTAGGAAAGGGAGATCATGTCTAACTAACCTGCTTGATTTTTTTTTGAGGATGCAACATCGACAATGGATAATTTCAAATTAAATTTTGATTTCCAGAAAGCTTTTGACAAAGTCCTACATCAAAGATTAATTCTCAAGGTGGATCCCGAGTGGTGCATCCAGTAAAGGTGCTCTGCGTGAAGTGCAGAATGCGCTCTATAGCCTGGACGTCGCCAGTTCGAGTCCAGGCTATTCCACAGCCAACCGTGGATGGGAGCTCCCAGGGGGTGGTGCACAACTGGCCAAGCGTCGCCCTGGGGAGGGGGGTGGGGGTGGGTTTAGGTCGGCCAGGGTGTCCTCGGCTCACCGCGCACCAGCGACCCCTGTAGTCTGGTCAAGGGCCTGCGGGCTTGCCTGTAAGCTGCCCGAGAGCTGCGTTGTCCTCCGACACTGTAGCTCTTGGGTGGCTGCATGGTGAGCCTGCAATGTGAAAAAAAACGGTCGGCTGACGGCACAGGCTTCGGAGGACAGTGTGTGTTCGTATTTGTCACTCCCAAGTCAGCGCAGGGGTGGTAGCGGTGTGCTGAGCCTAAAAATAATTGACCATTCCAAATTGGGAGAAAATAATTTTAAAAAATATTTGGCAACGACTAACTTTAAATTCTTAACTTTAGATTCTGGTATAGTAAGCAAACTTATTACATTTGCAGACGACACAAAAATAGGAGGAGTGGCAGCAGCAAAGGTCATTCAAAATGATCTAGACAGCATTCAGAACTGGGCAGTCACATGGCAAATGACATTTAATAGAGTAAGGTTCAAGGTACAGAACACAGGCAATAAAAATGTGCATTATAGATATCATATGGGAGATACTGAAATTGAAGAAGGAATCTATGAAAAAGACCTAGGAGTTTATGTTGACTCAGAAATGTCTTCATCTAGACAAAGTGGGGAACCTACAAAAAAGGCCAACAAGATGCTTGGATATATCGTGAAAAGTGTTGAATTTAAATCAAGGGAAGTAATGTTAAAACTTTACAATGCATTAGTAAGACCTCACCTAGAATATTGTGTTCAGTTCTGGTCACCTCGCTACAAAAAGGATATTGCTGCTCTAAAAAGAGTGCAAAGAAGAGTGACCAGAATTATTCAGAGTTTAAAACGCATGGCATATGCAGACAGTCTAAAATAATTGAATCTATTCAGTCTTGAACAAAGAAGACTATGCAGCGATCTTATTCTAGCAGTCAACATCCTAAAAGGTATTGACAATGTCAACTCAAGGGACTCCCCAGTAATGTTGAAGCTGACACCCTGGGATCCTTTAACAAGCTGCTTGATGAGATTCTGGGATCAATAAGTTACTAACAACCAAACGAGCAAGATGGTCCAAATGGCCTCCTCTTGTTTGTAAACTTTCTTATGTTCTTATGTTCTTAAGTACCCCTTTACAATTTTCGCTCTAATGAATGGTACCACAGTTGCAATAAAAGGCAGAATAATCTGATTAACACATTTAATTCCCTGTTTATTTAATATATAATTTATATCACAACAGTTTGAAACTGACAAACAGTTAGTTTAAGATAGAATGCCAAACAGTAATTCTTTCTATTAGGCAAAGTTATTATAAACAAACCAAAATAGTCTGCACTGTAAATGTTTATCATGTTACCATTTACTTCCCATCTCAGCATAATTATGTGTGCCATTTAAAATGTTTACAGCATCAAAAACATCAAAAACATTTAGATAACGCTATAATGACTAACAGTGATTAGGGATGTATGCCTTATTTCACAGCATTTCACTGTCTAAAAATAATTATTTCAAAATATTTAATGATTTGACATAATATTTATTAAACCTGTTTTACTGTGAAAAAAAAATACATTTAAACAGCGCGTCTAAAATAAACTGCGCGTCTGAAAATAAATTGGACCTGACGCGTCTGACACGCGCTGAATAAATGGACCGCTAAGGGTTAAAGCTGAAAAATATTGTTGTCACATTCAAAACTGATAATTTTTTTCTGGACAGAGCGATCTTTAGCAGAAATATTTACTATCTGTGATGCAGCTGGTGTCTTTTTTGTTGAAGACATTTTGTGCCATACTATGCAATGTGTTCAATCATTGACCAGGCGGAAGCAAACGAAACCGGCTACCAGGTTCCTAATGCAGTGTAACAGGTCGTTTGTCAATAAGGCAAACGCTTGCTGTATATTTTTAAATGATATAAAAAAAAATTATATTTACGCTATTCTTTCAGAATGGGAATTTTCACATGGCAATGGGTAAATGTCAGGACAATCATAAAAAACGTGAAAAAATACAGCATTAACAAAGATCCAAATGGATTCGTTATAACTTTCTGTCACTTTACACCTTCTGCAGACTCTGGTGTTTTCTTCCTTCGTTTTTTCTTTTGACAAGAAATGTGTTTGGCTCGAGAAACTATACCGGATAATCTGGATGTACTTTATTGAAAGCAAATTCAACCAGCCTAACCTTTGAGCTGCTGAACAAAAATGAAATATTTATGCACAGTGGTTCAGAGATAATATATTATACCCACTATGACCCTTAGAATTACCTCCAGGGGCACGCGTGCCCCTGGTTGAAACTCCCTGCAGTACATTATGAGAAACGAAGAACCTCATCTCCGATCTGTTTTTTAAGTATTATCCACAATGGAATTCGCTTCTTAGTAACAAGTCCATAGCCACCAAGTATCTATGCCTTTTCATGGCCTATTTAGTGATGCACCTTTGGGAGTATATAATGCAATATGATACATCGTTATATGATGTCTTTCACAACAATGTCTCAAGGCACTTTACAGATAATCAACTTAAAATCCCTGCAGAGCTCCAATCCCGTAAAAGCTTCCTTAATGACTAACATTTTTCTCTTCCAGAAAGACCCTGGTTTGGGGATGGTCATCCACAGTCTTTGCTTGTTATATTGTTAAAAAAGCATAGGGGTTGATGATATTTTGCATTATCCCAATGCAGAATCACTACATGTGCGGCATTTGTCTACTAAATATCTTGGCATATCTGAACATATAGTCAACACCTCTTCAAACAACAACAACAATTTACATTTCTATAGTGCCTTTCATCACAAGGATCCCAAGGTGCTTCATACACACACAAAGGAAAGAACAATCTATTCAATTAAAAACAGTCTAATACAGAATTTGATTGAACAGAAATTAAAATATAGATACAAAATGTGGTTTTAGCTGTTTTAAAAAAGCTAATTTGTAGAAATAGAACGATTGAAAGAGTCTAAAACAAAAATAAAATTGGAATTTAAAAAAGGACAAAAACAAAATGCTGTTTTGATTGTAAAATAGTAAAACTAAGACAGAAAATCTTGACTTAAAAAAGGTACGAGTCCCAGCTTCCCTGACAGAAGGCGGCAGAGCATTACATAATTTAGGAGCTTAAAGAAAAGGCCCTTCCTCTGGTATTATGTTTATTGACTCTGGAATAACCAGCAGCCCTATATCCTGTGATCTCAGAGTGTGGGTCAGGAGTATACAGGGTCAAGAATTCCTGTAAGTAGCTGGGTACTAACCCATTCAGGGTCTTATAAGTTAAAAGCGAAATCTAATTCTAATCAATTCTAAATTGCACATGGAGCCAGTGCAAAGAGGCCAGAACAGGGGGAATATGTTCACTTTTTTTGGTTTTAGTCAGAATTCTAGCGGCAGTGTTCTGAATGAGCGAGACACCACATGTTTTGGGATACCAGAGAAAAGTGCATTACACTTATCAATTCTAGATAAATGCACTCATTGAGACCCTCATTATCATAATTGCGGATCATTATTTGTGCGTGTTGAGTAATTTGCATTGCTCTTAAGCTTACATAGGCCGCAGTGCAAAATAATTGCCTGGCTGCAATGTAATCTGAATTTTGCATCTGCAATTATTTGCACTGTGCCTATACTTACATCTACCCCACAATGTCAGCAAGACAAGTTGCTAATAACACTACAAAGCCAGCACAGGCCCTACATTAGCAATCTATTCTCAACCACAGAGCTAATCTACTGTGCCCTAAAACACCAAGCAGTGTACAGATAAACACAATAATATAGGTAAAGATTAAAATAATCTGTGGTAATATGCAAAATATTTTAATTAATAAGCTGTCTCACAAGTGAAGTAGCACCACTTTTTTTAACATAGAAAAGATCAATGACTGTAAGTATGGCATTTATTCACACATTAAACCCTTGTTCACTAAATATATTGCTATCCATGAATAAATAAATGTCTCCTCTTCTAAAATAGGCATAACCCAAATGCAGTGGTACTGCAGATCGCATGTATTTGCTTCTGGTCAAAACAATGTCCCACCTAGTATGTATTTGTATGTCCCAATACTTGTTGGTGGGTAATTTGTCTGAATGCATTTTATAATTTCAGCCAGTTAACTCACGCAGATAGAAGGAAAATAAAGTCATAATTCTAGTCTATTGGAAAAAGAAGGCCACACACGAAAATATCTATAGCATATAACTTTATCCAGTAGTATTTTATAACTGCAAAGTAATTATTTCAAAGAACACATTTTATAGAACATGGATAAACATTTTACACTTGGTGTTTTCTTTTTTCTTTTTCTTTTTGTTTTTTAGAGAAAATGCAGTATAGCTAGTGATACAGCATGTTAGACCTCCTTGGTGCTTTTAATTATTTAAAAGTAGAAACCTGTGAATTAAGACCTCCCAAAACTTCATTCACAAGAGGACAAAGGAGCCCCATTTGTATCCTCCTTTCTCAGCTGCTTCTGTTTCTACCTCAAGGAGATTCTCAGTGTTGAAAAGCCTGACCTGGCCCTGGAGTTCCTTGTGAATTAGCATATCCTTTATTAGAATTAACACATTCATTGAAATTGAGGGATTCCCCTTTTTATAATTAGACAGTGAGCAAGTAAGAGAAGCCAGCCATGCAGATGTCAATAATAACACACGACTGCACCCAGCAAGGGCTAACAGCTTCATTCTAAACTGAAGGAGAAACAGTAGCCTGGGTTATAGCATAGGGCTTCTCCCTTATTTTGGAAACATTAAAAAAATCAGGTGATAACTGTCTGCTTTGTTCTCTTTATTGTGATCAGTTGTTCTTTGTTTTATTGAATAAAACTTTTTTTTGTTTAATTTTCTTTTCAATGTGATTCACACCTTGACTATAACTAGAGTTTCCCTATCAAAATAAAGGGGGAAAAAAGCAGTATTACTTTATCGCACCTGCAAACAGGGAGCTTGCACATGAATTACATTGCAAACAAGCTATAGATTCTCAAGGACATTACCACTATGTGCTTATTTTTGTCAATGGCATAGTAAA
Organism: Acipenser ruthenus; assembly: GCF_902713425.1. Taxonomy (NCBI): domain Eukaryota; kingdom Metazoa; phylum Chordata; class Actinopteri; order Acipenseriformes; family Acipenseridae; genus Acipenser; species Acipenser ruthenus. Next base: position 71,361,545 of record NC_081191.1, on the reverse strand, counting down.
TAAGGATATTTTATTGATACAGGTTGTGGTATAGCTCCACAAAATGATCCCAAGGCTTTGTCCATCACTGGTCCTTTCCATTGTTTCTCCTCCTGTAACCTCCCATAACCCAGGCATCTAAACACCTTTGAAGCTGCACACTTCTTATCCAACCAGAGTGCCTCTGTCAGCTGCTGAAATACAGATATAGACAGGGATATATTTATAATGCATTCTGTATTACTGTGTTAGCTTGAGGCAGGCCCATCCTCGCTATGTGTTTTTGGTGGTGTGATCACGTGACGCAGTGAGAGCCGACAGTGAGGGTGGAGGGAATGAAGAAAGGCTCTCCCTGTCATCCGCGCACCCACACACACAAGGAAGCGGAGAGCGCTGGCTGGTGAGTCAAGTGTATTTAAAGATGCACTATCCTATTTCAGATTATATTTAAATACTAAACCGGCCCTCTTAAGTAAATTGTTCCAATGTTGCAGCTTCTTGCTTTTTTCAATGTTTGTGTTTTGTGAAGCCGCTATGTTAGTTTGACAACCTATCGGACTGGTTTTTGTTTCATTATGTCCAGGGGAGCAAAGTTAAACAAGCGAGTATATTAAATATACGATTTCATGCTTTGGACGTAGCGCGTACCCGTTTTTAGACTGCTGCCGTGTTCTGTGTTTGCTTGTGACAATTCACAGTTAAATAAATGAATGCCAGGCAAACTTCAATAAAGTATCGGTATACTGTCTGCAGAAAACAAATCAGAGGGCTGAGAACTAGTACTAGCACTGTATTACTACCATCTGTCATGGCCATGCTTAACACAACGCTTGCAGATGAAAAATGCAACAACGATTTTTTTTTTTTTTTTTGTTATCATTTATTTATTTTTCATAACCTGCATTTATGATATGAGCGAACCGGGCTTGTGCTTGATTTTAATAATAAGCATGTGCCAAAAAATGTAATCCACTATTGTTATCCCCGAATGGAAACTGGTTAATTGATAGGGTTGTTCATTCATACACAACATGCACGTGTAAATCACGTTTCACATGCATTTTAAAACACAGTATCTGACTTGTCAGATGTACGTTTTTTTATGTTTCATGTATTTTTATTTAAGTATTGTATAGCTTTAATATTTCAATTCACAAAGCCATGAATTAATCTTTATACATTTCTGTCTATTTCTCAATAAAGTACCGTACCTGTAAGGAAATGTAATACTTTGTATTAAACTCGGTGAATGCAACATTTTGTAATTAGCCAACACTTTCCATAAAAGACTAGTCTGACAGTTGTTCTTTTTATGCTATTCATAGTATGAACACCATAAAATGAAAAGGCCTACGTTTGAAGGTTTAGGAAATAGCGGTAACGTTTTTCGCTGAAAACCCTTAAATAGTGGATATTGTATTCCAATAGCTCAGTAGATAATTGACATTACAGTGGTGTGGCCGTGTCTGTTACACAGTATTCTGACAGTTGAACCGGCGAGCCTTTGCATTGATGTGGGCTTGCGCAGAACCGGGAACTTTTAAAATCTAAACCTTGTTTGCATTATGGAGCTAAACAAAGTTTCTCTACAGTATATCGTTTTGTGGTTATAACAGCACATTCTATAGACTCAAATGGATACGCTTCTGTAAACTGTAGTGCATTCTGATTTCAAATTTAAGCGATTATGTCAATACATTTAATGGGGAGTGGGGGTAAATCTGCAAATGTTATGTTGAATAGTTTTTGCCACGTCGTCTCAAGATTGCTTCAGATTTTTGTTAGAATGATTCGGATTTTTTTGCAGGTGAGGACACGCCCTGTCTGTATTAGGCTGGAGGGGGAGGGGAGCAGCGTTGCCTCAGCATTCATTTTTGTTTGATCACGGGTAACGATAGATGAATACAGTGGATCATAATCATATGTTACAGTGCAATTTGTAAGCACGTTGTTACTTTTTCCTTTTCGCTGTGTTTTGATACAATTAACAGTCTGTAACAATGTATTTGGCTGGCCATGGGGAGTGTTTTGCCATCTTGGAGAGCAACCGTTTTTGTGTTTTTTCTGTATTAGGGATTTTGCATTTGGCTTTTCTTTTTTTTTTTTGTTCAGCCAAACCCCTTGCGATTTAATGGTTGCTAAGAGGTAAACCACACCCCGGTGGGCGTCATTTTCCATGCCATTTAAGGTGCGGTTATTCCCACCCCCCTGCTTTATCACGTGACTAGAACAAGCTGTAGCAAGGGATCGTACGGTGTAGTAGACTGCCAGTATGGGGTCAGGTATTAGGTTTTTGTAATATGCTTTTGACAGTACAGTTGGTTTATCATTTCATGTTTTAATGACATATTTAAGTTTATATATGCAATGTCAAAACACTGAAGGCGAGTATATATAGTCCCAACTCAATGTATGCAGCCAGCATACTGCATTATTTATGAGGAATTTTAAAAGGAGGGTTGAAAAAAGGGGGCACACAATAGCACTTCAGATCATCTGCGGCCTAAGGGCTTTGTCAGGCTTTGCAATAAATACATTTTGAATTACACTTTTATTAGTGTTGATGTTTTTGTATCTGTCTCTGAGGTCTAACATATATAAATTGTCGAAACTCATAAATAGGAGGATGCTTAGAGATTGTTTTCACATTATACCCCACCTTTTCTGAAGAAAGACAGATGGGTTTTTGTGGGTGCAAATGTGTGCTAACTGTTGTTTAATAAACCTCCACATGCCAATAAACTAATAAGGCATATTCACTATTAAATATGTACAATAACAGGATCAGGTTTTTATTCTCTGTATTGCATTGGTACAATAGGTGCTTATTTTATGCATTCTCGAGAAATATGAAAATCTCTAATGTTTCATCAGTGCGTATTATTATTATTATTATTATTATTATTATTATTATTATTATTATTATTATTATTATTAGTCCAGACAGGATAACCCCTAAACAGGTTTTACTGTAAGTCAATTAGCTTTGAAGAAAATCTATGAATTTACATAACTGTAATATTTAGGGAATTGTAAAATAAGAAAGGAAAGCTGGTTTGGGTTTGGTACGCTTCACTTTTAATGCAATGTGTTTTGGAACTGGACATCTCCATATGGCGAAAACAGCAGGATAGTCCTGACACCTTCATTCTGAATTCAACCCACTGTGGACCTGATAAATATAGAAAAAAAAGAATATCTGGTCTCCTGAATCTTAAAGATGACTTGCTGATCTTTATATTCTAAATAAGCATGTTCTCTATACACTGCACTGTATTCAAAGTAGGCTTTTTATATAAATTATTCAGTAATTCAGTGAGATGTGGCAGTTTGGCTGTGGCTTTATGATACAATGGCAGCATTTAACACTGCACTAGATAAGCAAATACACAAATCAAGCTATTCGGAGAAATGAACTGGGCTTCGTTGGTATCACATAAGACCTTTTTAAGTAGTTGAAGCTAATAAAATAATTAAATAAATCTTACATGAGGACGTCGGCGTCAGGGGTGCACCAGCGACCCCTGTAGACTGGCCGGGCGCTTGTGGGCCTTCCTGCCAGAGCTGAGTGGTCCTCCGATGCTGTAGCGCTGAGGCGGGACGGCAGGCGGCACACGATTCAGAGGATGTGAGTGTCCATCTTCGTCCCTCCCGAGTCAGCGTGGGGGTGGCAGTGGTGAGCCGGGTTGAAATAAACTATAATTGGGCCAAATTGGGGAGAAAATAAGAAAAATAATTGGCGATTCCAAATTAAAAATAATAAAATAATAATAATTGTTAGCTACAACCACTTTAATCTTAATTTATATCTCCATTTCCATAGATGTAACAAGATGATTAAAGCTAATGTTGATGACTTCTATGAAAATATCCCATGCGAAGAAGTTCCCTTAATTGAGCCTAGAGACCCATTTATATGCAGTGTACAGTAGTCTATAATGTTTTTCCACATGGAGTGTAAGAGTCCCATGCACTGACAGTTCCATCCCCAGTCTGATGGTTTGTACTGTACCGTGACTGGCAATTGAAACTCTCAACGTCCCACTACCTTGAGTGCTTCTTATCTGTGTATGGCTTCAGGATTTGCAGCTGCTGAGGAGTAGTCTGTGTGAACAGGCCTGACAGGGACATTATTGTAGACCCTACATCCATTGCTTTATACAAAAAAAAAAACAGCACTTCAAGTTTTATGCTTCTTATTTATAACAAAGTAGCTGTCTTTTGTAAATGTCAAACCTTTCACAAAGAACTCCTAGTGAAGGTTAGCTGGCTGTTCTCAATGTGCTGTTCCTTCGCTGCAGTTTAAGCACCAGTTTTAAGTTGGGGTTATTGAGCGGTTAAAAATCAAACCCTTTGGTGCATGTTTCCCTACTGTGACAGTGTTAAGTAGCTTGCTTTCCCAAGACTATAACACACTTTATAACTGGTACGAATGTAGTCGCACACAAATGTCAATTAGATTTCTTATTAATTAAGCAACAAGGGATGTTACATGGTTATAGAACACCCTGCATTGTTAAGAAACACTTTACTTATACTGTGTTTTATACATATTGCAGTTTCATTCTGACCTGTGGAAATAAAAATATCAAAACCGTCAGGAATTTGTTGAAAAATGTATTGCAATGTGGATAGAGTAAAGCGTTCCCTGTAAACAATACAGAGTGTCCTGTAACACAAGAGCCTTGGCTATTGCATACTTGACCCCTAAAAAATCATGACTGTTAATTTTTTAAGCACAGAAAAATTGTAAGAGCCTAAACAAAGAATATCTGTAGTGTGGCACTGCAGAGGCCACTCTGCTCAAACAGAGTTAATGGGACAGAAAAGTAGCTGTTCAAGGAAACGCTAATAAAGTATTATATTGCTATTGTGGTGCCACCTCAAATTGCAGTCATGGGAGTTGCATCTGTTTTTTGCAAAGCTGTCTCTAAACAGACTGCTATTGTCTTAATGGTTGAATAGGGCTGCTGTTACGGAGCTTTTTTTTCACTAAAAGACTGTTTTATCACCCCCCCCCCCCCCCCCCCCACCACCACCACCACCACAATAAATAACATTTTTTATTTCTCTCCATTTACTGAATTATATATTTTTTCTATCATTAGATCAGTGACGAACAAGTAAACATTTCTTCACTGCACTGGACGAAAAAGGTAAGAACATATTTATTTATTCTAGTTTGTAAAATTTTTGTTTTTATTTTCCTTTCTAAAATGGTTCAAATTGCAATTTGGAGTATAGAACTTGATGCACCTTATCCATGGTGTTCAAACCATTGTTAATTTAGCTTTTACCCTTAAACTTCTAAACGTATGTTTTATTTCGTTTTTGTGGTGGTTGTAATATTGTTTCTGATGGGGGCGGTAATAAAATGAGGCATAGCGGCTACTTGATTGTTGCAGATTGCCCTTGTTTTACAAGAATACTGGAAACTTGTTTTCCAACAGTTGTACTTCATATCAACTGACGCGCGGGATTAAGGATAGAAAGAAGGCTTTGTAATTGTTTCTGGTTTTGATTATTTTTTATAGATTATAGAAAGTACTGTATATTAACATGTCACAAATCCTTATATTCCATTTGCACATAATTAGGGTTGCGACACATTATGTTCTGGTGCTAACAGAAACAACAACACTAATGTACATTAGTGGTTCGGTTTGTTTTTATTTTAAACCTTATATAAAACCAGTCAATTATAAATGAAATACAGAAGAGAAACTGGATTGATGAAAAAGGTACTTTATCCAATTAGGTGCATGTCATTGGAAATATGAATTTTATAAACCTCATTAAAGGAGTATTTTAAGGTGCCTTTTTTTCTAAATTTCTGTACAGTAGGACACCTCAAACGCTTCTAAACATACTCAATACTGCCATCTGTTGGCAGAAGGAGGGCTAAAGTAAGTTCACTGCCCACTGCTCTGCTGTTCTTCTGAAGGTTATCCTCAGTTGCAGGTATTGCAGAAGCAGTATCATGCCTGTTTTATTAAGTCACAAGTACAACAAGCTGGTTTCAAGAGGGGAAAGTGTGTCTCCCTACAGATCAAACTACCATTGAAGATGTAAATGTTGTATTTATATCAATGGGTTTGGACCTAACATATTATTATTATTATTATTATTATTATTATTATTATTATTATTATTATTATTATTATTATTATTATTATTTATTTATTTATTTATTTATTTATTTATTTATTAGCAGGTGCCATTATCCAGGGTGACCTACAGTTATTACAAAATATCACAATACAAAGTTTCACCTTACAAAATATCACAGTAAAGAAAATCACATTACAGAATATCACATTACAGTTAAGAGCAGTTATAAAGTACAATAAAATCGGTAGACAATAAGATCAAATTCAAATAAGAGCAAAGTAAACAATGCAGCAAATAATTACAACAAAGAGCAGTTCACTTATAGTAAAAATATTTGCCATTGTCCATTAAGAGGCCATAGTAAGTATGATAAATGGATAAGAACAATTTCAAATAAGAGCAGTTACCAAAAACGTGAATATGGATATCTGAAAGTAAAATCAAGTACAAGACACAGTGAATAGTTATAATTAAGAGCAGTAATAGAATACAGCAATGTATGGAGCAGTTTCGTACGAATACAAGATGATGGAAGTACTGGTACAATTGGGTGCCATATAGTCCAGTATAGTCGAGAGTTGTGAGGTTTACAGATGCTGTATGAATAGGTGTGTCTTGATGTGCTCAGGGACTGAGCAGTCCTGATATCTGTGGGTAGGTTGTTGCACCACTGAGGGGCTCTGGAAACAGGGGAGCGGAGGGGGTTACAGCTCATCTGCCGGTGGCGGAAGAGCGGAGGGGGCGAGAGGGGGTGTAGGGGGAAATGATAGTCTGGAGATAGGAGGGAGCAGAAAGGTCGAGACAGCGATAGGTGAGTATAAGAGTTTTGAATTGGATGCGAGCAGCGATAGGGAGCCAGTGAAGGGAGCGGAGCAGTGGTGTAGCGTGGGAGAAACGAGGAACGGAAAAGACGAGGCGGGCAGCAGAGTTTTGGATGAGCGGGAGTGGACGGATAGCAGAGGCAGGGAGGCTGGCCAGGAGGGAGTTGCAGTAATCAAGGCGGGACAGTACCAGGGCCTGAACTAGGAGCTGTGTGGAGTAGTCGGTGAGGAAGGGGCGAATTATGCATATGTTGAAAGAAGCGACAGGGGCGTGATAGAGTAGAGATGTGCTGAGAGTAGGAGAGGGAGGGGTCAAGGGTGACACCAAGGTTCTTGGTGGTGATAGTAATATTTTTTAATTGGCAAGACGTAATAGTTGTATGTACTGTAAGGCATTGTTTTAACATAGTGGCTTGCAGCAAGGAAATACTGGCAAAGTACACTTTTTCTTCTTTTTTTTAAAATATATTTTCCTACAGCGTACTGCAGTGTCTTACTGTAGACTGTAATGTACTGTGTGTAGAATTTCTGTTTATGTTTTCCATTCTGACTGTGCGGCCAGGCTGTCAGCAGGGGGCATATCGGCCTCAGGAGTCTGCAGCTCACACTGTGCGTTTATTAATGAAACTAGAAAACAGTTGTAACTAAAAAGTCATGTCTCAGAATAACATTATCTTGTAAAAGTAACCAAGAACATCAGTGGCTCCTAACTGAACACATTTACAGAGCATCTTTGCATAATCTGATCTCTTTTCGCCAGATGCTACTGAAGTATTTTCCATTTAAGCAAAATAATTACACCTATTCTTATGAATTGTTAATACAATGACTCGTTTCCCTTTCTCTAAACTTATGGACAATAAAATGAAAAAATATTTTAACTTCTTCATCTGTGATGTTTATCAATGAAACAGTAGCCAAAATAACAAAAAAAATCCTAACTGTAAACTCCTTTTTGCTGGAATCAAAATAATAAAGTAAACTTTGTACCTGTTAAATAAATAAATAGATCAAAATATTGTATTTCCAACCCAGATGTGAACCCTGTTCAGTACAGTGGTAGCCCAGGGTGCTACCCGCTGTGCCATTAGATGGCTTACAGCAGCGGTTAACCTACCGTTTAAAGATACCTTTAGTGACGTTTCAGTTTATTCAGAGGACAAATCAATAACTTGAGTCAATGGCTTAGTTTACCCACATTTATTGGACACTTTAAAAAATATATGTATCTGTATTTTCTTTTTCTTTTACTAAGCAATAGAGGATTACTGTGGTGCAGGCTACAACACAGTAGGCATTACACTACTGTTGCTGCCAGTATCTCTGCAGAAGATTTTAGCAGCTCTGGTCCTGGCTTTTTTGTTTATTTTGTGTCTGCATCTGGCTGTTAAGATTTACATTTTTGGAGGGGCTCCCGAGTGGCGCATCCAGTAAAGGTGCTCCACGTGGAGTGCAGGATGTGCTCTATAGTCTGGACGTCGCGAGTTTGAGTCCAGACTATTTCTTTGCCGACGGAGGACGGGAGCTTCCAGGGGGCGGCACTCAACTGGCCGAGCGTCGCCCGGTGGGAGGGAGGGTTAGGTCGGCCAGGGTGTCCTCGGCTCACCGCGCACCAGCGACCCCTGTAGTCTGGCCGGGCGCCTGCGGGCTTGCCTGTAAGCTGCCCGAGAGCTGCGTTGTCCTCCGACGCTGTAGCTCTTGGGTGGCTGCATGGTGAGTCTGCAGTGTGAAAAAAAGCGGTCGGTTGACGGTACATGCTTCGGAGGACAGCGTGTGTTCGTCTTCGCCCTCCCGAGTCAACGCAGGGGTGGTAACGGTGAGCTGAGCCTAAAAAATAATAATTGGCCATTCCAAATTGGGAGAAAATAATAAAAATAATTGGCAATGACTAAATTTATAAAAATAAAAAAAAAGATTTACATTTTTGTTCCATTTTGGTGTAGGAGTTGGATGTGCCAAGTATTCCATTTGTATTGGTTTTTTTTATTCAAAATGCTATTAAAACTTTTGCAACTCTGTGTTGGGGAGAGGGAAATAACAATGAATTAGAAACCCTCTTGCACTACAGTGGTAAATGTCTAGAGAAACAACTACTACAGCACATTAATGACGTATTTGATTAACTGCATGAAAAATAATTTAAATCAATGTTAAAAGTGGCTGTTTTCTCGTGGGCTTTGCAGTTGGACTCAGATTACTGTTAAGTAGATCATTCCACTGACACTTTTTTTTTTTCCCAAGGACATGCAGTATAGTGCTAAATTTAAAATAAATATGACAATAATGCCATGGCTTTCTTGCTATACAGATACACAATTGTATTGTACTGATTCACCCTAGAGTCATTTTCAGAAAAATAAAACTGTTGTAGTATGGTCATTTTTGGCTCATTTAGATTTTGAAGGTGTAGAAAATCAAATAGATTTAGGTTTGGAATTGGTTCCATCTGCCTGTTAGGCAAAAAAGTGTACCATATAATCTGTATACACTAGTATTGTATTGGAAAGCTATTTGTGTAAGTTGTTTGCCAGTCAAAACACTTCTGATTGTGTACTCCAGAAAAAAGCTTTTCTTCTTTTTTCTTTCTTGTCTCATGCTTGCAGAATTTCACAAGATGCCACACATTCTATGACTGCATGTTTGTCACATAAACAGGGCAACCCAGCGTGTTTTAGAGAGCACAATGCCTAGTTACTTATGCCTTGCAATTAATTTCCAAATGTTTTAATGAGAAGTCTTTCTGTCTATGTTTTGTGTTGTACAAAGGCTTCTCGTTAAAACTTTTGGTTTGATTTTAAAGTTTCTATTCGATACTTCTAGGGGTGGTTTCACAGACCGTGGTTGGCACTAGTCCTAGACTGTCTTATCTAAATTAACATTAGGTAGTCCAAGATTAGTGCTAATCAGGGTCTGTGAAACCATAGGCTAGTGTATATCTTGTGTGTTTTAAAGTTAAGAATGACCTATACATTGTTGCCTTATTTCTGTTAATTTAAAAGAAATCATGTATTCCTAATATCTGCTATACTGCCACACTCTGTTTAATAGGTTTCCATAAGAAGGTAGTTTTTTGCCAATAGCAGCAATGCCTGATATGTTTGATGCAGAACTGGGATTAATGGGTGGGGCACTAACAACTCACTAAGTTCAAACAAAACTGCAGTTCATGGAAACTCTGAGACGCCACGTCTGATGGGTTTTTCCATATCCCAGTGACAATTACTCAAAGGCATGCTGTTTCGTTTTTTTTTTTTTTTTTGGTTTACAAATTTCACTCCACCCTTGTTTAATGCCTTTGCTGAAACCACCTTTTATACAATACAATAATGTTTTGTTGGTGGCCACTAACAACTGAAATTTCTCTACAAAAGCCCTGTAAATATGTGGTACTGAACTTTGCTTGACCTTGATATAGTTTTTAATGTATTTTGTAATGTAATGTAAATCACCATGGCCTACATTTACTGAACGTACATGTAGAAAAGTAATTGATATATGGCCACTGCATATCGTTCAAGATTTGAAACCTCTGTGTATAACTCTAAAGTTGACTTTCATATACAGAACGCTACATCCTGCTCCTTATCACAAGAGATATGAATCCCCATCACATGATCAAGATAAATATGTCCTTTGTGATCAAACTATGTGCATTGGTGCTTCCTTTTTTGTGTGTGCAAGTGTGTATGTTTTGTGTTTCTGATTCTGTTTCCATTTTAAGCTGTGGTTTAGCCTAGTTTTGTTTCTTCTCAAACAGAAGAGGATTAAATCTACATTATCAGAGCCATAGAAAATCCATTAATCCTAAATAAACTCAATGAAACACAAATGCTGTCACAATTCTAGCAGTTTTGTTTGTTGTTTTTTTTTCTTGTAATCTCAATTTGTCCTCAATTTTTTTTCTTAATAGCAAGAACGTCCTTCCATGCATGTCACACGCACAAACAATAGCAGACATTTCAGAGGCTTTTTACCTGTGTATTCTTAAATGGCCAACTGACACACTAATGCTCTTTATGTGATGCTTAACTTATGTTGGCTCACTGGAGAAAATCACTTGATCAGTCCGCCTAATACACACCTCAAATCAGTCTTGCATAGTTGCTACAATGATATACTGTACTTGGTAGTGCTACATTAATCATCTCTCAAAATATTTGGCAAGGTGACTGCAGTTGTTGGTCAGGGTGGAGTGTGTATACAACTTGTCTCATCAAACCGTCTTCACTAATTGCATAAACTGCACCTATATGCCTGTGGTGGCGGTTGTGGGTTTTGTTCAAACGCCCCTAGCTAGCATGGTTTGTACAAGGCTATTGTGAACGCAGCAGCAGTTTAAGAATTCTCGGGGTTTCCAAGGATGTGACAAAGGGAAAACATGGTTAAATCAAGGGGGTGGCGTGCTCCCGATGTAGCAGACGATGTACTAGACCTGCCCCCAATTCCACTGCGTTCCGCTGAGGATTGTTTGTGTGGGATTGCTGTAGCTAACTGATGAGTTAGCTGGTTGCCATGACGAAGGCCCGGTGCCATGTGACCAGGATGCTGCTCATCTCTAGGGCTGCGCTTGACGTCACAAGGCAGAAGCCAGAGCTGTGTGTTGAAGGAGCAAGCAAACAAGCAAGCAGAGGCAGGAACACAGACGCAGCCTTTCCACACGCAAAGTGAGCAGAAATCTGTTCAGTTTGGCAGAGCTCTAATGCCTGGTCCCACCCAAGCACTGTCCCCAAATGGCGAGAACAACAACGACATTATCCCGGACAACGGTACCAACGTGATCCCTTTCAGGAAACATACGGTGCGAGGGGAGCGCGCCTACAGGTAAATTGGTGCTTTGCTGCGTTCGGGGGTTTAGCTAGCAGCAAAGACTGCAGCAAAATGAGGAAATGCAGTGGATTACATAACAACCATAATGTTGTTTTTTTTTGTATTTATATTTTACTGGCGCTGTAAAATGGTGCAGTGTGATTGTGGATAGTATATTCTTGCTACGGCTCTAATCACGTACTTTTTTATATATAATTTATTTAAATTATGCGATCAGTACAGTGTTTTGTTCCTGTCATCTTCATTCGCCCCTTGTTAAGATAATGAGATGAAAGCAATTAGGGGAGGCTTTCGGACTGAACCAATAGTACAGCAAAAGAAGAGACCCTTTCAGGGCTGGCTGCCTAAAAATTGCGGTTTCAAAAAAGGAAGGACTGCACAGCAATAAATACTAGCGAAGTCTGGGAATAACGGTTTGCCCTGGTGAAGTTCTAGAAAATGGAATCCGAGATTAAAGTCTGCAGCATTAAACCGCCAGATTGATGGAACTCTGACTGTAACAAACTGCTCGGACACCCCCATTGATAGCTTGACAGCAGAGGTCACGATGTTGAGTATTCAGTGAGGTTTTGTCTGGAAACTGGTGTTTTGCAGGGACTGGAATTGTTATTTTTTTGTGTGTTTTTGTTTTATCCAAGCGCTGTTTTAAATCATGCGTGAAAATATGACAGCTGACATTAATTTTATTCGCTAATCGATCCACAAGCGGATGTGTTTTATTTATTTATTTTACAACATAACGGGGTTGATTATAATTCTAAGTCATGTGACTGCTAAATTTAGCGTCATATGCACCAAATAACAACGCAGTACGAATTCGCAGAGAAATTAAAATCTTCGAAGTTGTCCAGTCTTTCTTGATAGAATAACATAACAGTATCTATATAGTGCGTAGATCAACGAGCATTTATGACATGTTGTCGCGGAGCTAAAAACAGCAGCAGTTATCAAGCAACATAACGGTAGATAAGAAAATTAAAATAGTTTGCATTGTTAAATGAAGACACTGTACACTCGTGCTGTGTTTGTGCCCTTAAGATAGTTGTGTGGGAGGGAATTTGGGAATGTTGTTTTTTTGTCCCCCTTGAAGAATACATTTTGGATACTCCGTTGCTGTGCTCCGAGTATACTGTTCAGACATTACCTGATTTAAAACGGATAGTTTAAAGCCATATAGCGCGCTTTATATATTGATTTACTGCAAACTAACAAGTACATGTTATTTAGATGCAGCGAATAGTTTGCATGGCAAGATGAATGTGAAACTTGCAATAACAAAAAGCAATTATTTTGACGGAGCAATATAGATAGATCAAGTTGCTCATGCAATTGGATGCATTATTTCACCTTGGCTCGACCCATTTTTGAATTCTCATTAATAAGAGCCAGGAAGATCGATGTAATTTACTGGTCAATATTACGAAATGCATGTTATGTTTTTGTGTGTCTGTAGATCATACTGTACAAAGCTCCGCAATGGACAAGTTTAGAATTGATTGTGCTTGTTTTGATCACACTGTAACAAATTTTTATTTTTTTTTTTGGTTCCTTGGTAGTAAGTGTTATTTCCTAATTGCTTATGCCTCAAAAGTATAGAAAATTGCTATTATTCCCCACAAACTTTGCTTTTGTGACCAGGACAGTGATATTTTGAAATTTACCTATTTTCCAGAACATTCCAGATAGATTCAGTGCTGAGTAAACTTGGAGTAACTTCTAGAACTTTCCAGTAATATAAATAGTAGTATAAATACAAGGGCCTTAAGCCCACCAGTTCAGTTTAGTTCCAGCTGCCTAAGTGGATACATATCTGCATTTTTCTGAGATGGCATCAAGGTCATAGGAGACTTCAAAATGGTGGCATTCCTGATGGGTCTCCAAGGCGGTTTTACCAAGTTTCCCTGCTATCTTTGCCTTTGGGACAGCAGGGACACCAAGGCGCACTACCACAGGCGGGACTGGCCACAGCGGACCGAGTTCTCTGTGGGGAGGAACAGCGTCAAGTGGGAGCCACTGGTGGACCCCCGGAAGGTGCTGATGCCACCACTGCACATCAAATTGGGCCTTCTGAAACAATTTGTCAGAGCTCTAGATAAGGAGTCGGCAGCCTTCAAGTACCTTCAAGACTTCTTCCCTAAGCTGTCTGAGGCAAAGGTCAAAGCCGGTGTCTTCGTAGGACCACAGATCAAGAAGATCCTGGAGTGCAGTGAATTCCCCAAGAAGCTCACTAGTAAGGAGAAAGCAGCTTGGAAGAGCTTTGTCGCAGTGGTTCGGGGCTTCCTGGGCAATCACAAGGCCAAAAACTATGTGGAGCTGGTTGAGACTCTGGTGAAGAACTACGGCACAATGGGCTGTAGGATGTCCCTCAAAGTCCATATCCTTGATGCTCATCTTGATAAATTCAAGGAGAACATGGGAGCGTACTCGGAGGAGCAAGGCGAGCGCTTCCACCAGGATATACTGGACTTTGAACGCCGCTACCAAGGACAGTATAACGAGAACATGATGGGAGACTACATTAGGGGGCTGATTCGTGAAAGTGATTTACAGTATAATTGTAAATCTCGAAAAACTACTCACTTCTAAATCTTTTGTAGTCATTTTTGTATTACTTTAGTATAAATACTTGTAAAATGTATAAATGTTAATTTGGATTCATATGTTGTTTTTTTCTGACTTTATGTGAACGAAAAGACACAAATTCGCCCGTTTTCTCATTGGAAATAGGTAAATTTCAAAATATCACTGTCCTGGTCACAAAAAGCAGTTTGTGGGGAATAATAGCCATTTTCTATACTTTTGAGGCATAAGCAATTAGGAAATAACACTTACTACCCAGGAACAAAAATTGTGTTACATAGTGTCATCAGACTTTATTTCTAAAAATAAATGGTTTAGCCAACCATAGAATAGGACTGATTCTCAATTTCAATGCAACAGCCTGAAACTCCAAAGGTAATCTTGCAGCCCCTAAATATAAGCCCACCATGTAGGGATTGTGAATTAGGTAACAAAAATATTCTTAAGTAGATCATTCCACTGACACCTTTTTCAGGGACATGCAGTATAGTTTGCTAAATTATAAAGTAATTGGTAAAGTATAATTATAAAATAAATGGTTGGCAGTTGTAATCTCCACACATAATACACCACACTTTTATACAAATGTGGATGTAATGTTCTGCTGCTTCTGGGGCTAGTTGTGACCTTTCTAATGTTTTCTTAATTTAATGTTAGTTGACCCCTATCTCTTGAGCAATTAAGTAAATATCAGTAAAAGAGAAAAACTGATGTGATTAAAAGTCTGGGATAAAAAAAACAAAACAAAACAACAACCATAAACTTTACAACTAAACAATATCATAAAAAACACACTGTTTAATATAGAACTAAGCTGGCTTCTGGAAGTGTCTGACATGCTGCATTTAAATCAGAAAATGCATTCAATTCTATTCTTGTAATATTTGTTAGAAGGACAGACAAGGTTTAAGAGACACATGTGACAGGTAATGCAGGATAGACATCCAAGCTGATGACCATTGTACTACAATATATCCAGAGGGTTAATTATGTTATTTGGACCTATTTTGTGTTTTTAGGGCTATTTATTTAGTAAGTATAATGCTGCCTTTGAGATTCAGTTTACAAGTTTTGTAGAAGTATTTCTATAATAAAAACAATAGTTTGTTATTCATAATAGAAATGCTAAGACCTACATTATGGGTCACATTTGGGCAGCAGCTAGTGTTCAAGAAACCTGAGTTCCGATTTCGCAGTGTACTGGATCACAGTAACACACCCACTTAGCAATAACCTGGCATTCCTGTAATTTGTCAGCAATGCACGTGCATACAACAGCTGCTGTTTTAAACGTCATTGCTAAATCTCTCTTCTTGTGTGGCTTATCTAAAGACTAGCTTAGCACCTCTGTTTTATTACTAAGTTAATAATTGCTTGTACAACACTTGAACTCAACATCGAGGCAGGATAATATTCTACCTAGCAGTTTGTTTGAAATGTATCCAAAGTAATATCAGCATTTCCAGTACTAGCAGTAGTGTTCTAGTGCCATGATTCTTTTCAATGACTTAATAATTTTATATGAAGTTTATTAACTTGTTGGTTTATTTATTTTTTTGGATAGTGTGCAATTTAGGTCTGCTTAAGACTGTGTTTTCATTCTGTGGCAAAGGACAAAATATCAACTGTCATCATGCGTGCAAAACAGTGGGTTATTGTGATCAATGTTCGAGATGATCTCACTCCTGGATTTTGAATTTAACAATTTAAGAGCTGAATAGTCAACCACATTCAATGTGTTAGATTTAAATTAGAAATTTGAACTCTTAGTCCCCACCAGTGATTTGTTCAGTAAGTCAAGTAGGTTTAGCTCAAATCGTAGCAGATCACTTTGTCATATCAGATAATAATCTACTTCATTTGCAACTGAATTGATCTAATTCCGTTATGTCTGTAGAGAAAAACTCAGTTGTTTGATAAAGCAACAGAAGTTGGTGACTGTTGAGAGCAGAAAGAGATGGTTCCTTTGTTTTGTTTTTTTTCCTGTGTAGATGAGATCTTAAGTCATTTCCATCGTTTGGTTTTGCCCTGCAGTTCTGTTGGTTTATAAAGAACATCATTGTGAAATTTCAAACGGAAACAATAAAGGAATGTTTCTGAGGGGGAATGCTGTATGTAAGTACTCTGTTGCAAGGAATATGAACTGATGTACACTTGTTTTAAGGAGGTAAAACTAGGAACAACCCCCATGCAATACATCCCAGATTTCCCAAAGGTCAAAACTGTTTTAAGTTTTTGTAAGTTTTTCCTTACTGTACTGCTGCAGTACAGTAATTTTGCTGTTAGTGTTAAGTAACTGGGTTTCATTCTTTGATGTGGCCTATTCCATGCATGCCAGCAAACTACTCTGTACTTACAGTAAGTGCATTAGGCGTGCTTCACATACAAGCAACATCTTTTATTGATTGCCTTTACTGCAAAAAAAAACCTTCTGATGGAAAAGATTATTTTGGTGAGTAAATCTTCTTGAAAAGCTTTATGGTACACATGTTTTCTAAAGATGTAAAAGAACCACATGTACAGGATATACGATACAGTATATTGTGTACTCCACCACTTCCCGCTCTTTCCATTTTATAAATCTTTTTTTCCTCGCCAATTACCAATGCACTTTTCTGTGCCAGCTGACTTTGGTGGGAATAAATCCTGTGACCGCTCCCCTTCTTAGCTGATATGCAGTGTATTCTCTGTAGCTGTAGCTAGTTTGGTATGTTGTTGCTACACAGAGTCTCAGGAGAGCCAGCTTTGGCTGAATTATACATGATTATTTTACCGGGAGAGGGAGGCGGGGAGAGTGCGATACATGGTGCATAATCCCAGAGGAACTAATCAATTATACTTTTGAATCAAAACGTCTTACAAAGAAAATTTTTCGTTTCTACATTAATGGGCTTTTGCATCCATACCACTTAATGGGTGCATTAATAATACAGGGCTTACAATAAATGTACAGTATAGTATACAACAAGGAAGTATTTCGAGGGATAATGTGTTGAGACAACAAGTTGAAGTAGTCCGGCTCTTGTTGCAGGCTCCCAGGCCTGAATAAAAGTATGTGCATTGTTCAACTCTAGTCGTCTTTATACAATACTTTAAATCAAGGGTTCCCAAACTGTGTCCAGAGTGGGCCATGGGAGCAACAGCGTTCTATGTATTTTCTATAAAAAAAAATGAACAAAGAACAATTTAGATGATTTATTTACAGTGTTACAGGTTTACGTTTTTTTGTTCTTTTAATTTGTAATTTTTCTTAAGTGCGAATAGTAGGCCACAGTGCCAAATGCAGCTGCACAGGTGGGCCTCAGGCAAAAAAATAATAATAATAATAATAAGTTTGGGAATCCCTGCTTTAGGCATTGCTACACTACTAGTATCTCTGCTTTTTTGGCAATTTTGATAGTATGCAGGAAGCTAGTTAATTAAAGCTGCAGTTAAAGCTACAGTGTTATTTCTTACAGCTTGCACATTATTTTCTCTGCCGCCAGAAACCTCCTTCTTACTACAGCTATTTTACACAGCTACTCAAATTGATCAGATTCAAACTGAAATAGAAATATTAAGCCTTGCCCCTAACTTGTGTCTTTTTGTTAATTATAACCAATTAGTTGGTTCCAGAAGGTTTGGAAATTCTGGAAGGTTTGGTTTCTGTGCCTTGAAGATTTTGGACATTCTGCTACACTGTTAACCAGTAAAGTAAAATAAAAAGCCTAAACTCTATAGTATTTGACTTTTTTTTTCCTCAAAAAGCTTAATCATTTTATAGTATAGTAAAATTTGAAATGTAAAATGTCTTTTTCATTTAAGTTTTGTCTGATAATTAAATGGTAATTGACCATTTTACGCAGGTTTAAACGTGTAATCTGTTAAATATAGATTTACAGCTGTAAAATTTAAGGCAGTGATTTTGTGAGTAGTATTATTTGCTCCAATTGTCTATTTTCCAATGTATATAATGTGCACCTACATGTGTTAATCAAGGGCTTATCTTTGGCTTTTTTCTGCATGGTATGTAAGCAGGGATGTGCAATTTCTGAAAAAGACTTCTTGTCCAAAGAACAAAATGCTAGAAAAGTCTACTTGTTCTTCTTAAAAATCTACTTGCCCCCTCCCCTGTCGCTTAAAACACACACAAAAAAGTAGAATATAACGTGTAGGATTTTGGTTTCATTTAACAGTGAACACAATCAATCAATTAGTGATTAACAGGGGTCTTAGAGCTTGACTGGTACTGCTGCTTTGTGGCATTCTGATTTTTCTTGACGTTCTTTCAGCTTTGTAACTGCTGAACCACAGATTTTTAAAGGACTTGTGTATAACCTGTCAAGTTTCTCTCTTTTTTTTATTTTTCTTTACTGTTTTTCTACCAAAATGCATGCAGTATTTACAGTAGGCTCCATCAAAATATGTTTTTTCTTTTATTTCTATTCTAGTGCATGTAGCTCCCACAATCGCTCGCTTCAAATCAACTCTCAAGACCCACTTGTTCTCTCTTGCTTTTAATGCTATTTAAGCCTGGTATTAGCTGTTGTCTAAATTGCTATTTCAGGTTTTTCATTCCATCTTATTTGTATGATTCTGTATGACACACGCATCCACAATGTTTAGAATTCACATCCTAGCCTTGTATTTAATGTATTATGCCTGTATTTAATGTATTTGCATAGTTTTTTTACTGTTTGTATTTAATGTACTATGCCCTGTATTTCACTGTATTTAATGTATTATGCATTGTTCCTCACTATCTTATAAAGCGCTTTGTGATGGTGGTCCACTATGGAAGGTGCTATATAAAATAGATTGATTGATATACTTTTTTTTTTTAAAACAGTGTACAACATTGTACAGCTATTTTCCTCATCTGACATCTTAGTTTATTTTAAAGTTTAAAGTGTATTTATTTATGTAGCACCTTTCAGTGTCCCAAAGCGCTTTACAATACAAATACAATAAAATCAACAACAAAAATACAGTATAATTGAACAGAGTACAGAAAAATTGGTAAGATTGATAGAGAGGAGTAAAATAAGTTATTAAGCAACAACTCTTAATTAAAAGCAACAAATATAATGAAAGAAAAACATACAATTAATAAAAAGAGAAGAGTAAGTAAAATGACAGTATTAATAGATTGATACATAAAATCAGGATTTAAAAGCTAATAAAATGCGTTTTTAACCTTGATTTAAAAACATTAAGTGACATTATAGCTGAAAGCTCTTTCTTCCTTTCTCTTTGTCTTAGTCAGCAAGAAGGCCAGAATCGGCTGACCTTAGAGCACAGATAGGTGTGCATGTGGGAACTGGAGCTCTTTTAGATAATCAGGAGCCAGACCATGGAGCGCCTTATGAATCAACAGCAAAATCTTAAAATCAATTCTAAAACGTATTGGAAGACAATGAAGTGCAGCCAGTACTGGAGTTATGTGCTGTCTTTTCTTTGTTCTACTTAGCACCCTGGCAGCTGCATTTTGAACAAGTTGCAAACGCAATAAGGGCATGATTTGGTAGCACAGGTAACAGCATTGCTGTAATCCAGTCTAGATTAAACAAATGCATGAATTAGGTTCTCAGTGTCAGGCAATGATAGAAAAGACCAAATCTTAGCAATATTACGTAAATAATAAAAGGACAATTTAGTGACATTACGAATATGAACCTCGAAACATAAATCGGAGCCAATTGTAAATCCCAGGTTTCTGGCCTTGGATGTTATGTTTGAATTATATTTATCCACATTTTATTTTTATGGATTTTGCCAGCTCCAATTGGTGCTTGTCCCATGATGGCTATCTGGAACACTGCTGCAGCAGGGGGATCCTGGTTTCATACCCTGATGGCTTTTTTTTTTTTTTTTTTTCTGGAGGGCAACATTCTTTCCCTGCACTATAACTGAAAAATAAATACATCCATTAATGAATACATAAACACATTGCCATGAGATTCACAGTCTGTATTTTATTTTAAAATAATAATAAAATATTGTACAGAATCTCGTATACTGTATAAGCATTTCATTTCTATCATTATAAACATGTATCAGTCTTCATGTTTTAATAGTTTCACAAATCGATGGATCGTGCATGTCCAATAAATAACTAAAATCGCTTCTGTTCAAATCTAGTAAAAAATAAATTAATATAGCGTTTAAATTGTAAAAAATACGTAAAAATGGCAAACTAGGTTAGCAACACTAAAATCGAAAGAAAAAAATCATTCAATTTTATGCCAGGGATAGTTTATCTGAAATGCTTCTAAGCAGTAAACTTCAGTTTTTTTGTTTTTAAACATCCCAACAAGTACACGCTTGACCACAAAGTTGACTCAGAAATAATTTCCAGTAAAGGCACTCCGTTTGGAGTGCTGGATGCGCCCTATAGCCTGCACGTTGCTGGTTCGAGTCCAGGCTATTCCACTGCCGGCCGAGGACGGGAGTTCCCAGGGGGCGGCACACAATTGTCAGAGCGTGTATGAAATAGGGAAGAAGTAAAATTCATAGCTGGAGTCTTTAGGATCAAGTATTTCTATTTTCTAGGCTTTTCAAATACCGTGCCCAGCTGTGAACCATAGCCAATAGACACTAAGCTGGGTAGCCTCACAAACCAAACTCCCCCCTTGAAAGAACAGCTGGGTAGAAGATGTAACTGTGGTTATCTTGTAGATCGTTGAAAAGCCTGTCGCTAGGAGCATTTACACTTGCTTTCCTGAATCCTTCCGGAACAATCTGTTCCAGAATGGTATGAAACAGCAGGGTTTGCTTCTCTCAGGACAAGAGTCTAATGGGTGGTGATAAACAACCAGAAATCATGTCTTACTAAGTAAAAATACCTTTTTTTAGTAAAGCAAATATTTAAGAAAACAAACAAAAAATAAGGCAGATGATAATAAATGCGCACAAAAATCTGTTGTAAGGAACTGGTACTTTATGACATGGCTCAGAACTGAAGTTTCTTTTTTTTTTTTTCACCAGTAGTTATTTTGTATCTTTTCCAAACAGGAAGCAAGCAGCAGACAAAATTAGAGCACTGTGGGTTGGAATGGTGGCAACCTGTCTGTGACCCAGCCTTGTAATTCTGAGCTGCAAGGCTCCCCTCTCCTGCCTAATTTAGATTTTTCTTAGAGGCATTGACAAAGTGCTGAGAAATATTACTGGTACATGTTTTTCTGTTAGCATTTGGACTCTTGTGGTGTGGGATTTTAATGATATGTTTTTAAGAAACATTTTTTTGTTTTATGTTTTCTGCTTTTCAATTCTGTGGACTGATGTGGCACTGATCAATTCTGTCTTTTTTGTAACTGGTTTTACAAAACTGGCAAATACACACCCTTTAGGCCTGGGACAAATATCTGAATATTTTAACGAACGTTTATTAACATATATTTGAAGGCAAAAAAACAATACATAATTAAAATTATGTATCAAAATAAAATATGTTTTTCCTTGCACCGACTTAACACCACCTTGCCAGAATTTGCCAGTTTCTAAAATAGCATGTGAAAAAATAACTGTGTGGAATTTCTATATGAAAAAAAACAAACTGAAGATTTGCACACTTTCTTGGCCCCTTATTTACTGTGGCTGTTAACTCGTGCCAGAATCCAGACAAGCTGCCTAATAGTGATCTCTAGTACGTCACTCCAAAATGGCTCAAGTTTTCCAACACTGGCCCAACTTTAATGTAATCACTGTTTGTATTGTAGTTAATTCACTAGGGTAAAGTTAAGGCCTTTACAACCTATTCTGGGATAGTTTTTATTTTAATACAGTGTTATGTTTAATGGCTTTGATAACTTTTTGCAACTGAACAAACATTAAAATACTTGTTACACATGTACTGTATGAATATGCAGCCCGATACAGTTCATACAGTACAGCAACATTTTTCTAGTTTTTGGTAATTTCATAATACTGATTGGGCACATTTTTCTTTGTTCATTCTTATTTCAAATTCAAAAACTATTTATATGTACTGCCTCTTTCTCAGTCTGTGATGTTTATTTTGAAATTGAATCTGTAATCTGAAAGTTATAACTGATACAGTAGATTTAGTTGCAAATCTTAACCAGTGCAGACTTGGCATGAGGCTGTTTGTGATACAAAGCTTTTTAAACTTCACGACACACTGTTGATCATAAGACTGACCACTTCTGAAAAGAAGAAAACATCTGATGTCCTCAATTTTTTGTTGTTTATTTTTTAATCAGTTTACACCCAGTCACCCCTGGATTTTTATTACAACATTGTACATCAAGGGAATGCACTTGTATTGCATCAAGCCCCTATTTTTAGGGTAATCCTGATTAAACACAAGTATGTGTTTGATTCAATCCAGGGTGATTGCATTAGCCCAATGTTAGTCCTGCCCTAAAATATGTATTCACCTTAGAAACAGCCTCTTAATAATGTGTAACCTCACTGTAATTGGAATGGTTGACTACATACAGTAGGGATAATCCAGCTGATGACGGTAGCAGATATAAAGTCTCTTTGTGGCTTTGCTTGCTCATGGGGTTATGCCAAGTGACTAGTAGGGGTGGGTTAGAGTACTCGAGTACTCTAAATAATTATAATTACTTGAGCACTAATTTGTTACTCGAGTACTTGAAGAAATGTAAATAATATTTCTTCATGAATGTAAGTTCAATATATTGTAGTGACCCGGTCACAGTTCTGGTCAGCAAGACTTTTGTTTTGTCTCGTTTGTTTGTCTTGTTCTGTCTGGTCCTGTGCCTTCACGTTATCTGCGTTGTTCTGTAGAGGGACCATACCGCTAGTTTCGGTAGTGTTGTGTGTGTGTGTGCTTTGTGTTTGTGTGTGTGTGTTGTTGGGTGCGGCCATGTCATCTTCTAGAGCCCCTCGCCCCCCCACGAGGGTAGTGGTCTGCTCTCTTCTCTGTGTGTGAAGTGAGCCAGTTTTTAGGATAGAGACAGGAGGAATGATTTATTGTTTTTGTGGTGTTGTCCTGACCTAAACACTGACCCTGTTTAATTAAGTAGTTTTGTTAGCCAGGAGTGTCTGCTAAACCTACTTTGCAGTCAAAATATTAGTTTTATCAATACTACATCACCTACAGGGTACTTCTGTCCTTTTAATTTTGCACAGACATGCCACTCTGCTCGCAAACCATCCATATGTCTTAGAAACACCTTTAAAAAAAAAAAAAAAAAAACAGAGAGATATAGATTGAATGCATGTTGAATTTATTCATATAGAAAAATATTTTATCACATTGAATAGCCTGAAATGCAGTTTATAGTCTTGCCTAGTGAGAAGACAAGCAATCATAATTCCACTTTTTCTTAAGAAAAGCTTACTTTTATAAAATTGTTCAGTGTTCATTTGTACTAGAAACCTAGTAAAACTAGCAAAATGTGAGATTTTTGAAAGACCGATTTTAAAACAGAGTAAAAATATTGATCTGCTAAATTAGTATAATAATTTTGGCAGAAGCAAAGTCTGCCTTTTTAAAGAAGTTGAGTGCTGAACTATAAGAATGCAGTAACATCCATATAGCAGTTTAAATATTATCTTTCACAGATTATTCTTTCTATTTCATTTATTAACTTTTGATACTCTCTTGTTGCATACTATAATGGGTAATTTGACATATTTATTTAGCTGCTGCCTTTATCCAAGGCAACCCATCTATTTGATTATTATTTAAAGTTTGGCGTGCTGACTCTCCAAACTCTCTACAGACAGATCTCCCTCTCCCTTTTGTCTTCTGCTGTCAGCTGACAAGGGATCAGCTGATATCCCAGCATGCCTTTTATTCTGAAAGGAGACAGCCTGTGTACAGGACACAACTCTTCCAATATCTCATAACAAAAGGAATACGCTTTTTTTTTGGGGGGGGGGGGGGGGGGGGGGTACAATAATACCCGAAAATAATTGTAATATTTTAAAATAAAAGTAGCTGCTGCAAATATCGTTTTCGACGGTGGATCGTGCTTGTCGCCGGCTTATTTTGAAAACCCTGCAGAAGGGTAACCTTGGATAAAGGTGCCTGTCAAAAATAAATAAATAAATAAATAAATAATACCTTGTATCCACTGCACCAACAGGCTGAGTGTGATTTCCACTGCAATACCATGGCCCAGGAATGTGCACGGTAGAGCACTTGGAACGAAGATCTGTGTAGTAGGCCTACATTCTGACAAACAGTTTAGCATAATCATGTATTACTTTACCAGGTACAGTACAGGTTTTATTATTACTATGCACAATTGATTTGTATAGTATTCTGTATTGGTACTACATACTATCTGGTCTATTTTATGGGTATTCTTTAAACAATTGCAACTGTATGGCTATTTGAAAAGCAATAATAATAACAGTCTTTTGGGAGTCCTGTGTTTTTTTTTTTTTTTCTTTTTTGTTTATTTGACATAATTAATAGTAGACAGCACTGCAGACCCCGATTTGCACTGCCCCCTAAAACAACAGCCTTGATCGGCTTGGGGACAGATTCACATATCTTGCAAGGCCAAAATATGACGGTCTGGTACAGCCTGCAAAACCTTCAGTGGGAATGTAACGTCTGGAGCCGTCACAGCCCACTTGGCAGTGGAAGCAGGGTACAGGCCTAAATGTTGTATGAGGTCATTGCTGCTCTATAGGAGCACAGCTGTGCTACTAGCTAGAGCAGTGCCCAGCCTTGGCAGGTCCATTAAGAAGGATTTGAGACAATGATTTTTAAAATAGGAGCAGCAAAATGTGAATTCAAGACAAGTTATAAATAAATCCCTTAAAGACAGATGAATAAGAGGGACTCTCACAAGTCATGAATGAAGAGTCTGTTTCAGAAAACACAGGCTCTATTCTCCCAAGGACTGAATAAGGACCTTCGGCAGGGCTTGCATTAAGTGTCTGGTGTCCTGCAGGAGCCAGCAGTGATATTCTTTAAACTCTTAGATCTGCATGCCTTCCATTCGTGGCTGCTGCTATGAAGGTGTGCGTTGCATTCATCATTGTTGCTATTTCTAATTATGTTATGGGTTCAATGCATTGATTGATATATTTTCAATTTAGCACTTACCTTGGCGAGACAGAACCCTGCAGCAAGCCACTTAGTTGTTCATTTACTATAGACATGCTAACTAATGGGTTATTGCCTCCTGCATTCAGGCCCTGAAACCTGACTAGCACAATAAAGACCATATTGAAGCACAATGTCATAATCCCCTTTATGTAAAGGTTTCTTGCATATCCTTCTTGTTCAGTGGGAAATGGGGGCTTTCTATTCAGTGCATGTTTATAGAAACCATATGGTTGTGCAAGAGGGTTTCCAAGTCACAGTAAAAAAAAAAATGTAAAAATGGTTTCCAGTATCCTCCTGTGCATAGAGACCCAAATTACTGCATAACTAAACAGTGAGCCCAGAATGATTTGTACTGTACATGGTATGGAATGTTTTCCAAGGGTAAAACACAAAGATGGAACAAAGGGCCTGCAGTGATCTCTACCTCCACAACATAATCTGGAGTCTACAAAGCCTGGTGCAAGCAGCAAGGATGGAATAGCTGAGAGTCGGAGAGTCATACTGATTTGATCTTTCAGTTACCGGTACTCGATTTTATTATTTGTCTTAGTTTTGGTGTTTATGTATTTTAGACCAAGATAATGTGTGGCACATATTCGCTGATAAGACTTCAGCAAGGCATTGCATGTTTGTCATTAATCACTGCATGGCTCATTGAACTAGGCTTGGTCTCGTGCTAAAATTATACATTTCAGCCTGCTTGACTGCTTTTGATTACAATATAAGGACTCTGGGAAACAGGATATAATTTGCATTTCAAGCTGTAACAGGTTTCCCCGATGATGACTGTTGATATGTATTTTGTCCATGGCAACTATGACACAAAACATCATCAGGGTAGTGTTAATTATAATGTTTTATGATGTGTCTGTCATAATCTGAGTAAATTGTGTCGGTCGTACATTCTCTACATGATATGGGTTTTATCAATTCAAGTAAAGGGTAGGGCTGGGCATTGGCAGTGTCAACGATACGTGTCACGATACGATACGTATCACAATACAGTAAATACAGCACGAAACATAAAAATCACACAATTGTCTCATTTGCTTGTGCAAGTGTTTGCAATAACACTGGTAATGCACTTTTGGTCAAATCAGCTTCATGACCCGTTTTACTTTTATTTCCTGTTTATTCTTTAAAATACATTTCTTTAAAACAAAATTACAAATTGGGGCTCCAGGACACAGTTGTTGCCTTAAGAGCCAATGGCTCCTCGGTCAAATCCAATAGCTGGTGCCACTTCAGGAGCAAGTTGGTTGCTATCATATAAAACTGCTTACAATACAACAACTTGTTAAGACACGAAAGTGATACTAAAACAATAATTTAATGTCTGTACTCACTTGTTTGTTGCCACATTCTGCTGAATGGTTAATCTATGCAGCTGATGACTGCAATGAACAGCATGTTTATATTTAAAATATTTTGCAAGTGTTGTGTCTGGAATGTGTGACGGCATCTCTAACAGTGTACAGTTTTAACATGAGAAACAGCATGCTGCAGTGCAGCAGCTCCAGTGCTCAGTGTCAGTGAAGTCCTTATCTGACAGCATGCAACACAGACGGCTCTTATGATTACATGTTACTGTTTATTTCAGTAAAAACAAGTTTAAATTACTAAATGTTTACACAACACTCAAACACGTCTGGTCACCGTCACAACTGCTGCATGAGACTAGGGTTACCGTATTATGCTGGTGTTCATACAGCACCTATCTGCGCTTACAAGCATTTGTATTCGATTAAATTGTTATTATTATTATTGGTGTATTTGTTACTGTCCTACTCGCACTTCAGTTTATTAAATGCATGTTTCCCCCTTACAGACCGACATCGTAGCGCGTTCATAAATATTGACACATGGTTTTAAGGGAGAGGCAGCTTTTTTGATTTACAGACGCCAATGCATCTACCATCTACAAATGATTTCTTTTTCACATTTGCAGCCATTTTAGCCCCAGTCTGGATCTCCTGCAAATTCAGTAACCAGTAACATACTAAATGCTCTGTAATGTTTGAAATGTTTACCACCATGTGGTACTTCAGAGAGATTGACTGTTGCTTTGCAATATTATTGTACATGTGAATGTGGGATGTGTTTGACATTAGGTCTGTACTGTGTCTTAAATTTATAAAATGTAATTTAATAAGATCTCCTCAGCAGCTGTTTGTGCTACAACGGCAAGATGATTTACAGTAAAAGAGAAAGTGATCCTAGATAAAGTGTTCTTCCCTTATTGACGCACTGATTAGAGTAGTTCAAGTTTTAAAAAAGAAACAAACAGTTGATTGATCCAGTTTTTGTTCATTTCTTCACAATTTTGTTTTAAATCCTCCATATCTTAACTGTAATACAGCTTTAAATCCTGCTAACAAGCCTCCATTCCTAATTGTAGTCTTGTTTTAAATCTCGCAGGCGGAGTCTCCAATAGAAATGTAGGAATGTATTTAAAGTATTTAGAACGAATCAATGATAGATGCAAGTCAGGAAGGAGGGACATTGCCCAGCAGCACTGGGAAATGTATTTATTATTTTTTTTGTAGTAGTTGTTTTGTTTTTTTTAATGGGAAAAGGGTAAAGTCGATGTTAATTGATTAACCATTTCCACAGTTTTTCCGGTGTTTATTGGCTATCCAACGATTTCATTTTTTTTTTGCATCGGGGGTGTTTTATCGGTTAAAACCGAAAATCAGAAGCCCTAATTATGAGGTACTGTAATGTCGCAGTAGCACCTGAACAGATTACCGGTTTCACATGCCTTAAAATTTCCACAGGCATAGTTTATATTTGCAAAGTGTGCAGGAGGCACTGGGGCAGCAACATTACTGTCCTATACTGAGGTAAAACTGACAATGAACCATTCTGTAAGGCTCATCACTGCAAGAATAACACAAGAACTATAAACAGAATACAAACTGAGAGATTATTCATGTTCCTCTTCTGGAACACTTTAAAAAGCAAGATAAGTGCTTCAGTGTATACTTTATGATTTGCACAAATGAGGTTCTGTGAATGGAAGCTAAGTCCAGTTGTTCAATAACGTGAACGGAGGACTGCAGCAAGAAGGGGCGTCACTGCACTGCTGTGCGGGAGTGTGTTTAACCAGCATGCCAAACCACTGTGTAACTGCAAATACAACAACATCTCAATATTCATTTTATGTTTTATCTTTCAGCTGGGGAATGGCGGTCAACGTGTACTCTACCTCAATAACCCAGGAGACTATGAGCAGACATGACATCATTGCATGGGTCAATGACATACTCTGTTCAAACTACACTAAAGTCGAACAGCTTTCTTCAGGTAAGACAGAAGCTGTTCTTCCTTTACAAACTCTGAAAAGCAGTGGTGGGTAACTGGAGGCTTGGCAGCAGCCAAACAGGTGGTCTTTGTAAAAAAGGGACTAAAATGGTGCATTGTGGAGCAATTTTGGATGGTTTAAGCATGTGCTTGACAAGTAGTGGTCTGCTTGTAGTGTCTGACAAAGTACTCCATTAGTGCAATGAAGGAGCTTTATTTCAGCACTGCTCACAGCAAGATCAACAAGAAGAAAAATGGACTTTTGGAGCATCAAGGCCCCTGCAGTACAAGACTAAAAATGTGTGTGGAATTGGTGATCGCACCTTTAATTGTGTACAGTTGTAATATGGGAAACCACATGCTGCAGCTCCCATGCTCAGCATTAGTCGAGTCCTGATCTGACAGCATTATTATTATTTATTTCTTAGCAGACTCTCTTATCCAGGGCGACTTACAATTGTTACAAGATATCACATTATTTTTTATATACAATTACCCATTTATACAGGTGGGTTTTTACTGGAGCAATCTAGGTAAAGTACCTTGCTCAAGGGTACAGCAGCAGTGTCCCCCCACCTGGGATTGAACCCATGACCCTCCGATCAAGTGTCCAGAGCTCAAACCACTACTCCACACTGCTGCCCTGAGCATGTAACACAGACAGCTCTTATGATTATATGTTACCGTTTATTTTTCAGTAAAAACACATTTGAATTGCAGCGTGTTCGCTCTGCTGTTTTCGATATTAAGTACACCACTGCAAGCACATTGTCATATATTTTCATTTGCACAATCTGAGAGCTAAATTGAGTGAATGGCAGTTTATCTTACTGCAGTACATTTCATTTTTAATTCTTTAATCAGCAGTCCACTTCCTAATTACACTCCCAAGTATTTCTATGCGTTCTGTTTTCACCTTTCTGGCCATTTTAAAAAATAGACTTCATTTTCCCTGCAACAGCTGCCCCTGCTTTAGTACAAAACTCACGCTACTTTACTGTTTTTATTATGGTAACGTCTTAAATTACCATACTTGCTTCTTTGGTTGAAGAGATATTATCAGCTCATCGTCTAATGGCTGCGCGATTAAATCATCCTAAACTCCTATCGGTAAACAGTTGCAGCTGATAGAAGATGCAACAGACGAAATCTGTTCATGGGACTCAACTTTATTTAGGCACTCTACAATTTGACTAGTGAAAGGTAACATAGGTTTTTTGGATTTCACAAAAAAAAACTTTTCAGCTTGGTAAGGTAACCTTTTCACTTCCTTTTTTGTTTAATTGAGCTTTTTGCTGAATTACAGCCCTTCATTAAAATATTTCTCTATGTTATGTTTTCAGGGCATTTTGTTAGTGCACATCTGCAACACAAACCCTTTAGTGTATTTTTATTTTTGTTCTAATATACAGCACCTCTCTGCATTTAAGCATTTTAGTGAGGTGTGTTAATGCAAAAATTCAACATAATCGTTACAGGCTGGACAAAAGTGCCAAATTTGGTACAGATACTGACATGGGTGTAGAGATTAGAAAAATCTCATGCTTCAAAAAAATGGATTAACGGATGCCATTATGACTAGGGGTCTACCTAAATCGCGATTTCGCGGAAATCGTGAAATTGAGGGGTCATCGTGAAATTCACCTCTTTTAGGGGCCAATGCATACCGAACAAGTAAATAGCCCTTTTTGATTCCTGTGTGCATTGCACTTAAGCAAAAAACAAACAAAAAACATCCACAAATAACATCTACAAAAAAAATTCTCCAAAGCGGTTAACGTTCTACTATTGAAATGACAACAAAGTTTTAATCAGCCTATCAGTGCAGCCTATCTGTACTGCTTTTCTGTGACCTGTACTGTGCAGTAGGGGGTGGGACACAGGCAGTGCTGTATTGTTTTGATTTAGGTTGCTAAAATCTAGTTTTCGGCATTGGAGGTAAAATAGTAGAAAACGACAAAGCAAAAAAAGCAAAGTATATTTTGGTGATTGATCGTGTCAAGATATTTCCCAAAGAAACTGTACATGCAGATGGAGGTACTTGTTTTGCGTATCTTAATGTGTAATGTATAACTTGGCAAAGCTTTGCCTTAACTTCCAACCAATTCAGTGGATGCAGAATGTGCAGTCTCAATGTATGGGCAAGTCAACTGCAGGGGGATGCTGCATGCTTGCCTTTAACAAATGGTGGCAGTAAGGAAGTAAGTACCACTATTTTTAGGCTTTATAGTGTTCTGAAATACTGTCTACTTAGGTTTATTTAATGTTTAAACAGGTCTGTGAAATGTCAGTGAAATCCTAATTTTATGCCGCAACCTACCCGTGAAAAATACGTAAATTTACCACGATTTAAGTAGACCCCTAATTATGATGTCATCTTTCAAAATGCCTGCCACAAGGGAAATAAATTAAGTATGCACGGTTTCTCTCAAAATGCAGTTAGATAAGTCAGCCTTGACAACAAGCAAAAGTTTATTTTTCACACTTGCAATTGCACGGTTTAGTACAGGTAAGGTTTGCTTTAGCGCAGTTGCACGCCACACAGCCACGCGCAGATTTTCAGCCACATTTAATAAGTTCACTGCATGCTTTGGCTGCTGGAGGTAAGTCATCCAAATGGGCTGCTATTGAGTATCCTGCAGCGTATACCCCCAGTCATCAGGCATTTGTAGACATTGCCTTTCTTTTGTTCATTCTATGGGTACACAAGACAATAATCAAATGTGCTGAAAACCAATGAACCACTGACTCCATAATATGTTTTGAAAAAAGGCCCACCTTAAAATTAAAATGTTGTTCCCATCTTTGTATAAATTAGAATTTTGCTGTTGGAATGATCTGACTGTTACAGAATCTTTGGATAAGCTATTGTGTTTACAGGGATCGAAGTAAGACTCCCATTGCATAGCAGTTTGATCCATTCCTGGTTTTACTATTAAATTTAATAGAACACATCTGAGCTTGTTACCTGTGCACTGTGGCTAACCAAGATTGAAGTAAAACCTGGAATGGGTGCTATACAATACAATAGGAGTCCATAGGATTTCCATCTCTGTGATCATGATGTTTTCAGGCATGTGATGTTCTTTGAGTCGAGATAAACCAGAAGACATTTCCATTTGTAATCGGTCTAGGCAGCATACTGAATGTAAAGGAATGGTCTACTGATCCTTATGGGGATGGGGATGTGTGTAAAACACCATTATACCAATTGACAACACAGAGTTCCTCTATATTTGTAAGAGAGGTCGTGCTTAAAATAAATGGCTTCTCACAGGCAGGTAGACCAGGGTGCTTGAACAAAGACTACAGTAGCTTACTAGGGATCAGGTGTCTTGTGGGAACAATCAGCTGCCTAATATCTTAATCGATTATCTCATGCGCATATCAAGAATAATTGATGCATCAGCAACATTTCATTTTTGAAAATCAAGAACAAACATTAGGGACCTCATGCACTAAACGGTGGTAAATTACCTGAAATACTGCGTGTTAGGAGAAACCCATACTGTGCAAAAAGGAAGGCATGACCGCTCTATTCACCAATATAATAATATGCACGAATAAGGCAAGCTAAATTATTCATTTGCTAGTCATCATAGCAGGCGAAATGCTGCAGGTGTTACACACCCTTTATTTTAGTACATGGGCACTCCAAAGGACAGGTAGTCCGGCTCTCACTTTGTCAGAATGACAGCGACCAAGGAGGCAGCATCCGGCACCAGCTACATCTTCAGTGGGTCTCCGTAGGATGAGGGGAGGCGGTGTTACACAGATTTCTGTATCCCCATAGAATTCTGTATCCCCTTAGATTTGATGCCTGCATAGATCAAGATCGCTATATGTGAACGCTTGATGTTTCTGAACAGTATTTATATGTAATAAAATTTAAAATGTGTTTTAAAAGAAAAATACAGTTTTATAAGGTTTCTTTTAATGAAGGGTTTTGTGTATTGAGCAATGCAGGAGGCTGAGCGTACTGTAGAAAATTAGTGGTGTTAAATGTGTTGTTTTATTTTGCTACAGAATTAGTTTGGTCTTGTTTGAGTTCCGCGAATCCACATCCAGGCATGGAATCATGCAGGGATACAGAATTCTGTGTAACACCGGGAATGATTGCTTTGAGAATGTCTGTTTTATTTTGAAGGTGCTCCGGTACCGAAACGTTGGCTAAATATAAATGTGTTTCTTTTAAAGGGATTTCAAGTGTGCAGTTTATTTCTTTTTTTTTCTTTTAAGAAACTTTAACCTTCCAGCAGCTTATCCGGCGTTTTCAACATGCTGCACAGGCTAGTCACAATGTGTGCAGTACTCTCTGTTGTCTTTTCCATGACAAAAATGTTTTCAGGGCCGAAATAATTCAGTGTAATTCATGTGTTAAAAGAGCACAACTGTCTCTTGACCGTTTCAGAAGTACAACGTCATAATGGAAAAAATACAGTACATCATGGGATTTTATACAGCACTGTCTATTCCTATAATGCATCTTGCATTGAAAAAGCAACAGAATAAAGGAAATTATTATGTAATACAGTTCACGTGCAGTCATCTTTTGGCCAGTTGCATGTTCAGAATCATACCATTATGTACAGTATTATAACACCGCATGTTAAAATATTGCCCTTAATCCACAACACCAACGAAATACATCCTGTGTAGCCTATATTTGACATTTTATTTGTAGTGTTCCGTGGAACACAGGCAATCGTTTATAAAATAAATACAGTACCTGAAAGCAGATATACGCGTTTATCATGTTTCCCACACAGCACTACTTGTGGTCTGCTGTATATATATTGTGATTTAGACAGACACCGTCTGGTTTCAATAAGCAGTAAACTTAACACGTGCTGAGACACTTAGGAACGTTAGCACCTTTAAGTAAATATGGTTTTTATATCAAGTCCCTCCCTTTCAGTGTATTAGGGGAGAGAATTTGAATACATTTCCATGGATTACCATTATTAATTGTATGTAAATGACTCACACCCGGTATCTTTTTCCATGTGATTCATTTAATGTGCAAAGTCATTTGCCGCTGGTTAGTGAATATAGCAGGTGTACAAAGAACGCAGTAACGGGCTTACTGCGTGGTAAACTGGTTACCACTGTTTAGTGCATGAGATTTTTATCAGAAGATCCGATAACTAAAAATGCTGTTGGTCATATTAGTTGAGTAGCAAGGCACAACTTATATTCAAATGAGAACACTTTGATTGATTAAAAAAAAACAAAAAAAAAAACTGAAGGACTAAGTTCAATTAACACCTGAAAAGAATATGCGTTTGTCCACACCATATGTCTCGTTTAAGACTTTAATAATAAATCAATAATATTTCAAATGTCATTTGCTAATTAACTTGCTTATTAACATTACTGTAACATTGTCATTACCATCTCCAATACATGTGACCCTGTGTGAGATTTTAATACTGTATGTGTTCTGTTTCATTTGAAAGATGCTAATGTTCGTTTGCTCGTCATCATTCTGCTTCAGTAAATATATGGGTGATTTTCCATTTTAATTTCATTTTGTTATTTTGAATTGAGTCTTCCATTAATCTTTGAACAAATACATGTAATTGCGTTTAACTTAAAGGAATCACAGTTAGTGTCACATGTGTTCTGGTATTTTATAACTTTGTTTAGGTTCATTGCTGTACCTAAGTGCTGTCTGTGTCTTTCAACTGTACAGTATGTGATACTGTGACAAAAGGAGCCAAATTATACAGCCGTTCAGCTAACCCCCATTTTTATCTCCATCGGACTCAAACGCAACACAGAAAAGGTTAACGTGGCTGTTTTGATTAAGCGAAATGTTATGGGTGGTAGAGGCTGTGTGTTAATCCAAACTGTGTTGCTCCTATTGTAAAATGTTAGTGCTAACCCCCTTTACGTCTTGGTAATCTCTCTGTGATACAGTAGGTGTAAATTCAGTTAACTACACATGTCACATTACACATAGCAGTAAGTCCTGTTCAGATACCCGTTACAATATTGTAAAATGTTACCATGTCTTGCATGACCCGAGAAGGAAATTCATGTTGAATTCCAGACTGAAGCTATTTTTTATTTATTTTAAAAGACATTGCTGGAACTGATGCTCGCGTATGCCAAATCAATGTTTATTATAACTGTACAACAAACGGACTGATGCTGCACCACCATTGTGCTTTTAAATGGAACAGTGCCTGGAGCAGGAACAGCAAACTTGCATATAGCATGAGTGGCCAGTGTAGTGATTAATGCTGCTGGGTTTGTCCTTTTCTGCAGGCGCAACTTACTGCCAGTTCATGGATATGTTGTTTCCGGGATGCATCAGTCTGAAGAAGGTCAAATTCCAGGCCAAGCTAGAGCATGAGTACATTCACAATTTTAAATTGCTGCAGGCCTCCTTCAAAAGGATGAATGTTGATAAGGTGGGTACAAACAGCAGAACAGGGTGATGTGTCTCCGGCCTATTTCCTCTATTTCCTTTACACTTTTTGCATTTGAAACCAGCTATAGAGATGCTGGGAACCTGAGTGCCCCAAATTTAGTTTTTTTGCTTTTTCCTCCTGGGAGAGGGATGTAAATCTCAGTTTGTCCCATGCCAAGTTCTGTTTTATGTTAAATATCCTTATTTGCTTATTTTTCAGTTTATATAAATAGCCTTTTTACTTTGGGTTCAATGTCCAATGTATTTTGAGCTATTTTGAATCCTTGCCTAAAGCAAAATGAATAAATGCCAGCAAATTGGCCTTTCTACAGTACACCAAACTTTTTTTGATGCAGGAGAAAAATGAAGACTAACACAGTTTGATTTCTAAATTACAAATGTTTTATCTACAGTGACAATTCAGGAATATAATGTTGTTCAAACCATATGAAATGTAACCAGTGACTACAATAAATAACTATAACTCAGAATAACTGTATACAATAAAATAATACAGACCACACAAGTCTCAAAAGCTGCCCGTACATTTTATGTACTCAAGAAGGCGATGTAGATATTAAATATGTACAATATTTAGGTCCCAGGTGGAGCAAGACATAGGCTATAATATTTGAATTGCTTTGCTGACTGTATTTCCATTGACCCCTTTTTTTTTTTTTTTTTTTTTTTTTAGATTATTCCAGTAGAGAAGCTGGTAAAAGGTAGATTCCAAGACAACCTGGACTTCATCCAGTGGTTTAAGAAGTTTTTTGACGCTAACTATGATGGCAAAGAGTACGACCCGCTACAAGCCAGGCAAGGCCAAGACGCCACCCCGCCCCCAGACCCTGGCGAGCAGATCTTCAACCTGCCTAAAAAGCCTCACCATGCAAACTCTCCGACAGCAGGTAAGGTCGAACCAGAGCCAAGTGGAGTTCATTAGTGCTATTCATTTATCATGGGCTGGGAAGCGGTCCCTGTCCACATTCCTCCCCTTCCATCAGAGCTGTCTCTGCAGAGGAGCAAGAGGGAGTCTTCTGCTTTAATCATGGAGCTCCTGAACATTAAACAGAGCACCAGAACCTTGTCTGGCAATTTAATTCAATTAAAAAGGTTCATCATTTGTTGTTCAATCCTGATTTTTTTCATTTTAAAATGTAAATGTAAAAAGGATTGGAAATGCTTACATATTGTTTCACTATGAAGTTCATTTTCCAAATGTGACTGGCATACATTGAGTCCTGTGGGCTCCATCTTGTTTGTGTTGGTGTTGAGTGTTGCTGTCAGCAGCTCCTGATCGAGGCAACTTGTAGCTGGTAATCTTTTTAATGTATGATCCTTAATGGTATGAAAATTAAATATTATAGAGTAGGCTCAGGGGCTTCACCTTTCAGCCTTCACTGGTTGCAATGATTGTGCATACATAAAATTACAGCCAGTTAAACAGAGCCAATCGGCAGTCATAAAGAGCAGCTTCCCTTCTGTCTTTGGAGTCCTATGTATAATCACTTAGCTGAGCAATAAGATTAATCAGTTCTTCTCCCTACAGCTGTGTGGTTTGATGCAGAGCCACTACACGGGAATCATTGGAACAAAATGGAAGGTTTGCAGCTTGTAGCCAAAGGAGACACAAGCTGTGCTTCTGCTGGGTGCACACACAGAGATGTGCTGTGTTTTTCAGAGAGGAATGTTTATATTGGATATTCAGTTATGTAAAGGAACAGTCATAATGCATCTTAATTGTCTAGTTATACATTAATTTGCATAAGAACAAAAACTATATGATCAGAAATAAGCTGTATGGTAAAATTAAACATTAAATCCACAAACATGTAATATGGCCATCACATGATACCTAATCACCAGCAGATGGCAGAAAGTGAATATGTTAATGTGGCAGGGTGCCTCGCCTCTGTTGTGTTATATGTTGTATATTGTGCGTATGTAGTGGTTCACTGAGTGTGGGTTATGTAGCACAGATGATGTAAAATGTATATTTGTATTTAGGCACAGGGATTGCACAATCACTTCACATGCAGATTAAAGTGGGTATTTGTATGGGGGCATGGGGAGTGCACAATTAGTCCACGTGCAGACTGTGCCAAGATTCAATTGAATGATTGATTAGCAATCGAGTCTCGGCACAGCTGTATAAAATAATTAATGTTTCACGCACATGGGGTTGGGTGTACAGCGAGGAGGTACGGAGAGAGAGCGAGAGAGAAAGAGGAGAACAAAATAATAATAATAATACTAATAATAGCAATTGCTAAGCGGGCTGGTTCAATACCAGCACGATACTTGTTATAGGTTAGTGTTTGTTTGTCTGTTTGTTTGGCCACCGCGCCGTTTTGTTTTGTCAAAGTGTTTGTGTTTTTATTTTGTTCATTTAATAAACGTGCAAGCAGCACATTTATCATTTCGCTCGCAGTATTGCGTGTTCTTCCGGGTCTGACGTCACCGCTCAAGCCAGCTTGTCACAGTTAACCAATGCTGTCACTTTAGTTGTAGATTTAAGGTATCTTCTCGCTGTTACTCATTTATTTTATTTTTTTTGCCTAATATAGTCTTTCCAGTTCATAAAATGAAAAGACAATTTCATCTTGACAGAGCTGTGTGTCTAAGGTGCTGATGTAATGTGTTCCGCAAAGTATACATTAAGGGGTCATTCAAAATTATCATCACTATCAATAGTACCACAGCCACCAGAGATGTCACTTTTGTCAGACATGTGCTTGAAAAAACGGTATAGAAAGGCAATGAAGCGTTAAAAGCTCAGGTGTTTAAAACTGTTCTTAGGCCTATCAATTTCCTTGCCAATTTGAAATGTTATCAATAAAGCATAATAGTGTGCTTCATGAGCGATTTAATTTGAATTGCAAATGGCATTACAGTATCGCTTGCCATTAAATGAAAATACAATTAATTGTCAATGGTGGTAATAGTGTTTATATTTGTTATACTGTATTCCTCCAGTATTCAAATACTTTACAAGCACAATCATTCAGATAAGTACAATGTCTAAAATCTGTTTAATATACTCTACAAACAGGAGTGCAGCAACTCCAAAAAGTTAATAGAACCTTACAGACTGTACCAAAAAAGCTTCTGTAAACTAAAAAAAGAAATACTACTAGGTTCTACTGCAAAGAAAAGGATTTGTAGTTTCCAAACTATGACCTCTAGTCTAGTACTAGGTACAGTATTTTTCATTATGAGTAGAATAAACACTGAGGTGTTGGAGGGCTTGCCCCACATGAAAATGTAACTTATGTTAAAATGACTTGTGTTTTTTTTTGTTTGTTTGTTTGTGTGTTTAAACACAGACCAAATGTTATTTTTAGTTGCACTTCCGATTGTAAACACTGTCAAATAATTGTAAGCCAAACTTAGTGTTGGAATTTTTCTTTTTTCACTTTTAGGTGCTGCTAAATCCAGTCCAGCAACTAAGCCCTCAACACCGTCATCCAGGCCCTCGTCTGCTAAAAGGACACCAGCAATAGCAGTGCCTGCAAAGGGTGAAAAAGAATTGGAAGCTCAGGTCACACAGCTCAGTGAACAGGTACTGTGCCGTGGAGTCGGTGTTGAGTTCATGTTGTAAGCCTATTTATATTTATTTATTTATTTATTTATTTATTTATTGATTTATTTCCTTCCTTTAATTCCTCTGAGCCCATGCCAATATAATGTTAGCCAGAAAGCAGAGGACAGTGGAACAAAGCAGCATTTGAAAAAATGGGTTTCTTCAGAATTTGTTCAGGCAAATCTTTTTCAAGTGGTCCTTTTACAGAAATTCCACATGGTGCAGGTAAAGGTTTAGAGATGTAGTCTAGTTCCCCACTATGTGGCCGCTAGTTATGTTACACCATTAATTATGTAAGCCATGGTATCTGGGGGGAGCATTTACACTACATTAGATGTCCCAGGCTGCAGCATGTATAGTATCATGTTTTAAGACATGAACACTACAAGCAATATTTACTCTGTAAAGGATAGAAGCATGTAAAGAAGCACTGGATAAGAGAAAAGATAAGCAAATAATATCTTCAGAAGAAATACATGGGTGAAAGTCCTCCGTCTGTAGATGGAATTCCGTCAAAATGGCCTCTCCCAGGTCCATTGCTATGATTCGTGTTGAAATGCCAAAAAAATCTGGGGGTGTGTTGGGGGGGGTGGAAAACTATAATGTTTTCGCACGTACTTGATGACTTGTGACCTTTTAGTGTATTTTTCTCCTGTTGAATTGTAACTTGATTGAGACTATAGGCACATAACCCATAGAGCGCAGGGGAGGCAAACTATATATTTTGCCACTCTACTATTATGCTATGGTTTGTTATGGTCATTCATGAGACGCCAAAAGTCCAACATTATAAATAAATAAATAAATAAATAAATAAATACCACCATAGTCCGCTCAGCACTATTTACAACAGCTAACATTAGCAGCGGTGTGACTGCAACAGAAGATGCTGGGCAGTTTGGATACTACAAAAAATGATTAATTAAATATAGGCTAGGTAATTGTTAGTTTAGTTTGTTTTATTCTAATTAAATTACATTCAGACGGCTATTTATGTATTTTTTTTAAACAAGTTTACAAATAATGAAAGTAACATGAATGACCTACAATTTGTAGTTTTAGAAGACATACAATTAGATAATGTACAAGACGGAAGAATAAAGGAAAATAAATGGGTAAATAGCTCAATACCATGATGGAATATTAGATCGTTACATCATTAACTGTGTCCTGTTTTGCAGGTAAATTCATTAAAAGCTGCAATTGAAGGTGTGGAGAAGGAGAGGGATTTCTACTTTGGAAAGCTGAGGGAGGTTGAGCTGCTCTGCCAGGAACAGGGACAGGACAGAGCCCACCTTGTCGAACGATTAATGGAAGTCTTGTACGCCGCAGACGAGCAGGTCAGTAGTTTTTTTTTATTTATTTTTTTGGCCCACTTACTGTAAGTAGGCCCATAAGTAGAACCCTATGTATGTTCTACATGTCTGCATTTCTGCTTTACTTCGATAAACTGGATTTTCCGTTAGTGGTGTTTTGTAGGCCCCAGTGGTGGTGCCAGCTTAGGGTTTAAAAATAGCCCCCTATAGGTGAAACCTGGCTAAACATAGAACCATTCTCATTAAAATGTGGCCTACTCCCCCCGCCACTGTTGGCTTCCTTGCAAGACCAGGTTGTTGGTATAGTGCTTTTTTTTATTCTCACAAGATAAATGTATATAAGTAAATAAGCAGAAGGTTTACTACCTATCCTCTGACTGGCAACATATCTTGTTTGGTGTACTGTATCATGTAGGCGCAGTCAGTCTGTTAACTAACAGATGTAGGCTGTGGTTTTTCAAGTGTCTGAAGCTAGGCATGTTCTCAATAAGATAACATTGTTTGCTGAGGCTTTTACTGTGTACAAAACCACACTTAAACTTGAATGCTGTGTAGTTTGTTTGTTTGGTGAAATGCTGTGTAAAACATTTAAGAATTTAACAACTTTCTTTTCCTTTTAAATAATAAAAAACAACATTATCCTGGCAGAGGCAATTTTTGTAATAAATGGCATAAGAATCTAAGACAATTTGTGATGGATTATTGCAGTTATCTGTTTATTATCCTGCTACAGAAAGGGTGAACACAAGATCAAGCATTAATTTAATACCCCAACATGTCAGTTATTTATTTGAGGGAGAGGGTGAGGATGTTAAACTTATCTTGAAACCAAACTATTTTAACTACAATAGTCTTGCTTTTAAAGTTTATTTACCAGCAATCGGTCATCTATGTAAATATTGTGTAGTACCTGGCTAATTTCGGGGTGAACTTACTTTATTCTCATTGTTTCATTTTGTGGTACAGTAGAACCTGTCTAATTTCATTGGCTCCTGGGGTCCTTCAGATGTGTCTCAGAGGGAGTTGTTATACTTCATTGCAGTTGCTTTATTAATGTCGGCAGGGATTCTAAACGGAACCGGAATGATAAACGGGGGGGGGGGGGGGCGAGATGAGATTTTTCATGGAACAGAAACAAAAAACGAAAACGAAATAAATTTATTACGATCTGGAACGAAAATGATATTCTGGGTTTTGTTTATCGGTTAATAACGGAAAAGAATCCGGTTCAAGTCCCTGAATGACGGAGCATTATAAATGAACAATGTCAGGAATGTTAGTATTGATATGGTACTGCATGTACACTATACAAAATCAGTGAAAGTGATTGCAAAACAAAGCACTGTATTACAGTATTTGGCAATGTACAAAACCGCATTACAAAAACAGTTCTGACCGTGCTTCCTCAGTCCATGCCAAAGTAATCAGACTTTTTTTTTTTTTTTTTTGCTCCGTTAGTACAGGTTAACCCAAGACACAAATGTTGTTTAAAAACAACAACAAAAAAAACGTGCACACAAACACAAACTGGTTTTGGAAGTGGATGAAAAAATCATGTTTTAGGTGAAGTGACAGCATGTAAAAAATGAAATTGAATTCCCAAGCACACCGTCTTTTTTTTATTTATTTTTTTATCTCTATTCTGTCCTTCTAAGAGTTTAGTTTACTGTTTTAAACCCATAATAAAATGTGCCTTGATCAGTGTCCATCTGTAGCGTTCAGTTGGTAGCAGCATGTGTGAATGACATGTGCGGAGGTCCAACAATCTAATGAGGAGTATCGTGTCTTACAGGATCAGATATGGGTTCTGCTGTATTACATTTCACATTCACCATTTCTTTCATTTTGGTTTGTTTGGTATTTATTTTGGTAAATTTTGCGCTGGTGTTACGTTTCATGGCGTTTCAGACAGCAGCTCAAGAATTATGTGGCTGCCAAGCCTGTGTACCTGTGCTTAATTTGGTCTTCAAATTGAAGAGGGTAATGCGGGTACGAAATACGCTTTCACTTCTCACCCTAAAAATCACATGTTCTTGCTGAAGATGATGTCTCCTCCTTGCTGCAGTCACAGTGGCCATGGTTAGGCGATAGTATTTTTCATACTGCCTTTTAAAGGTTTGCTAATTGCTACTGTTTAAAACGAGCAATTGTAAGTATCGCAATTGCCGGCAGCTTTATTACCTCATTATAATATTTGAGAAACCTCATTTGCACTATCTCCACCCTATTTTTGTGAATTTATGCAGGAATGCCCATAATTACATATTCAGCTAAGGCTGAACCACAAAGAAAAACCGCTGCCGCAAAGCATTTCCTAAAAAGTCGCTAACAGCATTGTGCTTGTTTAGTACATTTTACCCTAGACTTCCGACTCGTTTGCGATTATTGCGACAGCCGCAACACTTTAGTACATCTACCCCTCTACATCCTGCTTGGGGGAGGGTGGGCTTCAGCTGTAGTTTCAGTCCGCTACAACCCAGCAGAGTGGAAGCACACTTTTGGGATTGGTTCTGATTTGCTGCTTGTATTTCTGCAGGAAGGGGCAGGCGAACACCATGAAGACCAGGAGCAGCCAGCTCACGAGGAGGCCCAGGAGCAGGAAGAGTACTGACCGGAACTCTTCATAGTCGCAGTGTTCATTTTGTGAGAACTCTTTTTTTATTTTTGTTTTGTTCCTGAAGAACAAGCACATGCTGTCTCAAGGTTACTCAAAACTCACTGTTTTAACACAGTTTATTCATGTGCTGTAGTGAGAGCCAGTGAAATACTGAATTCAGTTTCCATTGGTTCTACAAGACACAGACACAGCAAACAGTGAGGCATACTGGGTGTTTTTCTAGGGCTATGTCGCTTAACCACTCCACTGAGGAGCGGATTTGCTCAGAGCTGGGGTAAGGGCCTATGTGTTTGCAAGGGTATATAAAATGTATTGTCAGATTGTACATAACCTGCTTCAATGCCACCTCATATGCTTCTAAATTCTTTTTTTTTAATGTATTCTATTAACATATCAGTAAGTTGATCTGTCTCAATGAAAACTGTACACAAAATGGATGTCTCCTTTTAAGAAGACATTTGGGAACCTTTTATGAAAACTTTTAATTTTATTTATTAAGCTTAAATACAGAACACATGAAATAAAAGGGGATGCATCCATCTTTAACACTTCCATATTTAAATTCACAAGGAATACATACATATTTTATACATATCATGCTCTGAAGTAATCTGCTGCAGCCAAGTGGCTATACTAGTGAAGTTGTGTAAGAGATCCACCTGTTTGTGAATTTGTAATCACCGTTCCAGAGAAATAAACTACAGTTTAATTCACACAGAGGAATTGGATGAAATGCAGTATTCCAGTATTATGTTTGTTTTGTTTTTTTCTAATTATGCATTTGCTATTACTTTTACTTAAATAGCTCACCATCATGCTTTGTTATATATTACATGTAAACTGAAAAGTAATGTAAGCATATGTACTGTTTATAGTTATAAATAGCAAAGAAGAAAAACATATTGGGGAAGTGTTAAATAGATGCAAGAAATGTCTTATTCAGATGTATTTAACTCCTTACATTTACCACAATTTGTTGCATGATAGGGTAGATAGTTTGTCTTTTGATTATGTGAATAACGACCTGCTTTTATCTTTTTACATATTTAATAAAAAAAAAAAAAAATGTGTTAAGTGATATGCGTTTTATAAATGTTAGCCCACCATTTTTATTTTTATTTGTATTATTATTTGGGATGGTGGGGATGTTCATATACTGCTAAAGTATAATGTTTTTTTCAAATCAATTTGTCCTATCCTTGCAAACCCTGTTTTGCATTAATATCAATTAAAGACATGACACCAGACTCTAGTGCTATGTTAAACTATTGCACACATAAATACTAATGCTAATGTATTGCTTAATTAATAACCCCCTGATTTTGTAATGCCTGAAGATTACACTCTGGAACGTGTTTGTTCACAGTTGGTATTTCTCTGCAGAAACTAAAAAAACAAACAATTAACCAATTTCTTAAACCTAAATATCAGGTACTTTTTAA
Source organism: Acipenser ruthenus (assembly GCF_902713425.1). Classification (NCBI taxonomy): domain Eukaryota; kingdom Metazoa; phylum Chordata; class Actinopteri; order Acipenseriformes; family Acipenseridae; genus Acipenser; species Acipenser ruthenus. Next base: position 71,317,510 of record NC_081191.1, on the reverse strand, counting down.
AATTCTGTTTGAAAACAAAATCATGGTGTCTTTTCTGTTTTTTATTATACTTTTTTCTTTTGTTGTAAAAGGTTCAACATGTAACTTTTTTTGTATTTATTTTTTTATTTAATTAATATACAAAAATCTATAGGTAAAGATTTTTTCTGTATTCTCTGCTTTAATGTAATATTAAACTTTTTTTTTTTTTTTTTTTTTAATGAAAACTTGATTTCAAAGAGGTTCAGATGCCAGCAAAAGCTTGAGGATTTTGTGTAAAAAATGTTAGATGTTTATCTGGCCTTGGCTGTGCCTGATTTTAAAGCCTCTTGGTGGTAGTAGTGGAATCAGATTTTCACATTTAAATAATTTGTATCATCACATTTAAACCATTGTCCCCCAGTCCAAAAAGCAACAACTGATTAGAACACCTGACAATCAGAAAACACTAGGATTTGGAAGGGGCTTTTTTTTTTTGCAGACTAGGCAAAATTATACTGTGTGACAACTCCAATGTAATTTGTATGTTTAAAGCAAAACAATGTTTTAATATATGCAACACTTACAATAAAACTTACTGAGACCAGTGATCTATTTTTTTCATTAAATTAAAAATGTCTATTTCCCCCCAATGAATAACAAAATGCATTTTCATTTTGCTGCTTTTAATTAAACCTCTTAAGCCCCTTAAGAACTGAAACCCCAAAACTTTTAGAGCTTATTAAATGAAGCAAATAATTGTAAACCCCTGATTTGTCTGTTTTTGGTAACCCTTGAAATAGTGAGCTTTGGGTATTTAAATTCACCAGACAGGTTTAACCTAACACATACTCCCCCAAAGTTGGATTTCACATCTATGAGACCACAACGAAACATTACTTGTATCTTCAATCATCTCTACATTAATCAGCTCCTACCTGCCTTCCCCAGTCTCCAAAGTGTATGGGGAGATTTTACCTGATCATCGGACTAGCATAACATTTCCTTGATATCTGGGCAGGCCACCCCAAGCTTGCTTACCGAAAAATGACTGAATTGCTTAAGATGGTGCTGTTACTTTGTCAGGATTTCTCCCAGTGTCCACAACACCTGGGCTGTGTCTTGTGAAAAGTGCAAAACAGCTGAATACATCAAGGGGCTGATGTAAGGATACGTGCAAAGTGATTTGCAACTGCAAAACACAGATAATGCTGCCAAAAACAGTGTTTAGCTGGAGTAAAGTGTGACTTTACTGGTCATTAAAAAGGTGGTGAAAAAAAAAAAAAGAATTCACCTGGCCTTCTGCAACTGCTCTCAAATTAGCACTTTGCTACCATTAATCCATTTTAATTGTATTGAAATGTATTCAAATGAAGAAAAGACCATGGATTTACATCCTCTTTCAAGGTGCAAACCATTGTAGAAGCGAGCAATTAAGAGCTTACCCATTCTGTATTGCCTAAGCACCTGGAAAATATTAAGCGTTTCACAACGCAACTATAAATGCAATACAATGACAACTACACATGGAATTAAATGCAGAGTATTAAAATAAGTCATGAAAACAGTACTTACCATTTTGAATGCTTCATACGCTGCTGCAGACTCGCTTAGTTTAAAAAGAGAATATGTTCAATGAATCGCACTGTTTGATAATGAACTACATGCAGGACTGTTCTGCGTACTTGTTCATTTACGCTTCTGATAGTTCTGCGAGATTTGTAGGCTTGACAGTCTCAGCTGAAAAAGCAGAACTAACAAAAAAAAAGCCACAGCGGGATGCTCTTCTGTTTAATGTCCTTGGCGGAAAGCTTTTTTTAGTATTAATTATTTAACTTATTGAGTAAAGTTTGTTTACAAAAATGAATTTTTTATTTCAGTATTTAATTTGCGTATCTTAAAAATGCACCAAAACATTCAGAATTATTTTTATAAGACAAAACCAACTATATACATCATTTATACTGCAAAATGTTAACGCATTATTCAGAAGTGATGGGTCGCTATTAACTAACCCCCCCCCCCCCCCCCCCCCAATTTTACAGGTGCAATTGTTTGCACTGCACCTATCCTTACATCAGCCCCCAAGTGTGTCTTGAATTGAACACTATTGGAGCATTTTTTTACTGCTCTATGATGAGAGTGAAGGGCAGAATATGCAGTGATGTGGTGTAGGTAGAGAGAGTAGTTTGAATAAGGATACAGCTCTGGCCACTGGCATTATCTAGCATAACAACCACGACAATCTCAGCACATACTTCAATGTAATTTGTATGCTAAAGAGATATAGTACTTTAACAAAAAAAAAAAATTCTGCAATAACCCTCAGTCAGAAACAATAAAACGGAGACCAGTGACTTTAATTTCTTTAATAAATAAAAAAGAGTAAGCAGTTGAAAACACAAACATGTTTTAGAATACTTATTTGTACAATACATAAAGCAACTCATACAGTCCATATACTTAAAATGAAAATAAAAATGAAACACTGGTATTTTGCAAATTACACACGTGACTAAATATCTTTCATACATTTTATATGTGTGTTGCTTTTATAGTATTAATATTTTAAAGTATAGAATTTTCACTACTAGAACATTCACATCAAACCCTTTTGGTTACCAGAATACTATTGTGTGTATACATACAAATACTGTATATGCAAATAAAGGTATCAATGTTCTAAACAGTAATACATTCAAACTATTCCAGATAGCTACATAAGGTTACTGGCAAAAACAAAACTGTTTAAAAATATGTTCAAGTGGTATGATTTGATTAGTGTCCTTATACTAGGTTTTCTATTTTTTTTCTAGTGTTGACGTATGCTGTACTTTTACCCATTAATACTAGCAGCTTAGTTTGCATCCTTTTTAAAAAATAATAATTTAAAAAAAAATAAACAATCTAAGAAAAGACGTGAACCTGTGCACTGAATACAGAGCTGAAATCCCGGTGTTACCCCCCCCCCAAAAACCAGACTGGCCATGTGTTGTTCGATCCTGACCACACATGCGTCTCACGGACTGTAATTCTGACCTTGAGGGAGTGCACCCTGTTGTGGGAGGAGGCTGTTTCGGTTTGTTCTCAGACCATGGTCTCTTGAACATTTGACTGCCAAGCTTTTAATGATTCTGTGGTCTGAACAACATGACCGCCATGGGGACTGAATTAAACCCATAGGATTGCTACTGAAGTTAAGATTTGCAGCAAAACGGGGCTTTACACACAGCTCCCCAAATAAGTGAAATTCACCTAAGCTGTTTTAATTACAGAAAGATACAGTAACTCCGCTCCCAAAAGCAGACCAATAAAATATGTACCCTGCCTAGCCACTTCATTTGGACATTTACCTAATGTGGGGTTAGGCCACTGTTTGTCCTGATCACAGACTTGACACTACATGGCATAGACTCCAAAGAGAATTATTCTAGGAAATCATTAGATTTCATACAATTGGTGCAGAGGTAGGCAGAGAATCGTGATGATGAATGCGTTGTTCATGTTAATCCCAAAAATGCTCAACTGGATTGAGATCCAGTGACTGTGGCGCCTAAGGAACTTGCACTATCGTCTTGAGCGTACCCATCGCCACTTGGGTATAAATGCAGCACTGTTGGGTGGACTGCATATGCAACAATGATTGAGTAAACAATGGCAATTGTTCTGCCTTCTAGAAACATCAGTGGACTGCGGATATACCAGGAGAACATGTCCCACACCAGGGTGAGGGCAAATCCAATCGGTAAGACCGGTCCTAATAAAGTGGCCAGCCAGTATCAATATCTATTTCTTTTTTATATATGCATTCATTTTTCAGTACAAGAAACCTTGTTTAATTTGTTTCATAAGGCAGTCCTTCTGTTAAGCAGAAATATCCACTTTTACTTATAAGTTGGGTTGAAAATGCCCCTTCATTTAAGTTAAATATCCAAATATAAGGGACAAGCAAGGTATAAATAAACAAATAAATAAATAAATAAACCGGTGCCATTACTAAAAGTGTGATAGCATTGTTATGACCTTATTTAATGAAATTACAGCAGAGTGCTGAAAGAGTTATCTTGTCTATAGGTATGCAAGGATGCATGCCTTTTTAAAAAAAAAAAACTAAAATGTTAAATTAAAGCCTTAATACCCCATGTTCCCAGCTCAAATAAAACCACGATTCAGCTACTGCCTCTCTCTAAAACCCACCATGTGTAAATGTTAAAGCTGATCATTTTAAGTTAAAATAATTACAATGTTGCTGTATGCTAAAATACTGGAGAAAAACTATTTTCTGCATTCTTAATTCTTAAATCTACATTTCAGCTTTCATGATTTACAAGATCCAGAAAGCAGATTTTTTTTTTTTGTGTTAATCTTGTGGTGAAATGACAGAAATGAGTCATTAGTATTCCTGAAACAGTGACTTGGTGCTTCAAAGTTGTAACATTGAGTTTTTATTCTAGGGAGTAGCTGAATGCTGTCCAGTACATTGAGTAAATAAGTAAGTTTTATGTTAACGCAAATTCAAAAGATGGTCATCACAAATTATTTATTTCTGTTGGACATGGCTTATACTGTAAAAAAAGTCAGACCATTTTAAACAGTTTTCAAGTAAGAGCTTATCAAGGAAACTGCTGTGGGAAGCTGTGTGTATCAGCAGATCTTGTTTATCCATTGACTTAACTGATACGCTTTTCTTAGTAATTATGGGTGGAAATTGACTAAATAAACCTTAAAAATCAGGCTAGTATTTCATGCCTAATTTGATACTTTTTTAAAAGTATTTCCATGTCTCTCTTTGCAGTGGTTGGAAACGGCTTCCCTAAGGGAATGTTACAGAATTCTATAAATATTCCGTATTGTAGAAAACGAGGTCTGGCCTAAACCAGCAAGATATCCAGGAGAAATAGGGCTCCTTGTTAAATACAAAACACACAATAACAGTTTTGCTTCGTAAGTGGTGGCTGTGGAAGGCTGCTGGCAGAAAGTAGTACTGTCTATACTATTATTGAAATTAAGAAAATTGTCTTAAAAAGCACATTTACTGTACAATTAGACGTTGATTCTGTTGGTTTATTTAGTATTCTGTTCAAAAGATTAACAGCATATCATAAATATACTTGGATAAATTATTTTTCCTTTAATACATGCTACACAAACTTATTACAAATGTATGTTTTGTTTTTTACATTTTATGACCCCCTAGAATGCTTATCTGAGATGTAACTGAACCTTATATGTACCCTCGCAAACCCTGTGGCCTTTCAAATACAATAATAATTAATTTAATCATTTTATAGCTATACAGCCTCAGTCCAAAGAAGAATGCTTTAGGTTTCCTGTATTTGTCCAGCAATGCCCTCATTCCTGGTGGCGTTTCTCCAAAGAGAAGATAAAAATGTTCAAGTGTTTACTCAGCTGTTTTCCCTGCAAGCATGAACAAATATCATTTTAACAGAATACATTTTTACACCACTGTTATTAATCATTCACATTTTTTTTCTTTTTCTGGTCCAGTCATAAAAATGTGGGTGATCTTAAATAAGTGCAGTATATACAAGTCTGTAGGTGTACAGCAGCTGATTGTCCTTTGACATTTTTCATGCAGATTAAAGAATCATAATTGGGTGTTCAATTATGGATCACAAACAGGAAGGCACTGTGCCCTTGGCATGTTGCAAGTGGAGCATAACACACCCAAAGTGGCCAGGCATTTGGTTTTTAATTTCCCTAAAATAATACCACCACCCGCATTGCTGAGCAGACCAGATCTGGTTGTCATTAAATCAGCTACTGACCCCTAGTTAAGTCGACCAGGATTCATTATGAACATGTCCAATGAGGGGCCACAATACTGTGGCTGAAATCCAACTGTGGTGGGGTTTGCAGAATCACCAAGGATTACTGTTTCAAAATGACTTTAGACCACATACAGTCCGCCACACACTGCTTGCTAACTAGTCCCTGGACCTTTCCCCCCGGGGAACCAGCCACACATGAAAACAATTTGTGGGCGGAGGCAAGCACTGCTTGTCCTGATCTTGTGGTTCATTGGTTGCATGCCGCATCAAAACCAATAGGGGGTGCACTTGCTACTGACTGCAAATGGTTTATGGTAATGCAAACATTAACCAACATTATTACTTTTCAGTAAAGAACAGTTACATATATACAGTAGAATTGTCAGTGTAGACTTACCCCCCATGGTACACACACACACACACACACACACACACACACACACACACACACAGATAATGACGCATGCGTCAGTCTCGGATTTAGCTCCAAACTGGACAACAGTAACCGAAAACCTGTGGAGCAGACATCAAGACAGCAACACTACAGATGCGAGGATTCGCTTTTTCGTATGAACAGCAGAAGGATGCCGATTCTGTAAAATTACTTTGTGATTCCCAGCAAACATATTTTGCCTCGCTGAAGCAAAAGACTATGATGGACTTTCTCAAGGTTCAAAAGAACATCTTGCAGCAGTGAATTATTTTTAAAAAAGGCGTTACAAAAAAATGTTGAAATGTAAGAAAAGCTCCAATTACACAGCAGGCTTGGTTATTTAGTTTTAAAGTAAAAATAAATAAATAAATCAACAGAATGGTATTTTTTGTTTGAAATCCCAGAAAACTATCAACACTTAGCTACCATTATTTAATATTAATGCGTGGAATAAGTTAGCGATAATACCTTGTGATATTATTCCCAGCACATCTCCACTCTGGCACGCACTTGCCGATTCTTCCTGAGCAACATCCGAAGAATCCGACCCTTCCTCACCAACTATGCTACCCAGCTCCTGGTCCAGGCCCTGGTACTCTCCCGCCTAGACTACTGCAACTCCCTCCTGGCTGGCCTCCCTGCGTCCGCCACCCGTCTGCTCCAGCTCATCCAGAACTCTGCTGCCCGCCTGGTGTTCTCTCTGCCTCGCTTCGCCCACGCTACTCCACTACTCCGCTCGCTCCACTGGCTCCCGATCACCGCTCGCATCCAGTTCAAGACTCTTGTACTAGCCTACAGATGCCTTGACCAGACTGCACCCAGCTACCTCCAGACCCTCATCTCTCCCTACACCCCCACTCGACCTCTCCGCTCTGCCTGCACTAGAAGACTAGCTCTACCTCCGCTACGCTCCCCTGCCTCCAGAGCCCGCTCCTTCTCCACCCTTGCTCCGCAGTGGTGGAATGACCTTCCTACAGATGTCAGGACTGCCCAGTCCCTGACCACATTCCGGCACCTCCTTAAGACTCACCTCTTCAAAGAGCACCTGTAGAACTCCTCTGTTTGTATCCTGGGACACTATCACCCTTCATGTAAATGTGCTTTATTTTGCTCTTATCTGCCCCCTATTTTACTGCATTTAATCCTGTACTTCAGAATACTGTAATCTGCCAAGTGCTTAACCTGTAGTACTTTGTATTTAATCATATCCTGATGTAACTATCACTATTTAATCATACCCTGATGTAACTATCACTATTATCTGCTGTATTATTGAATTGTGGTTGTCACACTTATACTTTGCTTGAACAAAAGTTATTGTATTTCTTGCTCTTATTGTATTACTTGTATTGTAACACTTGAAATGTATTTGCTTACGATTGTAAGTCGCCCTGGATAAGGGCGTCTGCTAAGAAATAAATAATAATAATAATAATATTTCTAGCTGCTATATACACGACTTAGTGTATAGGAAAATTGTGAGCTCGGATGGGCTGAATAGCTTATTCCCGTCATAAAAGGTCTTATGATCTTCTAGCTTTGTAGTACGCTCGGCGCCGCTTAATCGGGATGCCCTGGGAGAAGTAAAAGTATCCAGAATAAGCGGCTGTGCCAATTAAACAAGAGGCATTTGAGACAACCTTACTCACACTTTTTTGTTTGAAATGAAAAGAAAAAGAATGAAATCACATCACATTATGATTAAATGTTAAATACATAATTTAAAATAAGACAATTGTTTTTTTTGATTCCTGAACAAAATTAAATCGCAGTTTTTTTTTATTTCTACATGAAATGAAAAAGAATGAAATCACATCTTATCAGACGAGGCACCTGTGATGGAGATTCCAGTTCCTTCAGGAGTTCAACGTGGTTTAAGCAATTTACGCAAGTCACAGCGTAATCACTCTGTTTGTCGTTTGAAAATGCTGTACCACAATTAAATGAAGTGACGTCCCAATTAAACGACATAAATAGCATTGGGAAGAACCATCTCTCAGAGTTGTGTCCCATTTAAGAAGAAATCCTGACGATCAGTATCCCTATTAGGCGGCGCCAACTGTATTTTTATTTGTATTTATTTTGTATTATTTATTTTTTTTGGTAACAGAAAATGCTAGGGAAACGGGGTTGGAGGTTTATCGCATTTTGAAAAGATTTTGCTAGGAGTAACTCATTTTAAAATTCTTCTGTCTTTGTAATATATCATATTGCATACATCTCCAGTAAACGCTAATTTGGTTTACGTTACTAGTTTCTGTTTATTCATGCATTCTAGTCACACGCAATGACACCTAATTTATCCGTGGATTTCACACATCCATGGACCTGTGTCGCCCTAAGCGCGAGGATAACACACTGTGTGTATATATATATATATATATATATAATATATATATATATATAGTGCCGAGAAAAAGTTTGTGAACCCCAATGATAATTATGGAAATTCCATAAAATTTTACCATGATAGCCTTCTTTAATCAAAACCAGTCTTTTATTAAATATCCAATAGGGTTTATATTAACCAATTCCATGTCTTTTGAAACAAAATGATGTATGAATTAAACAAACAATGAGTAATTAAGATTCAGGGTATGTGAAAAAGTAAGTGAACCCCTGGTTTTATCAGTTCAATTAAGGGGATAATTAGAAATATGTGAAAATCCTAAGGGGTTCACAAACTTTTTCTCGGCACTGATTATATATATATATATATATATATATATATATATATATATATATATATATATATATATATATATATATATATATAAAATAAAAAGGGCTATTTGTAATAACACAACATGTTGCAAAACTATTAATCAAGACTATAAAGACATGTGGCATAATAACTAGAGGGCTGGGTGTTAAAACATGCAGATTCATTTCTTCAGTTCAGCCATAATCACAAGGTATTGTGGCAGTAAAAAGGGATTAACAAATGTTTTCTTACAATACACATTACTCTTGCAGAATCTGTAGACCGTAAGGTAAAACTGGAGTAATTAAATTAAGTAAGGTAAGTAATCCCAATGCTGCTTCATATCCTGACAAGCCTAATATATCTCAGAAATGCCTTCAGTGTTCATTTCATATTGGAGTTGTTTTGTTAAGAATATTAAACCCGTTTCTCATATTATTAACTAGAATAGTAACATTAGGAATATGATGTTGCTATTGATGATGCTGTAGTCTCCCAGTACACTTGTAATTAAGGCATATGGCAAGTTATCTTTCTAGCAAAATAAACTACAATCTCAATGTGATATTAAAGGGATCATACTGTATACCCTTTTTATGCTGACTTGCATTAGAAATCCTTCCTCCTGGTCTTTATTGTGAGGTACTGTTGGAAAACATGGAACAAGTATTGAAGAGCAGTTTGCTACGCATGAGGAATGACGGCTGTATTCATGTTATTTTTCTGAAAAGTGATTTAACATTGGATAGAAAAAACTGTTAGTTCCAAAAATGCAAGCACTGCTGTGATAGATGAAGGCTGCAATATGGTAGAGAAGTTAAGATTATTTTGTGTCAAAGCAAATGGCTGGCCAGCAGCACACGGCTGTACAAACAAGTCCTTTGATCTCCAGCCCTGACATGAAAGAAGTTTGCCCTTTGGGAGTCCACTGGGGTATAAAACTAGTTAAACAGGTTTTTGCTTAGAAAATACAGCTGGTTTATGAGGGGGTCATAAAGCTAGTTTTCAAGGGGACCAAAAGAAGAGACCAGGCTCTAAGACTTCAGAGAGATCCAAAGAGATAGTGCCACTGGGATCAAAGGGTCTTAGGCAAATCGGAGAGATAGGAACAAGGAAGGTGACAAAAACCAGATGTATGGACCTTTGTGGCACTAGGGTCTGAAGACTGCACTGAGTTCAGAGATCTTCACACTAGATCACACACACACACACACACACACACACACACACACACTCACACACACACACACTCACACTGAATGAAATATATGGTAATAGGATAATGAGTTGTACCTTTTCTATTGGTTAAGTGTCAGAGAAAGAGGAAGAGAGAGACACCTATGCAGAAGGGTATTTAATGTCATGCAACAATTGTAAGAACGAGTATTCTGTGTCCTGTACCTGGGACCAGACTCCCTGCATATTTCAATAAACCTAACAACTGACTGAAGAAAAGGACTCTGTGCAGTTTCTTGAATCTACTTACTCACCATCCTCTTTTTTAAGTTACATCAGGTACATATATCACGTGATTTAAACACTTTCATCTCATCTAATACATACAAAAACATGCACACCTTCAACTGCATCGTACAAGGATTTAGTATCTGCCCAAGATATTCATAAAAAAACAGTAGATTTAACAATATGTGATGTATTGCTTCAAGGAATGGCAAATACTTACCACACAGAGGCCATAGTGAACATGTGCTATTGTCACCAGCACTGTGTAGCCAACAAGTAAGATGAGCTCTGACTGCACCAGTAGTCCAGTTGAAACAGCACTGACAATCGCAGCTAATGGAAGCAATAACCAGTGAAAGACCTCAGACCTTGTGTTTGTCATCTGGCAAATAATCAGCCTGCACTGTAACAACAAAAAGAATATGTCAATACAAGACCAAAGCAGACAACTGTTCGTTGTCATTGTCACTTCTCTGTTACTTTGGGGCTCTGAAACAAAACAGTAGGGTGGTGGGAGATGAAGTATGGAGACTCATCAACTACTAAAAATAGCACATCTCAAATGCTTATTTTCAGTAGGCTTTTGCTTCAAGCAATTTTTACAGATGGGTAACTGAATTCAACTACAGTGAACTAGTTTACAGAATGATACCGAGTTTGTGGTTAACTATGATCTTAACCCCAGGTACCATCAATGTCAGTATTTACCTCACAGAGTATGTGACAGAGATAAGGTTAAATCCTATCCCTGCCTACAATCATAGGTGTGGCAATTCCCCCAATTAGGTAACTGAGTGCTAATTAGGGAGTGGACGGACATGCATACATACATACACACACACACACACACATACATACATACAGTGTTTTTGAGAAATATATAATAAATGTGCGCTTTGGGGTTTACACTGCAGCTTCCATTTCTCATATTTCTGTCGGTAACATCTTAGGCCACAGTGCTATCCTGTCTCAGAGCACAAATCACTTCACTGCTGCTCAGTTCTTTACTCTGCCCACGGTCAGTTACTTCTTAATACAGTTCTGGGCATCTGTGTTCATTCCAGCAGTAAATTCATGACTACCCATGAACCTGCCATCTTTATTTGTTATTTCACTATGAAAGTACCCATTGAAACTATTTAGATCGGGGTTCTGGAAAAACAGTAACACATTTTTTTTTTTTTCTCAAAATGAGCCACATGTGGCTGGTAAATATGCACTTACTGTAACATTTGAGAACGTAACTCCAACCATCCACAAGAAAAGCCTGGGGTGTCTGGTAAGAATGTCGTCGGCAGACACCTTCACCCAGGTTGTGAGAAGTGTAAAGAGCAGGGCAGGAGACGCCAGAGGAAGGAGTCCTTCATATGTGGAATTTCTTTCTAGTGTTTCATTCTTTCGTGCTCTGGAAATAAGAGCTCATGTAAATTAAACTAATTAGAGGGGGTTTTTAACCCAGGTTGAACCCAATCGGAGATCTAGCTAATTTTTATAATACTGTTATTCTGTGTTTATTTTTTACATTTACACTATTTATTTTTTTTTTTATAGAGACGGACATCGAAGAAGTTTACCATGTTATTTCAGTGTTTATCATATTAACGCCAGCTTCATTATTTTATTTTTTACGGGTGTGTTTTATATGTGTTCATCGGTTAAAAACCTAAAATCAGTAAGCCCTAGATATGACATAACCTGGTCAGTTTGCCAAGGTTTTGAAATCCATTTTCTTATGTTCTTTCATGGTGGTACAGTGTGTTTTAGAATCATATTTAAACCGCGTATATGTATCCCCTGTATGATTCTAAAACATACTGCCAGGTTGTTAAACAAGCAGGCGATGTTGTGCTGTGTGATTTTAAATGGTGATTATTTTATAGATGAATTGCTCACTTCCCAATGGTAGACTGTGAACATTTGTTTAACATATTTTCCACTGCATATGTCTGAAAGCATACAGTATATACACACATCTGGAAAACATCCAAATGGAAATGGTCTCAACAGCCTCTGGATTATGGTATAAAAGTATTACTGTACAATATACAGCTGTTAAAATTAAATAGATCACATACTGGAAAATATAGATAAAAGGAGACCAGAAGGGTCTTTTATTTTCTGTTCATTCTATCTGACTCTCTTTCTTATTATGAAACAAACAGTCTTACTGATAAAATGGGACTTCAAGATGAATAATATATACCGGTATATCAGATTGATTCTAGTTGCTACAGAAACCTTTTGTTCTCTCAGAATGGATTCTGAGGCTGTACTGATAACCACCAACAGTAAATATATTCATATAGTCACAGAACTTTAAGGACCGTTTTAGAGATGTTTTTTTAGGTGTATTCTTGTTTTTTCAAAGCACTGTGAACCCAAGTGATATTTATCAGCAATATTCCTTAAAACAGACCTTAACATTGTGTAAATACTGCCCTGTAAATAATTCTGTTCTAGATCTATTTAAAAACTAAGAATGTCACACTTATCTTAAACAGGGAATTACACTCAATTATTCAAGGTATACTTACTGATAAATGTTGTAAAGTGTCTGTGGCAAGGAGAGAAAGGCACAGCAACCTGAAAAACAAAAACACGCTCTGACACTCAACACCTACACAGTTAACTGCTCAAGCATTCTTCCTCTATAAAAACAGGCTCCCCTAGGTAAATCACTCACCTCTTGAGCATTCTGCAATTGTTTCAAACAAGGGGTCAAATAAATAGTTGGATGCTGTATAGTGGGACATTTCACACTTGCTGATACGCAGCCTTCAATTGTATTGCTACTACTGCAAATCATTTTTAACAGATACATGTTTTTTTTAGCTGGACTAGAATAAGTGTACATTAATGTTATGCTACAGGGGTAACAGCTTCGCTGAGGGTCCGGCAGTAACATGTGTAAAATCGCATCAGTTGCCATTATTATTTTAGGCAGGTACCGGTAACTGTGAATGCTTCATTCTCTATAGAAGCTAAACTGCTAAGCATTTCAATTGTTTCTTCACTACAGCTATAAAAGTGACTTGACATCAGTAACTACAGAAGAATGAGGCATGTCCTCCCGATGTGTGGCTGTGTTACATAAGCCAGCTCTGGGTAACTCCCTGCTCTAACAGAAGTCAGATGAGCCCTGCACAGCTGCTGCAGACATCAGACCAAAACATCAACTCAACGGGCTAAACTCCTTTCCTGTTGAAGAAATGTTTAAATCTGAATATAGGGCCATTCGACAGGAAGTTAAGAAAGATGATTAATGAGGAGTCCCTCAGACCAAAAACCATGTTTAAAAGGTCAAACATATTTACAGCAGAGGAAAGAAAAGGGTTAGGGACTTGGCATGCCAGATGAGTTTTGTGTGATTATATTTAGCCTACAGATTATGAAACCATTAAATAATAACCGATGGGAGTTGAAATGATTAGCTTGTTTAAACGCCTGGTATCCTGATCTACGTAAATGCATAGCAATATTATTTTAACAATGACTCCTTATGTACAGGGATTCTGACTTTAGGGTTAAACCATTGAAGCCTGATTTTTACCTGCCAACCCTACTGATTTTTTAAAAAAAATTTAATGAAGATTTAACATGATATAAACATAAAATGATGTAGCCTGACACATTCCTGAAGGAATGTTCTGTAGCTATAATTAATAAGGGATTGTATTAGCAACTATTGTATACTAATACACACTTAAACAACAGTTCATGTGAAAACTAAAAGTGGCTCTCTATACTGAGGAGGTGATTTACAAGGGATGTGCCAAAAAAATCACTTCCCCTTTAAAAATGTATTGTTTACCTTTGAAATAACACTGGGTCAATTGCAAACCTGTAGATTTAGTACAGAGCTGCGTACTAAGTTGCGGACTCGCTAATACGGTACGATCTCAGGATCATCCCCAGCTGCATACTAACTTGGTACCAATTGCAACGAAAAAGGATGGGGGACAAAGTTGGGGACTAGCTAATGCCCAGCGTTAGTACAGAGCTCAGGATTAAGATCTTTATTGTAGTGTGCTACCAAACAGGAACTTAAAATGTTATAGCTAACTTGAAATATGCAACTGTTAAGAGCTGAAAACAATTAAAAAGGGCTAATTAAGCAAATTATCAGTTCAATTAAGGGTCTAGTTAAATAATTGAGAGCTCAGTTGGAATGAAAACCAGCAGACACCGTGAGCCCCCAGGACCAGGGTTGGGAAACACTGCTCTAGGGCAGGGATCTCCAACCCTGGTCCAGGAGAGCCCCAATCCTGCAGGTTTTATAGGTGTCTTACATCATCAATGGCTAAAGAACTGGAACACCTGTGGGATCTTGACTAATTAAGCCAATAATTGGTGCAATTAAGTCACTGAGATCGGTTGAAACAAAAACCGACGACCCTGTAGCTCTCCAGGACCAGGGTTGGAGATCAGTGGTGCACAACTCGGTCCTGGAGACCCGGTGTCCCTGCAGGTTTTTATTCCAACTGCATTCTAAAGTACTTTACTGGACCTTATTAGAAGCTTAATTGGTCCAATTAACTAATTTAGGGTATGGTTAGAACAAAAACCAGGAGGGACACCGGCCCTCCATGACCTGAGTTGTGCACCACTGCTCTAGAGCAACAGGGCTTACTTTGGGTTCATTGCAATTGAGAACATTTTTAATATGCAGCTGGGGACTATCAGGAGCTGCTTAGTTTGTTGCAATTGGTATTAACTTGCGTACTAGTTTAGTACCGTCCTCCGTACTAACCACGGGATCATCTCCAGTTAGTACGCTCCGTTTAGTTTGTTGCAATTGACTCTATGTTTAAATGCCATCTGGTGGCGAGATACTGTAACTACATATAATTTAACGAGACAGACAATATCTTAAAGGGAAGGTAATCTGAATTGTAACACAAAAAAACAAAAATAAAATGAAGGTAGCGAGGACATGACCAAAACACTGGAAAAGACAAGATGATTAAACAAGACACAAGTTTACACAAGTGGGGAGACTTACCTATAACCATGGCTATTAAAATATCCGTAAAGAAATAACCAAAGGGCAAAGGCCTATACCACGCTTCTACACCAACTACTGCACTCAGCAGATACACTGCTGTTAGTGTCTACAGGGAGAGAAAAGCAACAGAAAAGGGTGATGTATTCTCATCAGTGCACAGCCTTTCCCAATCACATACACTGCTTGTTTTTATTATGTACCCCAATAGCCTGTATTTATTACACAAAATTGCAGAATATTGATAATGAAATACAGTGTACTTTTATTATTATTATTATTATTATTATTATTATTATTATTATTATTATTATTATTTTTATTATTTACTTCTTAGCAGATGCCCTTATCCAGGGCGACTTACAGTCGTAAACAAAAATACATTTCAAGAATGCTGCAGAAGTCCCGTTTGGTGAGTGCTTCTGAAATACTAATAAAATGCTTCATTTAAGTTTTACGTTTTAAATACATATGTTGACAAAAGGTCACACAGCGTTAATTGTGTGATATTGGAACAGCACATAACAACGCAATTTGTAAACTTTTCAAGATAGGGTTTCATTTAGCCACGAGTGACATATTGAGACATATATGAAGAGATTGAATGAAAACTTAATGTACAAACACAGCACAGCCATACTGTACCCTTTGCCCACTGTGTTTCTTTTGCTGGTCAGTACAAAAGAATAAAAGAAAACTGTGTCCATTATAATGTAAATAGACATACTATTTTTTTTCACCTGAAGACATTTCTGTTCATCACTTTGTGACTCGCTACATTACATCTTTTTGTGGGATTAATTGCAACTATCACATTTTCCAAATTATAAGGGGTAGCTAACACAGTGGTTCCAGTTGATCTAGCATTTTTCAACTATGTTTGCTCATCCTTATAGAAAAACAGACATAATTATACAGGGCATTCATTGTAATGCACAATAAATATTTGCTGTAGGTAACATTTGCCAATCATGTAAAAAAAATGTAATTAAATGCTGTCGAAATTAGTAGAATGCTGTTCCAATATTACATATCCCCACACAGAAGCTAAATAAAACCCCACCTACAGTATATCTGAAATCCCATTGATCTAGAACAATCTGGAGAGAGTGCCATCTGCTGGCCATACACATGCTCACTTTTAACTATTGTCATGGTAACCATCACTGCATCTATAAGTTACAATATCTGTACAGGTTATATTTTAGCCACATATATGTACACTACTTATAAACTGGATTAAGATTTTATATGTGGATGCAGATTGGTTTCACTTACTATTTGACTGATATCGTATCCCCAGGGCAGGTAGAGGACTCCAGTGTTGTATTTTTCCCAGTGTGAAAGCAGGAATGTGAGCAGAATGACGCACAGTATAGAGTACAGGGTGTAGGCAGTCACCTCCCGCTCTGCCGCGAGTCCAAAAACTGAGAACAGGGAGAGTGTGAAGAGGGACGTCGCCCAGCTGTCCAGCCCATGGTCAAACAACTCTCCAAGAGGGCTGCTGGACTGTGTCCTTCTGGCGTGCTTTCCATCGATAGAATCTGTAAGGTGAACACATTCTGACTGAGTCTCTCAAGACACTACACTAAACAGGCAGTTTTAAAAGATTCCATAAATATCATCAGGCACTGAGAGTAACGAGGAAAGAACTGCAGCTGAATGTCACTTTTCCAGTACACAAAACACACAGTACCCATGTAAACGCTCCCACTTCCAGTCAAGTTGCTGCTGGTATTCATTTTACTGTCTAGATATGACAACAGTTCAGCTGAAGACCTTTTTCAAAATGCTTGAGAACACTCCATGTGGAAATATGTTTGGCTGCATTGTCAAGTTGATAATAGTTAAAAATACTGAAAAATAAATAAATAGCGAATACCTCTATGTTAAATAAAGATATTGCAGGAAAACAGACAGTTAGGTAATGGCTATTCTCTAAGACATGATGAGTTCAGTAGTGTTTTAACCACAGCATTGCATACTGTATGTCCTTACCTAGAGCATAGGCAGAAAAGGTAGCAAACCCAGACAAACCCCACACCCAGTTTGGAGCATGACTACCCCCAGGAGCTGAAAAATAAAACAAGCAGATAGAATTTTTTTGTCATTGATACGGTCAAGATAAATATATATATATCTTTAATAGGATAACAAATAACATTAAAATAAATATTCAAACAGTATGCAGTACCAGCTAAGCACCCAGTGTCTAACAAGCACGCATTAGGAAAAGAGTTTCCAATCTAGCACTTACTGTACTGTATGGGACTGGAAGACAGGGCAAGGGAATTGAATTTAAAGGGAGGATTGAAAGCCACTTTAGATGTGATGGGATGATACATTATTGAAGATCTACAGAGAACCCCAAAAATAATCATACTTGTCATTTTCCATTAATCCTTCCACCATTGCAGACCACTCTAGATCATTCTTAGTGATGGAAGGGTTTCTTTTCATTCAATCCATCACGCACTTCATAACTTTAAATATTCTTTAATCAACTGACAATCAATGCTTCAAGAGTACAAGGCAAACACAGCAAAGCCCTTTTTAGCAATCCTCACAATGCCTTAATACAAGATTAGTACAAAATACAGTAGATCGATATAGATGATGAATAGTCAGACTGTGGCCTCCCTATATTCCCTGATATTGATACTACAACAAGTTCAACACCAATGTCGTTACCCGGGTTCATTTGGATAACTACACTAGTGATGTACGTACAAACGTACACACAGATGGACAGGCACTTCCTCATGTCCACAGACTCTGATACTCTGATACTGGGTAAGCAGTTCTCCACATATATAGACAATGTATGTAGGTATATACCTTTTAGAAATGCTAAAAGAAACTCAAGATCAATGGCAAACGCCTCGACTAGGTCTTTTAGTCTAAATGTTTGTCATTGAATTTGAGTTTCTTTTCGTATTTCTAAATTCGGCACAATTGCGTGTTTAAAAGTTACTAAAAGTACTAGTATGTGTCTTTGTTGGGCATGCGTACAGAAACCATTCCTATATCCCTGTTAGCATGGATATGCATCCCTTAGGGCAGTGCTGCCCAAACACAGTCCTGGAGAGCCCCTATCCAGTAAGTTTTGTAGGTCACCCTAAATCGCTAATTTCTAAAGACTGGGAACACATGGAAGTTATTGATCAATTAAGCAAATAACTTGTTCAATTAAGGGAACTCTGGTCATTGGGCCAGTTTACATCCTGGGAAAATGTCACGACTTACTTGTTAAACTGAGTTAAAAACTAAAACATATCACAGACTCACCATCAAATAAAAAGCACAATACCTGATGCAGTGAAGTTCCAATCATAATAGGACAGCAGGAAGTAGTTTAATAAAATCATCAAAAATCCAGTAAATGTTAATAAATTAGGTGCAATCCATAGTGGTACTATCTGTAAGAAACCAAAATTTAATTACATTTCATTAGTACTGCTGGTAAGCAAGAACACGCAAGTGGCAAGATACTGTAGAGGTAAAAATGAGGTGGGGCAGAAGTGCCCACATATATTAGCCCACATATATTCCTAAAGCATTAACAGCATTGTGGCCAGCCTGAATTCCTTTTTGATGAGGTTTGTGTAAAATCGATATTTAAATGTTCAAGGAACAGCAGTACTTTTAGAAATACTAATAAAACCAATGACATTTTCGACTTACTGTATAACACTATTACTTAAGAATTGCAATAGAGATATTATTTAAGTAAAATCTGTAAATAGGAACTTTAACTGATCCTGAAAGACTTTTTTGTGTAAACTTTTTATTTGGTGACAAAGTGAAAAATATGCTGTACAGTAAACTGCTCTCAAATAAGATGGCTTTTAGGTAGGTGAGGTGAGAAGTGCTTGCTTCTAGGCAGTAAATGTCTCTGTGACACCAAGCACGCCAAGGTCAAAGACATGCTATACAGTATGAACCAGCTGCTACTAATGGTATTAGAAACAATGTATTAAGTAAAACAGGATTTTTATAACCCTTTTTTACTTATTGACATTGCCAAAAGCTGTTTGAGCATTACAGCTACTCACAGACCCTTTCTTCATCTTGAAGGTTGGGGTGGTTAGCGCTGGGTCATACAGTGGGCAAATACAGTAATCCGTTGTGTAATCGCCTGTCACATATCTGCCCTAACTGTTTATTTACCATTTAACTACAGACCAGTAAGCCTGACTTCTATTATATGTAAACTTATGGAAACTATAATAACATGGAAAATTACCTATATGGTAACAATATCCTGGGAGACAGCCAGCATGGTTTTAGGAAAGGGAGATCATGTCTAACTAACCTACTTGACTTTTTTGAGGATGCAACATTGAAAATGGATAACTGCAAAGCATACGACATGGTCTATTTAGATTTCCAGAAAGCTTTTGACAAAGTCCTGCATAAAAGATTAATTCTCAAACTGAACGCAGTAGGGATTCAAGGAAATGCATGCACATGGATTAGGGAGTGGTTAACAGGTAGAAAACAGAAAGTACTGATTAGAGGAGAAACCTCAAAATGGAGTGAGGTAACCAGTGGTGTACCACAGGGATCAGTATTAGGTCATCTGCTATTCCTAATCTACATTAATGATTTAGATTCTGGTATAGTAAGCAAACTCGTTAAATTTGCAGACGACACAAAAATAGGAGGAGTGGCAAACACTGTTGAAGCAGCAAAGGTCATTCAAAATGATCTAGACAGCATTCAGAATTGGGCAGACACATGGCAAATGACATTTAATAGAGAAAAGTGTAAAGTATTGCATGCAGGCAAAAAATTGTGCATTATAAATATCATATGGGAGATAGTGAAATTGAAGAAGGGAACTATGAAAAAGACCTAGGAGTTTATGTTGACTCAGAAATGTCTTCATCTAGACAATGTGGGGAAGCTATAAAAAAAGGCTAACAAGATGCTTGGATATATTGTGAGAAGTGTTGAATTTAAATCAAGGGAAGTAATGTTAAAACTCTACAATGCATTAGTAAGACCTCACCTAGAATATTGTGTTCAGTTCTGGTCACCTCGTTACAAAAAGGATACTGCTGCTTTAGAAAGAGTGCAAAGAAGAGCAACCAGAATTATCACAGGTTTAAAAGGCATGTCGTATGCAGACAGGCTAAAAGAATTGAATCTATTCAGTCTTGAACAAAGAAGACTACGCGGCGATCTGATTCAAACATTCAAAATCCTAAAAGGTATAGACAGTGTCAACCCGGGGGACTTCTTTGACTTGAAAAAAGAAAAAAGGACCAGGGGTCATAAATGGAGATTAGATAAAGGGGCATTCAGAACAGAAAATAGGAGGCACTTTTTTACACAGAGAATTGTGAGGGTCTGGAACCAACTTCCCAGTAATGTTGTTGAAGCTGACACCCTGGGATCCTTCAAGAAGCTGCTTGATGAGATTCTGGGATCAATAAGCTACTAACAACCAAACGAGCAAGATGGGCTGAATGGCTTCCTCTCGTTTGTAAACTTTCTTATGTTCTTATGTTCTTATGATCAATCTCTTCAGCAACGTTAGTTTATTATTGAATAGAGAAAATTAGTTCAGAGATCGCAGATCCCACCAAAGTTTTCATACACTGTTGTATGTGCACCGTGCACACCCATTGCTGGTAGTGTCAAGTGAGCTGTTCAGTGTGTTGACTTGATATGTAAATAAATCCTGTTCTCCTGCGGGGCATATCAACTTCAACCTCCGTCTCGATCACCTGCCTGCCACTCAGCAGCGAATGCATGCATCCACGGCAGACGGCTACTCTGTCACAAGCATTAGTACCCTGTATCTTTCTAAACAAGGGATTTAGGCGGAGCTCTCTAATAAAAGCTAAATCTCAAAACAATAATTGTGTGAATATAGTAATTGTTACAGCTGTGTATAATGGGATTTAAAACATTATTCATTTATCCGACTTATTTTACATACTCGCCCTTACTCTGGCCCCACCAGTCGGATACGCGAATGATTACTGGACTACTTTAATTGACAAATGGCATGATATGGTAAACTTGTGTCACTTTAAAGAGCTGCTTGTTTAACAACACTGTGAACACAAGCAGTGCCATGCTGTACAAGGGTGGAGACCAATACAAAATCACCAGGACAAACATGTGACCTTGTGGCCCAAGGCAAGCATGATATTTTCTGAGTCACCAACACAGCATGTTTCACTGTCCAACATTTTTTCTTTCCTTGTTTTAAGCCACTGTATACATATTATTTAATAAGACTATATACACATTACACAGGGTGCTTTATGAACCACATACCATAAGAAACACATTAAAGAAAATGTCCTTTTAGTTTAGTTTCATGTATGCAAGTCATAGGTGAGTAAGAAAAGTATCCAGGCAGGCCAAAATCAAGTCACACAGCACTGCACTGTGTAGTTTTGTGCAAACGGTTTATGTATAGTCTATTACAAATACAGATGCTGTTCTGAGATTTATCATTGTGTCAGATCTCTTCATTATGCAGTCCTCTGGGTTTCAGGATATAATTCTGTACTGGCGTTGAAAAATGTACCATGTCATGGTTGAAATAAATGGTATGTTTTTTTTGTAGTTTATAAAAAAAATGAACCACTGGATTGTGTCTTGAAAGACCAGGGAAACATTGCTTTAGAAGGTAAACTGCTTCAGCTGCAAAATTACTGTCGAATCCCCTCTTTAATTACTCTAAATAGATTTTAAGATGTAAAAATGACTTTGGAGCGCTCACTGATTTCACATTAAGTGTTCAACTCACCTTCACTATCCAGTTCCACAGGTGCTGCATGACATACACAGACAAGGGGTTTGTATCAACTGCACTGTACTAAAACAGAAAAGAAAAGAATGGGTTACTTAAAACCTACAGTAAGACTGGATGTCGATGTTAGTTTAACGGTACAGTGAGTCATGATTTTTCTGTGTTGATTTGTATAACGTCAATATTTGGTTATATTGTATACATGTATTTGACCCATGTTTTTGTTAAATAAACATGAACACCTGCACATAAACTGCATTCTTCTGTCTCTAGGTCACAAGGGTCACTATCTCACTTCTGACACTACATGTGACAGGGTAGCGTCACAGTCCAGGCTGGCTACCGGCAGGAATTAGACCCAGAGACAGGAAGCTGCATTTTAGGCGCTGGTGGGACCGTTTACTGAACAACAAATAAACACAAAAACAGGAACAAAATAAACACCACACAAAGGGCCCAAATAAAAGGTTCAAAATAGAGAAAGGGGCTTGTTAGCAGGAGGTTCCAGGTTCAATCCCAGCTCACCCACTGACTCCCTGTGTGTGACCCTGAGCAAGTCTCTGTAAGTCGCTTTGGATAAAAACATCTGGTAAATGACTAAGTAATACATAAAATAACAATAATATTAATAACAGGAAGGCCAAGAACATGGTCCAAGCTACAAGGCCAAAGTTTAGTCACCATATTACTGTATATACAGCTATGACCACCTAGAAAAAAACTATTGAACATAATTTAGATATTTTATTTAACATCACGCAATCAAAGAAACTATAAAATGATATTTCAAAAGTCTACCGGAAGCCATAATAGTAGTACAGTATTTCATGTTAGATTTCCAAATGTCAAATCTTTCCATTTTTGTCAGTTTTTTGTTAAGTATATAAAAAACTACAGAGTGGTATGTAATTCAATATGTTAACATAACATTTTTCAGCAGGTTTCATTTGGCTTTATGAAGCAAAATGTGTTAATTCTATAGGGTGATGCAAAACATTTGTACAGATCACAACGCTGAAGCATTTCAGTACAGTAAATATTCAGTGCATAAAAAAATAGGCAACAATTGATACTGGCACTTCAAACCTGCACTATCTGCAGTCAATTGAAAATGAATCCCAATGCCAGTTTATACAGGTACTAGCCGTTTCTATCAAGTCACTCTAATCACTGAGCTTCAGATTCTTTATTCAGGGTATCATTCTGTCCCACTACATTGCTGGAAGTAAAGAATATAAATGAAATGGACAAAAATGTCATCCTTGTGAAGTGCAGTGCTCAGGTAAGCAAAAAAAGGGCAAAGATAAATAGGAGATTTGCAAATCACTTGAAATTATTAACTCAAGCAGGTGGCTAACTTGAGCTGACTGTGAATAAACAAACAGGCCACAAGAGAGCCGTCTAAATGAAAGTTTACGGCTTTCAGCAAGATGATGAATTATTTACACAGAGCTCAGTGTGCACTGCGTTTAAATTCAATGTCTGACGGACTCAAGGCTATAATTAAAACCACAGTGACCACACAAAATGTCAAACGACTTTATTATTATGTAAATAAAAGGCATGATACAATGCACAAGTGACCTTTCAGCCTCACATAATTTTCTTTGGTGTTGTGTATATTTTTTCCAGAAGACTCGATACTAATGTCCATGACTAGTGCGTTAATCAACATCAAACAGATGTGCAGTTTCAAAGTGACTTGACTGAAAAGCTTAGTTGAATACTAGTGTGTCTCTACAGCTACTGTAATGAGTTGGCAACATGGGAAGGATTCAAAACATGATTATTTGGAATCTATACATTGGCAGTATAGTATATATTTATATATTGTTCAGGACTTATTGTAGCATGCCAGAGATCAAAAAGGAAGTTCGTATGAAACCCCTGCATCTTGCACAAGAAGGCAATACATCTTTTTACATTTTTGTACAGTGGTTAAGATCTGGTATGGTAAGCGCAAGGTACCAAGTTTGTGGGGTTGCCTCACCCTGTTGATCCCCACATCTGAGTTAGGAACACTGGAACACCTTAATATATTTCTAAAAATGTATTTTTGCAACAAATGAAGATTCAGCTGACTTCCCTTCAACTTGTGAGACATGCTGCAGTAAAATGAAAGAAACATTTGGCAATATAGTTTCATGGAATTAATTTCATGTCAGCTAACTAGAGACTTAATTGTTTGCCAGCATATTTCATCACATTGAAAGCATGCATTCTTTCTTATCTTTGTACTGCAGATGCAGAATATTGCGGTCATCTTTCGCGTGATTAAATAAATGGAATGGATACTTGCAAATTGTCCCCTAGGTTCTTCAATGTAAACAGGTATTCCATTAAAAACATGCATTGTAAATAAGTATAGATGGCAACTATGCCAAAGATTAATCCTCAATTGGAGTTTCCTAAAAAAAAAAAGGGAACAACAGACCAGTATTTCTGTTCTCCTACATCAAGTGAAAGCAATTACCTCCTAAACCAATGACCCTGGTTATTAAATATTTTAAAAATACCCTCTGGTCTCTTTAATGCTAAAATGCTCACATTACTCTAAAGATGAACAAACTCTCTTGTTCTCAAATGTATTTTTTGTCAACCAAAACCAAGCCAGCTGAGAATATAACCAAATATGTCAATCACTGACATATATCCACCACCAAGCTGAAAACAGAGCTTTCCTCTTGAAATCTAGTTCATCGTGACCTACAGCCACCATAAGAATATGTCAAATGTGTATCCCAGCTTCATCCCAACTGTTGTGCTTAAAAATGTAATGAGCAATTCATTCTAATTTGATAATTGGTTCTCTATAAAAAAAGTGTGACACACAGACAAAAGACTGAACAGACAGACAGGCTGCCAGATTGCATACGCTCAATAGTTTGTGCTACAGATTTTCCAAAAATGAAAAACAGATTAGAAATGTCTTATCCTCAAGCACCACAAACCAGGAGGAGTGACCCAATTATTTTATGAAGTGTGAAAGTGTGGGTGCCCTTCACTTCAGAATAAAGGGCAAGCTTCAGATTAAAATGTACTAGACACAGAACATATAACATCATCTGCAACCTGTAACTGTACCTTACAGAGCTGGTGTTTTCCAGCTGAAACGCATACAGAATTATTCTAATGAGGCTTTCATGATGACAGTTACCAAGGGTTACGCTAGAGGTCTACTTTACATGGGGGGCTGTGTAAATCAATTGCTGATGCCAGTGTTTACAGATTGAGTGTTTATTTCCAAAATACATTTGTAATGAAGTTAATCAAAGAGGTGTACTAAATTGTAAAGTGCAAAAGGCAACATGTTTTGTACAACACAGAAAGAATAAAAGAATAACACATCTAGTATTTGTGCATGCAACTATCAATCACTGAGGAAATCTGAAAGCTCAGGCATGTTTCCTTTCGTGAGTCAAACCGCGTTTAGAATCCCAACACCCTTGAAATTCACCAGGCTTTATTTGTGTTCCTTCAACGCCATTACCACCGCGCCCTTCTTTTTAATAAAAAAAAACATGACAAAGCATCTCCAACGCAACTACATGTAAACCCCAAACTCTTTGTCTGCCTGTTATCGCTGCTGCGTAAGCATGACAATACACTTGACAAAGGTGTTGTTTGTTAGTTTGCCGAAGGTGTTTCTTTGCTTTTAAATGATTGATTAACTGCTTTTGCGCAGCATTATCTATAAGATACACACATGACTTCCTAATAGTTTGTCTTTGGTGTAGCCAGTAGACTGTATAGCTGTTCGATACATCATAAAAACACAGCAACATTCAATCTCGTGTGGTATATGCAATATGCACGTTTAAGGGATTTCAACACATCGTTAGTCTTTTTTTACCTTATATTTTTCGAACCCAGCCAGCTGTTGCGGTGTGACATATTGGTAGTTCAACATATTCTTTATATTTTGCACTTCTCAGTTCTAAACTAAAGACAAGTGTTCTTCAGCTCTGCTGCCTCTATGACCATTCGAGCTGTCAAACTCGCAGCTATGTGGATCCTCCTCAGCAATCAACTTTATGCATCAACTGCGTCACTTCCTGATTAGAAATCCAGGTGGAAAAAAAAAGTACTGTATAAGCCTTGTGTTACCATCTTACTGTACGAGTGCTACACTGTATCATTCATGTGTGTGAAACAAGTGTAATAGGAAATATGGGCATTGTGTGGTGTATGATGAAAAGTACATTGTAACTATTCTGTACATTTGTAATCATATTCTTGCTGTGTGTTACATTTGTTTCTTCCCATTCACATTTTGTCTCCCTACTCGCACTGGTAATTCCAGCTGTTAGCCAGCAAGCGTTGCGTTTTAGATTACTCTTTTTATTTTATTTATTTATTTTTGTCAGGTTTCACCCTGGATCATGAAGCCCTTACAATGTCAGCTTTCAGTCATTCCTTCTTCTGTACTGTATTCATAGACAGTAGCAGAGGTTAATGAGAATGATCAAGTTGAGTTGTACATAGTGAAAATAAATATATTGGTAAACATTGGTAAAAATAAATAAAATAAATAAATAAATAAATAAAAACCAAAAAACCAACATGAGTGCAATAATATAGGTACATGGAAAGGATAGTAAATTACAAACTGTGGACATTTACCACATTTAGTCCATTTAGTCCATTTAGTCCAAAGCCAATCTAATACTGTACCATAAACAAGGCAAATCAGAACAGTAACAAATAGTATTAAGGATTAGCAGATTAACCTCTACCCCCCCCCCAAAAAAAAAAAACAATTAAAATAAAATAAACTCAACTCACATCACATAGTCGTTATGACTCATTTATTCAGAACTCACTATGTACATTTCCCCAAGCCCAGGGTGCCTGATAATCCCCCACAGCTCTGTCCAAAGTGCTGAAAGTTGAGGTAAACCACAAACATGGTTGAATTAACTCATTTAATAAATTCTGTGTTGTGAGTTGTGACAGAAGAATGGGATGGTTTTGCAAAACCGTATTAAAGAAAAAAAACAACTCTGCTTAAATGAGTGAGGATGTGCAAATAATACATGAGAGGATTGAGATTGTTGTTTACTGCCATCCTTGATTTAAAAAAAAAATTGGAATTAAAAGTTATAATGGTCTATTGGTGATGACTTGGGTTGAGAGAGAAAAATAAACCTTCAATGCCAAGTGGTAATTTACATACAGTAAATAGTATATTCAACTGGTAAGGTATATCAATAAAATGCCTTAGAAGACAGAGTTGTCTAGCACTGAAATTAGTACAGCATATAATTCTGGGTAAAGAAGTGAAATCTGTCATACAGGCATTTAGCAAATAAACCAATAAAAAAAGCACCAGAAAGGAAGTGAGTGAATGTTGTCGGTTGCTAAAAGAAAATAATAATTTACACAAATACATGGGCTGAGTATTTTAGCTACGACTCATACTTATCAATTGCTTTGGTGATAATTCTAGCAAGGGTTTCACTCACTGTCTTTCCAATCCATTTTTGCTTTGATAGTTTGCATATTGTCTAATTCACAGCCCTCAGTTATTCACTATGATTATACCTTCATTTATCAAGAGGTGTCCTGGATCATCTACAAAAATCCTTGCTTCAACAGAGTACAATTTATTTTCTTTTTTTTTTTTTTTTTTTGAAAACTGTAGTGTTTATGGTAATGTTAAATTGTCGGATATGTAGTTAGACATTCCCTAATTTCTACACTGTAAAGAACCAAAATAATTAATGATAAACTAATTTTAGGATAACTAGTTTCTATAATTGCTGTCAGTAGACCTACTGTCAAGTCAGTATGAATGTTATATAACTTCACTATCTTAATAATTCTACATTGGTTTAATTGAATCTGTGAAAGTAGGCTTATAAATGTTGTTTATGGTTCCCCCATATAGTTTGGGGGAAATTCTACAATCCCTGGGTTTACTTGGCTCTCGGCCAGTAGCCTCTTAATCCTGCCTGTCTTGTAAGTGAGATCATTGTGAAGATGTTTGCAAGAGGATGAGCTCCTTCACTACAGAGTATAAATAATGCTGCATTCACACAAGAGGGCAGTGTAGGTAAGGACATTGCATCACCTCATGCACAATAAAAGACGAACAGACTTAAATTGTTCTTACTTGTTTTGCAGGGATCTTGTGGTGGATTTTCTTGCTTCTTTTTGTATTTTCTTGAATATGGTTATAGAGCCCTATTTCACAAAGTGTTTTATGAATAAAATAAGCTGAAACACGTTAGTTAAAAAGCACAATATTAGCAAATCATGTTTTTTTCTCTCTTGGACCATGATGAACTGTTTGCTCCCTCGGGCGGTTGTACATTGGTACTGCATGGTCTGTAGGCAATTATGTTTATTACAGTACACACCGGTACTGTTATGATACATTTTACAATGTATTCACCGATCTATCTAACACCATACAAAATAAAAGGAACAACCATCAGTAAATAGCCAGATTAATTCACACGAGTGCATAAAAAGTGAAAAAACACACTGCATCACCCAGAAAGCTTCGAGTGGTGGTTAGCAACTCAGCCAATCAGCGACATCTTTTCCCCAGAGAAGCATCCAATGAACGACCAGCAGTGAAGCGGCGCGCTGAGGAGAAAGCAGCAACGTTTGAGGAAGCGGAGTAGTAGAAAACTACAATAAAACTGTGAACCGATTATTTGTATACTATTTGTACAACTAGGGTTCTGTAATAAAACGACTGAAGTATATGGAGTATAAGTTAATTGTAAATAAATACAATCATTTGCCAGGATGTCTTTTTTCGCAAAGGTAAGTTAAAACAGTCCGCGTTGGAGTTTAAAATCCACATGATACAAAACAACTAAACAATGTTGTTGTTACTTTATGTTTGTGCAATGACTTTACCTGTATAGTTATGACGTGTTGTAAGACACATGTAAATGCATGTGTTTGTTTATCCGCAGAAAAAACTTTCGAAGAGGGCTGGATTTACAATCCCAGTTCTGAATGCGTTTATTTTAGTACATTGTTACACTGCCAAGTGTAAACGTGGCTTTTTTTTCTGCGTACAGTCACTGGTCAGTGTAGTGTTTAGTTTGTACTGACACTGTGCTGTGTGTATTAATCGTGCGCCATAATACAAACAATACTCAGGGACGGGAGGAGGGTGATATGGTCAATTTTAGTGAAACTGAGGACCACATTCACAAAGAATTTACATCTGTGTTGAATTTGCACCTTTTTTTTTTTTCTAAAATTAAGACCATCTGCAAATGATACAGAACTAGCAAGAAACAACTGGGTTACATAGGAGTTCTTAGATTATCTCCCACTTAAAGTTTAACATAAAAGAAAAAAATGTGAAAAAAATGTCAATTGCCTTTAGACTGTTTTGGTGCTTGTCCAAGCTGATGCCAGGTGAGCCAGTTTAATACAATTACGGGGAACTGTAGCCTGAATGTTAATTTCTACTTCCAAGGCAACTGTTACTTTTTATTGATGCATACTGTATTTAAAGGTTCAGTAACATTTTCTATAAATGTCCATACAGTGAGGATAACAACATTTGTTTTCTGTTATTTTCCAGCGCAAAAGGAAATCTTGGGATGCAAAGTTTGTTATTTTCCCGGAGGACACTGAAGCTGGATTCAGAAACCTGGGAAGCGAGCCGAAAAATCTCTCTTCATCCTTTTCCAAAGCCTGGAAGACGTGTGGGGAGGGTTTCCAAGACACTACACCTACCGAGGTATGTTTTTATAGCTTTCTCGATTTCCAGAGCTAAGGTGCAAGTTACAGTGATTATTCGTTTGGTGTTATTCATTATTTCGAATTATGGATTATACAGTGTTATTACTTTTCCAGTCCTTCTTCTACATACCTTTTAGCCAGGCCTGCAGAATAGTTGCACACACAATGTGCGTCTAAGGATTTGGTCGGGACCCTAAGATTTTCTTCTAGCAATAATATTTTAGAAATCGACGGGGACATTCTCCTGCCAGAAACCCCCTTGTTATCTATTGCTTGCACTGCTACTTAAACCTCTATATGTATTAAGCCTAGCCTATAACTTTTGTCGTTTGTCAATTATACATATATAATTATTTGGTTCTGAAAGGTTTGAAATTTCTGGAAGATTTTGGACATTCTGCTACCCTGCATTGTCAGATTTAAGCAATATGACCCAAAGGAGAGGGCTCGCCTCATGCGATTTACATTTATTTTTATTTTTTGGTAGGTTGTTCTGCAATAGAGATTAAACATGGTTCGAAAGATAACATTCAGGGTGCTAGCCATAAGATCCCTGTTCTTGACCAATCAGATTGAAGAAGAAAAAAAAAAACTCTGCTATTATGAGCTCTTAACATTTGGACTCTCAGGTTTTCCTGGATCTTGAACAGGATTTATTAAAGTGAAAAAAACATAATTAAAATACAATTCTACAATACTAATTGCACTTAATTGTAATGCTAAATACATGTAAATGGTAAATAAGTTTAGGTGTTTACTAAATTTAAAAAATGCAGATTTTGCATTGTATTTTACATTATACCCCACTCTACTGTATAAAGCAAAATATAAATACAAAGTTAACAGTATACTTTTTATTGTACATACAATCCATTTTAAAAATGTGTTTTTCAGAATTCTCTTTCATCTGGGAAAAAGTTAAGATCAGTGAGACAATTGGCATCATCTTTGTTTTCTGCAAAAGGTAACTACATTCTGTAACAAAGATAACCTGCTGTAAATCATATTTTACTTGTATTCTGAAGGGGCTTTCTTTGTGAAGATATATAATTTGAGGTTTTATTTCAATTGTCAATTCACAGTTCTTTTGTTTCTAGTGGCTGCTTATGCATTCTTTAAAACTTCACTAGTAATTGGCAGGCAAATGGTTGTAGTCCCAATTTGTACCAGATTTACCCGATACAAATTGGAAAGACATCCATTAGATCTAGGGATTACTAAATTGTGAACAACAAATCAATTGGTAACTCAGAAGAGCTGATACAATTGTTTGCTAGTTAGTACACCAATTTCAGGCTTAAATTAAATTTCTAGCCAATACCTCGGTTTTGATGGTAAAAATGCAAAGATCAAGATGGCAACATATATTTGGAAAGATGGTAGCGCCTTTTGTATTTCTTCACAATCTAGGCAGCTAAAAGGACTTTTTGGTGATGGGCTCAGACTTATGTCCAGTACCATACATAATAGTAAGATTAGTTTACTAGTCTACTGTTCTGAGTGGAATTATCTTTCCTATACTACTAGTGGTCTACAGTTTTGAGTGGAGCTTTCTTTCACAGACCTGTATACAAGATACTATTTGTCTGTTTTTGCAGAAAAAACTGAATTGGAGACACCACAAGAACCAGCTGACATTGTGTGGAGCTCCAGCGAGAGCGACTGGTCAGATGGGGAGACCAAGCGTGTTCCCTCCAGGCCTCAGGCAGGCAGGAGGTCTGGGATACATAAGCAAACGATCCTCAACTCCTACAGCAGATACCTGGACATGCTGAATACAGTAACAGCTGATCATGGTGGCAGTGATGGTGAGCTCATTATTGTTGTTCCACTGCCATTGTGGCACAGATAGGGACAGCACCAAGGTTCCTCATGCTGTTCCCTGCAGATGTGCATTGTGTCTTTCCAAATGGGTCTGCTCTCGTGGTCAAAGGAGTGAGAGATGGTTGTAAATCCGTTCCTGGTGCCACCCTGTGTCTCTCTGCCAGTGTACATTCATGTCAGGGACCCACTCATAGCTGTGCTTCAGATCACTTTCTTTTAAAACAAAAAGAAAGAAAACAGTCAAATAAAATGTAAAGGTAGGCATATTGTGAGTGGCAATGTCAGTTTAAAACAATATTTCTATACTCCAGTTCCTAGTCACCACTAATCGTGTTGGATTTTGCTTTCACCTACAGTAAATATTAGCTTTTAATGTGCTTCATGTCCAGTAACGACAGCGTCTGAGACTTTAGATTTATATATATATATATATATATATATATATATATATATATATATATATATACAGTACTGTGCAAAAGTTTTAGGCAGGTGTGAAAAAATGCTGTAAAGTAAGAATGCTTTCAAAAATATACATGTTAATAGATTATATTTATCAATTAACTAAATGCAAAGTGAGTGAACAGAAGAAAAATCTAAATCAAATCCATATTTGGTGTGACCACCCTTTGCCTTCAAAACAGCATCAATTCTTCTAGGTAGACTTGCACAAAGTCTTGGATTTTGTAGGCATATAGTCAGGTGTATGATTAAACAATTATACCAAACAGGTGCTAATGAGAATCAATTCAATATGTAGGTTGAAACACAATCATTAACTGAAACAGAAACAGCTGTGTAGGAGGAATAAAACTGGGTGAGGAACAGCCAAACTCAGCTAACAAGGTGAGGTTGCTGAAGACAGTTTACTGTCAAAAGTCATACACCATGGCAAGACTGAGCACAGCAACAAGACACAAGGTATTTATACTGCATCAGCAAGGTCTCTCCCAGGCAGAAATTTCAAGGCAGACAGGGGTTTCCAGATGTGCTGTCCAAGCTCTTTTGAAGAAGCACAAAGAAACAGGCAACGTTGAGGACTGTAGACGCAGTGGTCGGCCAAGGAAACTTACTGCAGCAGATGAAAGACACATCATGCTTACTTCCCTTCGCAATCGGAAGATGTCCAGCAGTGCCATCAGCTCAGTATTGGCAGAAAACAGTGGGACCCTGGTACACCCATCTACTGTCCGGAGAAGTCTGGTCAGAAGTGGCCTTCATGGAAGACTTGCGGCCAAAAAGCCATACCTCTGACGTGGAAACAAGGCCAAGCGACTCAACAATGCACGAAAACACAGGAACTGGGGTGCAGAAAAATGGCAGCAGGTGCTCTGGACTGATGAGTCAAAATTTGAAATATTTGGCTGTAGCAGAAGGCAGTTTGTTCGCCGAA
The DNA here is from genome assembly GCF_902713425.1 of Acipenser ruthenus. Taxonomy (NCBI): domain Eukaryota; kingdom Metazoa; phylum Chordata; class Actinopteri; order Acipenseriformes; family Acipenseridae; genus Acipenser; species Acipenser ruthenus. Next base: position 71,284,449 of record NC_081191.1, on the reverse strand, counting down.
GGGCTGGAGAGCGGTACACGAATGTCTGCAGGCAACAGTGAAGCATGGTGGAGGTTCCTTGCAAGTTTGGGGCTGCATTTCTGCAAATGGTGTTGGGGATTTGGTCAGAATGAATGGTCTCCTCAATGCTGAGAAGTACAGGCAGATACTTATCCATCATGCAATACCATCAGGGAGGCATCTGATTGGCCCCAAATTTATTCTGCAGCATGACAACGACCCCAAACATACAGCGAAAGTCATTAAGAACTATCTTCAGCGTAAAGAAGAACAAGGAGTCCTGGAAGTGATGGTATGGCCCCCACAGAGCCCTGATCTCAACATCATCGAGTCTGTCTGGGATTACATGAAGAGAGAGAAGCAACTGAGGCTGCCTAAATCCACAGAAGAACTGTGGTTAGTTCTCCAAGATGTTTGGGCCAACCTACCTGCCGAGTTCCTTCAAAAACTGTGTGCAAGTGTACCTAGAAGAATTGATGCTGTTTTGAAGGCAAAGGGTGGTCACACCAAATATTGATTTGATGTAGATTTTTCTTCTGTTCACTCACTTTGCATTTTGTTAATTGATAAATATAAACTATTAACATGTCTATTTTTGAAAGCATTCTTACTTTACAGCATTTTTTCACACCTGCCTAAAACTTTTGCACAGTACTGTGTGTATATATATATATATATATATATATATATTTTAATTACTCTTGGATATAGGGAAAACCTGGAAATGGAGCTGGTAAAAAATGAGAAAATAGTGTAAAACAAAAAAAGCAATTACATTAACTGTCATAACTTTCCCATTCCTGCTTCTAAAAATGTTGAGCAATGCATAATACGCTGCTTCAGACAATACACCTATACAGACACTGTAATATTGTTCTACTTGTGCAACTAAATGCATGTAACCTGTATATTTAAAAAAACATATCTTTTTATAGATGAACAACATGTTATTGATTGGGAGAATGCTAGTGACCAAGAGGAAGGAGAGAGTGTGGCAGAAATTTCCGATGCAGAATCCACCTTTGGGGACGGTACTGTCCAGAAACAGCAGGAGCAAGAACCTACTCTGGTAAACCACATATGTTCTCTTATGCCCAGCTCTGATGGCAGGTACATTTTTATGTATCTTGATGACCACATTAAATACTATAGTACTTTGTGGCTGGATTTCTTTTGCTGTCTGTCCAGTGTTAGGGTCCTGGTGATCATGTCTGCCTTGCTTTCTAAACAGAAACCTGAACCTTGTCTGACACTTTTTTTTTTTATATACAGTGTGATTGCTTGACTGCAGCACTTTCAGTAGGGAAAAAAAACCCTTAAGAAGTCAAGCGGCTGGGGGGGGGGGTTCAGTCTCTTTAGTTCAGTTCACTTGAATAGGATACCTTAGGCAGAAGACCAGGGACTGCTGGGTTTGGTGTGAGAGGTGTCTGTGTGCTGTTGAAGGGCATTCCTGAAGATGTTGGATCTTAGTGGTGCCACGATGGCTTTGTATCAACCACTGTGCCTATCGTACTTCCATACAAATATAACATGAAAAAATGGACTACTCTACTGTGGAGTTCTTTTGATGGTCAAAGTTGGGCCATAGTTCACATGGTGAGAAGAGTGTACTGTAATTGTATGGGTTGTATATAAGAAAGTATTCAAAACATCAAAATGACATGTTGCTTGGATCCATAAGATGAGTCCCTAGTTGCTATTTTGCAATTTGTAAGTGGTCAGGCTGCATCAGCTGTGTCTGGTTGATATGACATATATTGTCCCAATTGCACTTAAAAGAGGTTGTGTTTTAAGTTGGGGATTGTACAGAACAGTTGGTGCATTCTAGCACTCATCACCCAGGAATAGCAACAAAGCATGCTAGAAATGGGTAATTCAATAGCACCGGCGAAGATGTCAATACAAAAACAGGAAACTGGTGGGACAGAGCCCTGCTTACCACTAGAGGGTGCAATTGAACCTCTAACCAGTTTTTATAAGAACATTTCTAGAAATACAGTTGGCATATTATTTATATACTGTCTGTCCTTTAAACATAAGCTTACATTTTTACTAGATGTCCACATCTGATTTTAAGTAACATTGTCTATCACAGTCTGATGGTATATCTTTTTAAATGACTGATTCCAATCAACTTTTTATAGTGATCAAATGTGCAAGGGTGAAGTCCAGAGATTTATTGAGAGAATCCTGATTCTGGATATAACCGAGATACATTTAATAAACCTGTATCATATTTCCAGATAGTAATGCTTAATTACAGCTATTGAAAAGGTTGTTGTTAAAGTCTGCAGTACGGTCGACATTTTGCAGCCTGTCTGAATTATCATGCAGGCTGATTTATCTTTTTCCAGTAGAGGACACTCTTCCACAAGGTGAAACGGCTGATAGTGGTGGTATTTTGTGTGCGTGAGAAAGCTCCACACTAACAACTTGGTTATACACAATTTTTTCTTAGTCAAATAACATTTATAAAACTGAGGGTGGGTAAGTAATGACCAAGCAAAGAGCTGTGACAGAGATCTGAAAACTGAAATGTCATACTGTATGCCTAAATAGTGATGGATAATAGTGGAATGTAGTGAATTTTTTTTTTATATATCTATAAGATCAATATTTGGGTAGGGTACAACATATCTTTCCAATTAATTTTATCTTGTATTACTCATACTAACTTTAATCATAAACCCTGAAGCCTATGACCAGCCTTTGTCTCGTCTCACAGTTTGTATGAGCCAGCATACTTAATTTCTGTCAGTCAACCATCCCCATGCTGTGAAGGCTAGTTGAAGCATGTCGGTTCGAGATTGTTTGCATAGTTAACGTCAGATTTATGACTCGGAACATCGTGTTCCATGATGTCACTGCTTTAAGCACCACTTAAGATAAGTGAAGGAATGGTTAGCAGGAGTTAGAGCGCTATAATACTTGCAAGTTTTAAAGTAGTAAATGGAACTTCTTATCGCTGATAATCCTATGAGCAGCCTGTGAATAGATTTCTAGTCTAGGGATTAAATACAGTGTATACAGAGAGAGTTGCAGAGTTCTCCGTTTGCTGATGGTGTTTTATGTTACTATATGCTAATACTGTGCTAGATTCTTCATTTTGCATTGACTTGTTTTCCAGACATTACTTAACAGAAGGAGAATTATTACCTGTACCTAATTTGTGAATAAAAAAAATAGTAATTTGTGAATAAAAGGGCTCCTTTTCCCAGTCCTGTTTAAGATAAGTGTGTTCTAACAGAAAAAAAGAATGAATGTAAAAAAAATCAAAATTTTCTGAAGAAAAAACAAAACAAAACAATTAAGTGAAGCAAAAGATCGTTTTAATATTTCTTGTACATAAGACACACACGTTGCACTTTTATTTATAGACATTTTTAGAAAATATTAGTGAAGAACATTTATAGATCACTCCTTGCAACATTCTGTCAAGGAGTCGCATGAAGAAACACAGACGATGTAGAAAACACATAAAAAGCAGAGGTTTGGTAACTGGGACTGGTTTGCAGAAGTATTCACCCCCTACCAATAATGTCACATTTTGTTGAATTACAAATAATGTATGCACAGTTTTTCAAACTTTTTTTTATTCAAAACCGTCGTGGTTAAACTGAACACTGTTATATAAGGAGGAGGTTAAATGTCAGCAAAACTTGCAAAGAAAATGTACAAAATGAAATTTACTGGTTGCTTAAGTATTCAGCCCCTTAAGTCAGTGCTTGGTAGAAGCACTTTTTGCAGAAGTTACTGCTATGAGTCTTTTTGGATAGGTCTCTACTAGCTAGCACAGTAGGATGGTGAAACTTTTGCCTGTTTTTCACGTGGAAAATTTGCTCCATTTCTGATAAGTTTGTTGGGGATCGTCAATGGACTGCAGTCTTCAAGTCTCGTCATAAATTTTTTATTGGATTCAAGTCAAGACTTTGACTGGGCCACTCAAGAACATTAATTCTCTTCTTGTTCAACCACTCCAGTGTGGCTTTGGCTTTGTGCTTCAGGTCATTGTCCTGCTGAAATATGAATTTCCTCCCCAGTTTCAGACTCTTGGCTGACTCAAACAGGTTTTCCTCAAGGATTTGCCTGTACTTTGCACCATCCATTCTCCCCTCTATCTTGACAAGCTTCCCAGTCCCTGCTGAAGAGAAGCATCCCCATAACATGATGCTGCCACCACCATGCATGACAGTTGGGATGATGTTGACTGGGTGATGTGCAGTGTTGGGCTTGTGCCAGACGTAGAGTTTTAGACCGAAAAGTTCAATTTTCTCGTCTGACCACAAAACCTTTTTCCACATGTCTGCAGTATCATCTACATGTTTTTTCGCAAACTCCATACGTGCTTTAAGATGAGGCTTTTTGAGTAATGGCTTCTTTCTTGCCACCCGTCCATACAGGCCAGCTTTGTGTAGGGACCGGCTTATTGTTGATGCCTACTCCCATCTCAGACACAGAACTTTGCAGATCTCTCAAGGTCATTGTTGGCTTCAGAGCGACATCCCGAACCAGTTTCCTGGGAGGGCGACCTGATCTGGGTAGTGTCGGGTGGTATGATGCATCTTCCACTTCTTAATGATGGACTTCACTGTGCTGAGAGGGATAATCAGCGCCTTTGAAATTTTCTTGTACCCTTCTCCTGCTCTGTACACACAGGCTGAAACCATTTCACTAATTTTGTGACTTTTCAAACAAATCATTTGCACCTGAGCTGATTTTGGGCTGCAGTAGCAAAGGGGTTGAATACTTATGCAACTGAGATTAATCTGTTTTTTCTCTGTAAATCTTCTATATGCATTTTTTAACTTTATCAATGTGGAGTAGTTTGTGTAGATTCTACATGTAAACTCTAATTTGAAAGCATTGTGGAGTACGCTCAGGTGCCAACAAAATGCGAAAACTGTGCAGGGGGTGAATACTTCTGCAAACCACTGTATATATACTAGGGGTGTTGCGATATGACGATAAAATATATTTTTCAATATCGCTGTAATTATTTATTTATATTTATGATTTGTCAACCTCAAGTCATAGTTTGTAACTCTAAATTATTAATACAAATAAATTCAAATTGCAGTGATGGAATTTTTAAAGTGATCTGCCAGTACCATACTGTATACTTCGTCCTACATACTCTTTTCCGGTATAGAAACTTTTATCTACTTTTCTAATGCTGTGATTGGTCGTGTTACATGGCCCACTGTGTAAGATCAATTATGTTTGAATAACGTGTAAGTTTGCAGCGTGCACTGCACTACAAGATGACAGTTAAGAGAGAAACCAACTGTACCCCCCCAGAAAACAAATTAAATCAATAATATGGGATTATTTTGGTTTTTAAAAAAATGACGATGGTCAGATTGTCAAAGAGGGGGGTCCAATTTGTAAAGTATGCAGAGTTAGTGTTCTCTGCAAGAGCAGCAACACAACAAATATGTTCACGCATTTAAGAGATCACCACAAGTGCTTTATAAATGAGCAACATCAGTAAGGAACAAAGCATGAACAGTTTAAAGTTAAAGGAATTATTAACAGTTGAAATGACTAAAAAGCAAGTTGAACCAGGTTTTCCTCGGCACTCCCTGTTCCTTGACGTGGTCACAAGATGGGGGTCAACATACTTGATGGTTTTCAGGTTCATTGAGCAACAACAAGCAGTTTGTGCAATACTTCTGACCGCAGTTCATGGCATTTCATGCCAACAGATAGTAAAACCCAGGTTCTTGAAAATGTCCATTGCACATATTTACAGATGCACTAGCTGCAGTATCCCATGTTACAATATCTGCCTTGCAACCAGTTAAACATCACCTCCACAGTGACCTGCTGACTGAGCAGGATGGGGAGTTCTCACTAAACAAATGAAGCAAATACTTTCTGCTGATCTAAAATCAAGACATTCTGCAGCATCAACTTCCAGATTGCTTAACCTAACCAGTTATGTAGACCCCATTTTTCTGAGTCAGATGGTCCAAATAGCACTGCTGTTGAAGATGTGCATAAAGAGCTTGGTGTACCATATTTGACTATGTTGGCACCAAAACAGAACCATTTTTAAGTGAGCAAAGAAAAAAAAAAATTTAAATACAAGAAAAATACTAAAAAAGCCTGGACATTTACTTTTTGAGTTAAAAAAAACAAACAAAAACAATGCAGATGATGACTAAGTTCTTTCTGAAGCAGGAGGAAAATGTAAGGCTTATTTTATTTTACTTTGGAAATGCTCCAAATTATTTTTTATTTCATAGAGTTCTACATTTCAAATACTGAGTATTGTAGAAATATCTATTGTATTATAAGTAAGCACCATATTTTTGGAGTTAAAAAGTTTAGGCTATACTGATTTCATACCTATTATAGCTTAATAAATAGTAAACCTCATACATTTTATAAGTTTTTTTTTTTGTAGTTCTTTGTAAATGATCGTGTTTATCACAATTATTGTGATAACACACACAATAATCGTATGAGTGTTCATATCGTGACACCCCTAGTATGTAATATATATATATATATATTACACACACACATACACACCCTATTATAACACTACCCTTTTATAGTGCGGAATCGGATAACAGGTTAAGGTTGTGGCTCCCATTTCCGCCATAATGCAATTTGACTCACAAACGTTGGGTTTTATTGTTGTTTTACATTTACCGTATTTAAACCAATTTAAGTTGAAACTAGGACATATAGTACTTATAGTAAAAACAAACTGTCTGTTAATGTTACAAAACAAGACAAAACAATATAAGTGTGTATAAACGTCCTTGGATTCTGTGTTATTTATTTACACTTCACAACATTTATTATAAAAAAAATATACAATTTAAATAAGAGTGGTGTAAACTTTAGACTGGTGGAATAGCAGTTTCTATTATACTGTGTATAGTATAACGACCCAGGATTTATACTGTTACACGACTGGTCTGTGGACCCCGTGTGTGTGTGTGTGTGTGTGTGTGAGACTTAATATCGTCTTTTTTATCAAAACGGTTTACTTACTGCAGTGTACTGAGTTTCTATAGTCCTTAAAGATAGCGGCCAAGAATGACGCATGAGAGAATAAAGCCTTGCGACACTTAATATCCAGCACTACTTTTATTTATTTATTTTTAACCAGAACGTCTCAGAAAGAGGCTCATAATGCTTTTGTCAGTGACACCCCCTTAGAGATTGTAGCGTTTCAGCCATTCTAAATTGGGTAAAACTATCTCCGAGGGATTTTCCCGCACTGAAAGTTGCAGATATACAGGAGCAACTTGGAAAATGCGTAATTCCCACAGTCCCTCGCTGAAATTTAAGCCCTGATCTATCTGTCTATCTGTCTGTCTGTCTGTCTGTCTGTCTGTCTATCTATCTATCTATCTATCTATCTATCTATCTATCTATCTATCTATCTATCTATCTATCTATCTATCTATCTATCTATCTTTGAGCATCAAAAGAAATATATCACTTATATTTGGATAAAATTCACTAGGTGTAATCGAAAAATGACAAACTCTGTTTTAGAGCAGGTGCAGTGACTTTTTATCGTGTTGATTAACAATTGACATCACGAAGATGCTGCAAAGTGATCTGTTGATCTTGGGCAGGCGAGACGGGCCAGTTCTTGGCCCGTCTCGCCAGGTTTGAAATTGCTGGCTGTGAGCACCCAAGATGGCGAGCCACAGTACGCTGCCCTAGTCCAACCGCCAACATGCCGATTGTACGAAGGCGCTGCTCTCTTGACAGACGTGGCATATTGTTTTTTTTCTGTGATTTTCTTTATTGCTTTTATTAAAGCTTGCAATTCAGCAGCTGAAATCACTCCATATTCAGTGTCCAGTCAACTGTCTTGCTAATTAGGTGATTAAGTGCATATGCTTGTCATAGTCACTCAAGTGTGTCATGGTCATGGTCAAGGATGAATGATCGAGTGATTAAAAAGAAACCAAAAGCATTTCATCAATGTCCATCATTTTATATACCTTTTTTCGAAAATAAATGTGTTATAATAGTGATAAGTTTCATTAGATGCTCAGTATGTATTTCTATCTATCTATCTATCTTATCTATCTATCGATGTTATGAGCATCAACAATTTACTCAAAGCCTCCACTAATGTTTTCCACTATTATATCAACTTTGGCTGTTATTAATACAGTGGTTCTCAACACAGGGGGCGCGAAAAAACTTTTTTTTTTTACTTAATGTATACGTGACATGACGTTGTGTAGATGGCACAGGTTGATTATATGGTAGTTAAACAGCAGTGTATATACGTGCAAGAACAGTCATAGTGTTCAACCTTTTACAAGTAATCTAAGTCCCAAAAGCAATTTCCTCCATGCTCCGGCTGTCCTCAGGAACCATTTGCTGCTTTCCCTATGACTCCCTTGTTTTCAGTGTCCACTGTGCTCCATTTACTTAGGTACAATAACCAGTGATGATACAGACCACGTGCAGTTATTTTTGTTTTTTAATTTTAGTACTAAGCTGTGTATTGTGTTTTTTTTCTGGTTCCATTTGGCATTTGCTAGGTCTGTAAAGATAAAGATGAGGCCTAAAATAAAAAAAAGCTGCATTTGTCATTGTCATTACATTCAGTAAAAAAAAATGTCAGATATATACATACAAAATGAAAGTAACTCAGTTGTTCAGTAATTAAGTACAATATGGTCCAGCTGGACAGCGCATTAGTTTGTTTTTTAAACTTGCACGCTATTACAGGAGGCTAATAGTTCATAGAGTTCAAACGCTGTTTGTATTGGAACCAGCCAGTGAGTAACTCTTCTCAAGGGGAGTGCTGCATTCTCTTATTTGAGCAGTACATTTTCTTAATCAACCTCCAGTTTATTTTTACTCCAAGCTTATGAATGTTTTTAAATGGTAACTCTTGCCGAACCATTTAATCACAAAACACAAATGGAGAGACAATCAAAGACTGCATTCCTTTAGCCAAACGTCATCCAGGAAAACCAGTTGCTTCAGCTAAGACGCTGTGCTTTGAGTCTGCCAACTGCTTACTGGAAATAAAATGGGCAACATGTAGCTTGGAATTCATTGGTGTTTTTTTTGTTTCTTTAATGGAAAAATCCAAATCCCTTTAACCAATTCACTGGACTTGCATTTTTTAATTTTTTTAAATGATGCTTTACACGTGATCGTTTTAAATATGCTATGCTACGTTTATCAATTTAAAACTATGCTAAAAATAAGTTGGAGAGGGAGTATGTTGCAATTCGTGAAATGCAGTAATATTCAAGATTTTGCATCATTATTATTGCACACTGATTGAACTGTTAAGCTGTGTTTCAGCTACATGTTCTTACTGGTGATTTTATTTAGCCTTGCTTTTTTTCTTTTAGAGGTTTGAGTGTAAATTCAGTCCCTTGAATTGTGGAATTATTGCTTCTTTCCAGCCTGTCTCCCTCTTTTGCTTCTGTTCTTTATAGTGTGTCGAGCAGTGTCTCAGTGCCTGTGCTTTTTTAAAATTGTGTATACAGCCGAGGTCAGCCACAAGGAATTAACTTGCCATTATGGTGTCTTATCTGTGGTCTGCAGCCTCAAATTCTATTATTAGTTATTTATTAAAAACTGATGGTTAAGAAGTTGGAGAAACCCATGCTAATGCAGACTGGTTGCAGACATGTTCAGACGTTATTCTGGGCCAGTATAACATTTAAAGCTAATGCAGCGAACAGAGGTCTTGTATGAGATTTGCGTTGTGAGGAATTGGTTCTCTGTTCTGAATCAGTCAGCCTAGCCAGTATGGTAAATCTGTAGGAAAAGAGGTGATTAGGATCATAGTTTTATAGAAGTGGGCCACACTTAAGCACAACTCAGAGCTTGTCAGTTGTGTGTTTCTACTTCAAGGTGGTCATTCCATGCTAATTAGGATTTAATTTTTCCATCAGAAATGGAGTGGAGCATTGAAAAGTTAGATAATGGACTGTCAGGATGTGAGTGGTGCAGGAGTAAATCAAAAGATTTCCTTCAAGGGCGGCAAATACAGTGCTTTGTTTAAAAGTAAAGTGCTTTTGGACCTAAAGCAAGTGCTTATACATATATAGTCACATCTAGGGTTATCAGCAGCGTTCCCTCTAAGGCTGAAATGCGCACATTTTTTGCAAAAATAACTGGCAACAACCTTCGCACCCAAGTTTTCTAACTTTCGCAAGTTATTATCATAAATATCAACCTCAAGTGAGACGCCAACATCTCGAGGTAAACCTATCATTTTGAGAGCATTCTTACTAAGCATTAACATAAGCATATTCCTGTCTGTCTTGCAGCTGATTCTCCGATTTGCATCTGTAAAAATGCATGTCACATTAGTGTAGAGCTCACTCAACGCCAGCGAATCTACTGGTACAGGAGGGTGGGCGAAGCAGGCGTCTGGGCTGCTCGGTGCCTATTTTTTTATTTATATATATATATATATATATATATATATATATAGATATATAGATATATAGATATGTAGATATATAGATATATATAGATAGATATACATACATACAGTGTGTGTGTGTGTGTATATATATATATATATATATATATATATATATATATATATATATATATATATATATATATATACTGCTGTGCAAAAGTCTTAGACATGTTGCATTTTTCTACTCTGATGCATTATGAGCATCAACAATTTACTCCAAGCCTCAACTTGTGTTTTCTACTATTATAACAACCTTGACTTGCATAAACGAAAAACATCACGAGATTTTCAAGGTTTAGTATCCAATGCATAATCAACAAGTACAGAGAAACATCATCTGTAATTGACAAACCCAGGACTGGAAGACCCAAAAAGCTGTTTAACAAGGATGGACAATACTTGAAGATAATATCCTTAAGGAATAGAAAGAAGACAAGTGTTGAATTGACAACAGAACTGGCAGAAGGCACAGGTGTCGTTGTCCATCAAACGGAGATCACTCTTGAACTTAAAGGATGTGTTGCAGTAAGAATACCTCTGTTAAGAAAGGGGAACAAGACTAAAAGGCTAAAATATGCACAGGAACACAGAAATTGGACAATGGAACAATGGTCAAAGGTGCTTTGGACTGTTGATGGATGGACAGCGACACCTGTGCCTTCTGCCAGTTCTGTTGTCAATTCAACGTTTGTTAACTTGGCTTGTGTTTTTCAGGCACAATGGATCAAACTTGCATCAAAAAACACAAGCCAAGTTAGTAGAAACAATTGGGGCCACCTTGACCCCCACCGCTTTTACAGTTGTGCCTATTTGTTTGGTGCTGGCCAAGGTTGCCCCAATTGTTTCTTCTAACTTAGCTCCACTTGGCGTTTTTTCACATTTCCAATGTGTTTTTGTTTCAGATAGGATATATATGTATATCAGGGGTGTACAATTCGTATCGCCCAACGCTCTGGGTAACAAGATTTGTGTGACGGACAACAAGTTTTGCCGTTATAATTTTTCCGTCGGACATGTAGTTTTTATTTTTATTTATTTGTCCTATGTTTGTTGTGTTGCTAGAAAGACACTCCGGGTATATTTCTAGAGAGCCACGCAAGTTTCTGAACACTGAATTGCGGAAGTCTAGCACCAAAGCACACACGTAGGACGTGTTGTTTTATTCACCGCTGCAAATTTGAGCCGGAAGTACATCCACCGGTGACTGAAAACAACAGTTTGGTGACATTAAATATGGCGACTAGTACTAGAATTGTTCAGATGTTATTTATTTTAGTTTTTTTTACATATTTATGTATGATATTTAGTTATGTGAAGGGCCCTGAGATGTTTTACATGAAAAGCACTGTATAATAATACATTTCTTACACTACAGTACCGGTATCTGTTAAAAAAATAAACAAAGCTCAGAAATCATAGTCTAGAGTATGTGTGCGCCTTTTTTATTTATTTATTTTAAGAATATGAATGAACTTAATCGCTTTGATATTGTATTAGATTAGATCATAAAAATAGCATCAACTTAACATTTTTGCTTTATAATTTGAATACTTAATGTAAAGTTTGAAAAGTTCCTAAATTAATGGGATTTGGTAGAACTTTTATTACTTGGTGATTTACAGTATCCAAGTCCACTAGATATTTAATTTAGTCTGCCCACACAGTCCACATTGACAACATGGTCCCCCACATTCCATAGGGGACCATGTTGTCTACATTGTTTACAGTGGGGGGGGGGGGGAACAGGCAGAGCTGTTTTTATTTTTGAATAACTCCCAAATATTGCTTATTATAGTTGTACTCTTAGTATGTTACTTAAATTTACTAGCAAATGTGTTCCAAACTGCACTGAAAGGAACATTTCCTTAAAGTATGTTATACATTTGTTGAGGTGAGGTGGGGTCACAGGAACCTTTTGTGTATCTTGAAGAATTTTCTGAACCAGTCAAGCTACAAGGCTAGAACTGCCCCTGTTAATCACTAATTGATTAATTGTGTTCACTGTTAAACAAAACCAAAATCCTACACATTATATTCTACTTTTTTGTGTGTGTGTTTTGCACGATGGGGAGGGGCCAAGTAGATTAAGAAGGACAAGTAGATTTCGCAGACCGACAAAAAAATATTTCCATCGTTAATAATCGAAATTTATAGAAAGGGGATGTAAGAAAAATGGTTGAAAACATGTTAGAGTTCATTAATGTGTATACAATGAAATGTGGAGGAGGTACAGTATTTACATCTCTGGCTCGAGCAGCCTGCTCCAGGGCAGAGCTGTGAATAATTTATGTTGCGCATCATTCAAGCGTACGGTACGGTGCGTTGGGGTTAAAGTTGAGAAAGATCATATCGTACTCGGTTACGTTTGTCGCGGGAGGTTAAACTGCACTGTAATAATTTGTAAATGCCTTGTGTCGCATGTGCCTCTGAAGACTGACTTGGACAGCTCAACATTTTGTAGGCTACTACAATAAAGACATAAACTTAAATTTGGAGAGCTTTGCTGGATCTAGCAGATAAATATGCATTCCAGTAACTAACAAAAGAAGTTTTTTTAATTCATTTTTACATTTTTTACTTTTTTTTTTTTTACGAATGTACTACCAAATGAACAGAATGATTTAAAGAATGTATGATTTATTGATTTATGTATATTTATATATATTAATAAATTGTCTGCCCCCCCCCACACCCCTAATTACGCGCAATCCAGAACATTTAAATCAATTAAAAATCAAAATAAATGCTGAAAAATAAACATCGATATTATCCGTCGAAATTCTTAAAAAATAAATGGAATAAATAAAAGGATGATTCAGAATCAGAGGCAGCTACAATAAATGTCTTGTTTAAATTTAAAATAAATTGTAAAATTGTTAAGATACTAATATTGTTTCAAAATTGTATAATGCAACAAAAATACCTTAAAAGGGTTAATGCGTGGCCAACAGTTTCTCACTGATAATTTACCCTTTCTCAGTCAAAACAGCAAGTTTCTCAGTATCTAAAAAGCTTAGAGGGAACACTGGTTACCAGATTTCCAGTGTGAAAGGTTTGCAGATATGTGTGAAAAAAACAACAATTTCGGGCAAAGTTTTGTGACAACTAGGCTTGTTTCAAATTTATCCCACATGACTTATTAAATGTATTTTCACATTATAGTACAATTATAAAAGTCAAAGATATTGTTTGGTTCTGTTGTCCGAGTAACAATCGCCACTTCCTGTTGCTGTTTTCTGTGCCTGTTTGCCGCTGACAATGGAGCAAACCACTTTTAGGACGGCTGGACTTCTAACGGCTGCGTTTAAACTACAAAAAAAGGCCTAAGCCATCTCAGAGTCAGCTTAAACATGGCTAGTGTAAACTGGGTACATAAGAGTCTTGTTAATGGCCTTACTTTCCACAAAGCCACATTTGGAGAGTTCTGAAATACCTGGAGGTGCAATGCTTTCACATTCACATCATCCCAATGCTACTTAAAACCATTCCTGTAGCTTCCCACTGTAAGCTGTCTGGAAGCTGTTGATGGGAAGGTCATTAAGTTTTAGTGATTTATAAGACATTTATGTAATTACGATTGAGTTTTACTTCAGTTAACTTCAGTCTAACCACCAGGCCGCTCCGATCACAATATTTGTTGCTTCAGTTATATTGTGATGGCCTTGATTCAAGGTTATAAATGATTCGGCTAACTGTTTGACCTTGAGAGTGTGTTTAGGTGTGTACAGTTAATCATGATAGCCTACATTACATTACAAAAGGTTATCAAGCTGAGAAGGAGGGGGAGGAGACTTTTTTTTTATTTTGCGACAGCATGTTCTGAGCACTGACTGGGTGAGCTCAGCTTTGGATTGAGAGTTGTTTGGGAATGGTGAGGCAAGCCAAGTATTCAGTGTGCAGGACACCTGGCTTTGCTCAAGACTTTTAGCCAAAAACAGTTCAGTTTTCATGAAGTACTAAATAAGTGAAACTGGAACTTTTTAACACTTTGTTCTCATTTAAAACTCATAGGAATCTTTCTTTGTATCCTATACTGTACGCTTCTGAGATTCATTTCACTAAGGAAGCAGTATTCAATGTTCAGCAGTTGATGAGCTTGGTTTTAAATCTCTTTTGCTCTTGGTCCTTTCTGTTTTTTCAGTTTAATCAGTTATTTGTACAAATGGCAAGCCTAACTAATAAAGGCTAAAAACACTATATACATATTAGCAGATGTGTTTATATTTTTTAATATGCTTTCACAAAATATCACAATTGTATTCTTAATGAGAAGAGTGTGTATAGAGCAGTCATTTTTCTTTCTCAGCAACATTGGCGCATATAATAGGGGAAAAAATGTGAGCAAAATCCTTTAAAAACACAGTAAAAAAGTACATCAATGTATTCTGAATGTTCATTCTTTTAGTATAAATTAAAAAATAAAAAATGTTTCCCGTTATAAATCAAAATGTGCGCCATTCTGCAGTACCAGTGAAGATTTCAATTGATCGTGTGAAGTTAAAATGTTAAATGTCAGAGCCCTCCAGCTAAAGAATAATCAAGTCTTCGCTGTGTGCTTGTTAAACAGCTTCTCTTTGAGATGAGAGTGCGATGTTGAGCACTGAAACCACGTTCGCATTCCACTGTAGAGACGAGTATGACGAGGGCTATGTTGGAAAGTCTTGAAAACGGTGGGAAAATATCTGCATAGTCTATTGCCAATGCCTGACAAGTACATGTGAAGCTCAATTGCGAGTTTAAAGGGCAGAAATTAATTTCTTAGGTCGTCAGCATCTGTAACCGGTGGTATGCCTTGGGTCTCTGCACAAAAAACATTAATCGGATGTTCCAAAGCGTCTTTTCCTCAGGTGCGTAGTTCCCCACCGTCGGTTAGAAATGCCATTGGATTAAAAACAATGTCGAAAGCATTGATCGTGTCAGTGTCAGACGGCGGAAACCTGTTCTCAAGGTTTGATCTGAGTTCTTGAATAAATTCCAGTCTTGCGGCTTTGTAGTTGTTTACATTTGTCTGACCAGAGAACTTAAGTTTGTGTCCCTTAAAGTGCTGGTCTGTGATCTCTCGCTCAAGTCACCGCTAGAGGTAACTAAATCGCCAAGCAAATCTAAAGATGTCTTTACTGACGGATTGATCAGGCCAAGGTTTACATTCTCCAGTTGAGAGACTTTCTTGGGACTGTCCATGATGGGCATCACGTCAAGTAACATGTATGTGGTTGCTACAGAGCTGTAGGTTGAGACTTGTTTATGCAAACCCTCCGCTGTCACATTGGTCCGTGCATCTTCACAGAACTGCAGTACACTGCTCTGCTAAGCGACAGCCACCGCACGGAACATGGCTCTTTTAAACTCCTGAAGTCTCCTTCACCAAGAATTCGATTGAGTTCTTGGAGTCTTTCATAGTGGCAAGCAGAGTACTTGAAGTAGTTGAACACAGTGTTGACTGTTTGCCTATACTGCTTAATTGTGTTTACTTTTGCAGCGGCCCCTGAAGAGGCGAGTGCTACGCGATGTGCTGTACAATACACAGATGTCATTCGGGGATTCAGTTGTTCTAAACAAGTGCTAAACCCCAACACTCTCCTGGTCATCACAGCTGCTCCATCAGACCCAAAGCCGACAACTTTAGCTATTGGGATATTACGCTGTTGTAGAACACACGTAATTTTATTGGTTATAGTTTCAGCAGTACCATCAGGCACGTCAAAATTACCGATCAGCTGAGAAGCAGCTTTGCCGTCTTTCATGTAGCGTATAAAAATAAATTTCTTCTTAATATTTACATTGACTGTTTCATCAACCAAAATTCCAACAAAAGGACTTGCACTTACTTCCTGGATAATTTCTTCCCTTGCACACTCGACTAAGGCGTGCTGCATGTGTGTCACAGATGACGGGTGTCTCTATATAAATCATCAAGTTTGAGGTTTGTATTTCAGCTCTGAAGTCGCATTATAGAAGAGAACTTCTCATTTGCTATTTATTCTTGCGTCATCCAATAGACCGTCCACAGGGTAATCAGACGGGATTCTGAGCTCTGTTTTTTTACCTACATCTACAAGTGTTTTCATTTTTTTCTGCATTCCTATATTGGCAACAGCATCGCCATGTTTGTGTCTTTTAAGCGAAGATTCTTGAAAATCTGTACATCCATGTGTATATGCATTTTTCTGCACAGGCTTTTTCACAAACGTGACAGTACAAGCTTTTTCACAAACGTGACAGTACATTTTGCTGTCTTGATAAACAAGCCACGGGTATCTCTTCTTCCATTCAGAGTTATATGAATTGATTTTTCACTTGAGTTTTTCTGCATTGTTGCCTACTGCTTTGGTCACTGATGTACTCGCACACTCTCCTGCATTATTGCCTACTGCTTCAGTCACTGATGTACTCACACACTCTCCTGCATTGTTGCCTACTGCTTCGGTCACTGATGTACTCGCACACTCTCCTGCAGAAGTAGAAGGCTGCTGATCTTTTTCATTAGATGCTGACTGTTTAGAAAAGAAACCGATGGACATCTGCTTCGCCATTTTGACACACACTCACTAGTCTGACCGCCAAAAACGTCTGGAAAGCAATACAGTACTCGTACTTAATGCTGCCACCTTCAGGATTGGAGTGTACTTGGTAAATGCTGTGAATTCTTTTCCTTTTAAAAAAAAAAAAGTCCCGTGAAACGTAAGAAAATATTTTTCCGTCCATTGGATTTAATTTACGTCGCGACCTCTGTGTGTGTGTCGCTCTTGCGCTCTCTCTCTCTCTCTCTCTCTCTCTCTATATCTATATATCTATATATCTATATATCTATATATCTATATATCTATATATCTATATATCTATATATCTATATATATATATATATATATATATATATATATATATATATATATATAAATTGTGGCAGGGCAAATCCCTTCCTGAAGAAAATGTGTTGGTGGCTGGAAGGAATAATGCTAATTTCTGTCCCTTCCAGATAAATGTGTCTGGGTGTGGCTGTGCTTAACTGACACAGGTGTAATTAGTTAATATTTAATTTGATGACTTGTTAAATTGTTTTATAATATAATTTGTGTCACCTGCCTGTAATTAGCAGGCAAGGGCAGTCTCCAGTCTGTGTGAAGAGAGGCTGTGTGGTGTGAAAACCTTTTTGTTCATGTTATATTGTTTGCGTTTGGTGACTGTCCAATTGTGTTAGTGAAGGACGGTGAAAAGTTTTATTTACCGCTCCAAAGTGGAGTTAGGCTTTTGTTTTGTTTTATTTTGTCTTATATTTCTGTAATTAATAAAAAAGCACGAAAGTGCTTTAAAACACCTCAGTCTTGTGTCTGGGTCTTCTGCAAAAGGAATATCAAACCTTTAAACAAGTGAAATCGTTCACAACATATATATATATAATGTTACGGACAATGTCTGAATCCGCCAATGACGTCAATGGCCAGGCATTGTTGTCAGTGCCTAAGAGCAGCAGCCAATGACAGCATTGACCAGGCATTGACGTCATTGGCCGAGTTTATATATTTTGAATTTTTGGTCCATGTTTGTATGTCTTCTGTGTTTTCAATCCACTTACTTGCTCGACCTCAAACAGTATCTCACCGCAGTACATCGGGTGTGGGTACTGTAACTAGCCATGTCAAAACATACAGTATATTGAGAAGTGACTACCTGAACCAGCACTAGAATTAGATGGTACCTGTCAAATCACAGAATGAGCAGCACGCTTTGACAATCTGAGCCGAGCTGCTTTAAAACAACAGCAAAAATTAACCATGTGTTTGCATTCAGCTAGGTACTGTACAAGGGCAATTGAAAACTAAATACAGAAAGCTCATTTCACCAAAGGTATTGTGGTAAAATGATTCCTGGATAATTCCTTTTTCTGTGGTTATTTTTTTTATTAAGTTGCTGATTAGTCATTAAAAAAAACATATACAGTGTGTATGTATGTATGTATGTATGTATGTATGTGTGTGTGTGTATATATATATATATATATATATATATATATCTGTATGTATATCTATATGTATATCTATCTATCTATCTATCTATCTCTGTCTATCTATCTATCTATCTACTGCTGTGCAAAAGTCTTAGACATGTTGCATTTTTCTACTCTGATGCATTATGAGCATTAACAATTTACTCCAAGCCTCCACTTGTGTTTTCTATTATTATAGCAACCTTGACTTGCATAATGAAGGAAAAACATTGAGTCAAATAGCTCGCATCACTCGATTTTCAAGGTGTGGTATCCGAAGCATAATCAACAAGTACAGAGAAACATCATCTGTAATTGAGACACCCAGGACTGGAAGACCCAAAAAGCTGTCTATACATACGATCCATCTGATTCATTATGTAAGCAACATAAAATCTGGCATCGAGATGATATTATTAATTGCTGCATTTAACCCTTCCCTTCAGTACACATGTCTGTTGTACCTAGTATTCAAATAACAGTGGTTTTCAATGCATCAAGGTACTATATAAATGATGAAACTTGACTGAGATTTCTGTCAACTCATATCATAAAGAGATAACACACAAAATAAAGGAATCTTTGTGACCTATAGTTTTACTGTCTTTGTACTGCAAAGTGCTACTAGATAGTTATAAGTAGGCTTGCTACTTTTCAATATTAATAGGTAAAGCTCATTAAATGTCGAATTCCCAAAAAATATGAGTTAGACGGAAATACATTTATATAGGATAAACGTCGGTAAAACCAGTCGCTATTTTTTATTTTCTTACCAAATCATGTCTAGTTTGTGTTGTTTTTATACTTGTTGTCTGTCCCGTCTCGGTTCTGCTCTGAATGGCCGGGGATCGCTGTCAGTCTTCTCAGTGGTCCGTTAGTACTGTAGTTTTCACTATCACTGTCATTTTATCCTATTCTGACAGATCTCGTTGATTGATGCAGCGCTAGAATGCTCTCATTAGTTTAAATGACTGTCAATCATCAAGACCTGCACCGACTGTGCACTTTCATTTGCCAGCTATAGCGCCTGTCATTCAAAACGGCAACTTTGAAATTAGCGGGTTAAGGTGTAGGTAAGCTTTTGCTATTGGTATATATTGAAAATGGGGCGCAAGAGGAAAACACTTAATGAATATTGTGCACAATACCCTGGCTGACAGCTGAAGTCTCCGCGGCAGGATGAAGAGGGACCACCTTCCCAAAGCTTCCAGTAACTGAGTCCAGCTGTGCTAAAGCAGGAGAAGGGCGGAGCTCAGACTTTGAATAATAAGTGCAAGTTAGTTCTGTTCAACTATCTAAGGTTTTGTTCTGTTCATATTGTTTTTACTCGTAAATTTATGCTATAAAAGTAATACACTTTTATATGCTGCGTTTTCTACAGTTTATTTGAGACCATTTTTTAATTTGTGTAGGACCTTTATCTTCACAAGGTATAGCTCTGCTGTGACCAAATGTTATTTCAGTGGCATAAAGTCTGTGTTTTTTTTTTTTTAAAGCATAAAGGTTGATTTCCCAATTCTCTGCTTGAATCGAAAAATAGAAAAAAAAAACCCAGTAAATTCTTTCTAAAATAGACATCGATATTAGTCATTGATTTGGCAAAAAATTGAATAGTTACAAGCCTAGTTATAACTTAGTGTTTTTGTCTGCTTGTGTATTTTTGGCATTATCCAAGCTGCTTCTCTGTCGTTTCTTAATATTGAAAGGTTCTGTGGTGCACTACATCCTCCTTAGGGTTACTTTCGTTGTCAACTACTGTACTGGATGCTATATTATTTTATGAAATCAAATGATAAAACCAGCAGCAGCAAAGAGCTTTCCACTCAATAAATGGATTAGTAGAGGGTTCTTATTTTTAAATTATATGCTTTTTAACATAACCATTAATCAAACAATATGGTAACAATTTAAGATGACATTTTAAATATGAAGTATTCACATTTTTATCTACAGTACGTAGTTGCAACTGAAAAAACTTTTGATAACAGCTTGCTGACGATTTTATTTTGTATAAATAGCATGAACTAAAAAAATGAAATGATCTATTAGATTAGATTGCTGCTGAGTAATACTTAGTTCCTGATGTGGGAAGTGAATAATTAAACCTTAGTTTTATTACTGTGGAAAGATACCATTCTTGGACGGAAATTACTCATATGGTATCCTTTTGTTACATTTTTATGAACCATGACTCCCTTGTCATAACTACAGATAGCCTGTATAACTGCAACTGCCTGTTGCAAAGAGTGTAATATTTCTGACAAACACACCACCAATATACAGAACTATTGGGCCCCAGATTGTATCTAACACTGTTGATTCAATGGGCAATTGTTACAGAGGCTTTATTGGTAAAGGATACACTCTTTCAATTCATCCACTGCAGAGTGGACACATTTTTGTTTCCGGGCCAGGAACATAGTGTTCTACTTGGTCCTCTGCGTGACGTTGTCTCCTGGCATGCATCCAAGCAGTGTCGAGTTCATTCAGCTAGCGTGGGCTGCCTGGGTGAGGAATGCTGAACGTGTCTTCACATGACAAGAAGGCAGTCCCATGGATTTTTTCAGGGAAACTAGTTTCAATTCGTCTTGTCAGGTGTGCTGTGCAAGTGATGATGCACCTTTTTAAAAGGCTTAACTGAATTAAAATTCTGTTTTAATCCAATACTAAATTATTCAAAAGACACTGCTCCGTACTGTGTAAAAATAAAATGAAATAAACAGATATAATATATTTGTCCATGCATTTTGCCTTGCAGAATGCATAATGTTTGGCCCTTTTTCTTAAACTATATACCTAAAACTTTGAATGTCTGCATGTGTATCAATCTCTTGCTTCACAGACATACATTTTATATTTAACACAGATTTAAATGTCACTGCTATGTGAAACATAAATTATTAGAAAAACATAAAAATATATCATATTACACATTTATACATACATAGACAAATCTACCTTTACACTGGTAATGTCCATTATAATAATATTTGTTTGCTGTACTGTACTATTTTCTTTAAAAGCTGGGATATACAGTAATCTATTATGGTCAGAAACAAATACACTATATAAAACATTTGATTACTAGGGATTAAGGTGCACCGCAGGAAAAGGGAACTATAATCTAATCTACTGTACTTTGCAAATGCTTTGGAGTACTATTATTTTACAATTATTATAATAATGGGTAATGGTGTTCTTCTTTGGAGTGTGTTATAACAATCAATAATAAAATAACAAGGGTTTGAATGTTGCGCGTCTACATGGTTTATCCATATTTTTAAGCAGTGTTTTCAGACACATGTATGCTTGTGTGTATTGATTTTCTAGCATCATTGCCAATGAATTTCTTTATTTAAAATATTAACCTTTTTACTGTATATCTTCTAGGGATCTGATGCAGAGATTTCGGAGTATTCTACAGATGGGGAAAGTATGGAGAGCAAATCGCTGACTGCTGTTAGTTCATTCGTGTCCAAAGCAGAGCAGAGCCAGAGTACTGGGAGGTCTGCGAGTGACTGGATCAAGTCAGCTCAGGCTCTTCTGCAGACACCTCAGAAACAGACAGACAGAAAGTTCAAGACCCCGGAGGATTCTGCCAAAAAGAGGAAGAAATTCCTAAGGTTAGTCCTGCAGGATTTTCCATGGGTCTTTTGTTATTATTTTAATTTACTTAGATTATTTAATTGTAGTGAAGTCCATATGAAATATATAATATTATTCTTCGCTTTATATAAGCATGCTAAAGTATACCACCATAATGCCACTGGCTCACTGAGAGACCCTTATTGTCCCTTTTGAAATTAACTCAGTTGCATCAATCATCCATTCTTGTGAAATAGTGTTAAATACATTTTGTTGTAGGTAACAAAGTCATGGTACATACCAAGGGATGGTCATTTGTTTGCCCCTGTTTTGCCCCACCAGATCCCTTATTTATTGTTAACTCTGCATAGATACTTTTCAATAAAAGGCACAATATTTTAATGACCAAGCCTTCTCACAGTGCGGTGGTACCCCAGATATTATCTATTTATTACCAATGCTGAATGTTCAAGAGGGACATTAGCTCTTTATTAAAAGTCTCCCCTGGTGACCATTGCAAAGACACATTTAATGGGTTTAAACACCCAGCCATTTTGATAGTAAATGGATGATGGACTACCACTGCACTTGAGATCATCTGCTATTTAAAATATGTTGCCTATTTTTGAAGAGAGACTGATAGGGTCATTTGTTACCAGTTTTAACCCACTCGGACCCCTTGCTCAGAGTCATTCTGCATTTTTTACTCTGTGCATAAAAAGAAAGTAAACTCTGCATAAACTAATTTTGGCTCAATTTATTCTTCTCCTGTAATGGAATATATTATAATTGACTAATACTGTATTTTTCTTGAAAATGTTGGTTGTACAGTATATTCACTACACTTTTGACTCAAGTGGAAACATGTGTTTTGTATTCTGCTGACTGTGCACTTGGCTGACCTGGATATTTAACTGTATCTTCCAGAAGAGAGGGTTTAACTGCAGTGCATATTCATTACAAAAATCCCACAACAACATTAATATCTAAACATTTTACAAATAGTAATTTGGGTAATTTTGAACTATACCTCTTTGTCTTAACAGGATCATATGACATGGCAAAGCAGAGTTACAAATGAGTAAAAAACAATGGTCCCTAATAATGAGCTGAAACATGCCAGCCCTTCAAAACCTTTACAATACCTGGACAAAACATGAGCAAAAAAAATAAAATAAAATATAGTATTTTTTTTTTCTTAAACATTATTCTGTTTACATTACTACAGTTGATTTTAAGGTTATTAACAAGAAAAAAATGATAAAAATAAATGAACTTCTGCCAAGCCCATATACTGTAGTACATTTTGTACCAGTCTGGGACTGATACATTTAATTTCGTAATGTTTACTGTAGAAATTTGAATTTTGGCAGGGTTACAAGCCAAATCGACCCTATAAGTTTCACATTATGTCTGCATTGAAAATGTGTTACAATGGCAGTCATTGGTGCCTATAACTTGCTCATTTCAGAAGCTGGCAGAAATCCAGTTGTGTTTAATTAGTCGTGGATTTTTCTTGTCATGCAACTTTCAGTGATAGGAAAAAATGTGTTCTAAAGATTGTATCTACTATTGGCTGAAAAGCTGATAACCTGACCTTACCTCTGATTGCCCCACCCTTGTTGTTGTTGTTGTTGTTTTTATATATATATATAATATTAAAGAATTTGCCACGACCTTGCCTAAGTGTGTGGAGTGACTTCCGGAAAGGAAACCTGGTAATGTACATAGTAGTTTGTGTTTTGTTTTCTATTCTTTCTTCACTCAACAACATACATTTTTAAAACGCAGCCAATTATTGTGCATCTATCATTTTGCAGTGTGACAACTGATGTTTGTATTATGTCTGTGAGCAGGGCAGTCTGTTCAAGCAAAGCAATTTTATGTATTGTATATTAAAAATCAGATTTTGTTGGTCTTCTTACTTTGTTGCTGCTTTTTATCTGTAGTTATTGAATTCAAGTGTAAGGACATTATTCTCAGTCATAGAAAGTTATATACAAATGATAGCAGGCTACTTCTAATAATAAACCAGAATACTAATCGCTTTTGTCGGAAAGCATATGTGCCAAGACCTCTGCAGTTTTATGTATTACATTATTTTAAATTGTTTACATGGGCAAAAACACCCATATACCAACAATGTTTAACTAAGTTTGTTACATCTTTCATTTTCAGGGTGTCTGTTTTTAACTTATTATTAGGACATTAGTATGTAAAATGTTTGCTGTATTGCGCCTGACACTGCTGGTATAACTAACACCTGATTCAAGCCTGTTTCCTGCAAAGAGCTTTAATATGCTATCGTTCGTGGCATATACATGTTGTTTACCTTTTTTATTGCCATTAAAGTGACTACCTTTTTAAGGATATGGTTATGTAGGCTTTTCTATAAAAAGAGTATGAAAGGAGAAATACACAAAATAATTTTACCTTCAAATTTAATTTTGTCTTTAACGTGTATTGTGCTCAAGTATTGTCTCTCACTTGATAAAAGCAAACTACTTTTTTCTTAATGTTTCTGCTTTTACATACAGCAACGTGTGCTAAACAGGGTTTTACATAATATGCAACAACATGAAATGTACATGTACATTGCAATACGTCATCACTGGTTTAAGGCTGCTACCCACCAGACGCGATGCGGCAAGCGAAACTGTGCAGCGATGCGACAAAATGAATAGAACCTATACTTCTGATTAGTATCTTTAACACCACAGACAATGCGACGGGCAATGCGAGAGCTGCACCAGTGCTGCACTGGAGCGATGCGAAACAAATAGTATTGAATGCTATTTTTTGCGATTTTGTCGCATTTCAACTAGGGCATTGTGCAATCAGAGAACAGCTTCAATGCACGTGGTCCAGCAGGGTAAGCAGTCACCAAAATGAAGGAGGAAACAACAATACTTGCCGTTGAAAAAATACCCAGAGCTTTATGACAAAGGGCATCACAGTTATAAAGATACAGATTTGAAAGATAATATATGGGAGTCCATTTTGAAGGAGCTGGATGAGCTTGGTGTGTATGATTTATTGCCATATGTGTTTGAAATACAGTCGGAGAAGGCACTGGTAATTACTAGGCCTACATCATGTTGACAAATATGTGTTAGTCTTGACATAGGTTTGGCATAAGCAATTTTTAACAGTTGTATAGATCTGGCCATTTTCAAACCTGTCGCATTGCCTCTGTGTCGCTTCTGGTGTGTGGTCATGTCGCTGCGAAAGTGTCTCGTCGCCAATTTTAAAAATCGCATTGTGTCTGGTGTGTGGAGACCTTTAGTCAGGTGTTTCTGTATGTATCAGTATAAACATACTGAAAAAAGGTTGATCACTTTATTTATATTGTTTCATAGAATGTGACTGATTTATAATTGCAGCATAAAAGTAACAGAATGGAAAAAAAGTGTGTGTGTGTATATATATATATATATATATATATATATATATATATATGTATATTAGGGCTGTCAATTAATCACAGTTGACTTCTGCGATTAACGCCTAAATATTTTTAGAGATTATTTTAACGCATATTAATCACACTGCTGTTTGTTGTCTAAACAGAAAGTTAGTCACTGAACCGCGTAATAGAGCAAAGCAATAAAACTGAGTGGCAGGTTTATTTATTTATTTATTTTAAACGTTCTGACGGCTCATTGGACAGAAAAACGCTTACTTGTCTATTGTTAAAGTGAGTTCCAGTATCACACTTAGCGCATGATTTACAAAAGGGGCGAAATAAGAACTAGGTCGCAAAGTGATTTCTAAAAGCTGATTTGGGTCACTAAGTATCTGGCTTTCAAGGGTTTTAGATTTAAATGAGTCGTGTATTCACTTGTTGACACTTAAAATATAAATCAAGTGATGTGGTTACATTTAATCAGGCTTTAAAAATCATTTTGCAACCTAGTTTTTATTTTGCCCCTTTTTTGAAAATCATGCTGACAGTACATCTTGTTTACTGCGTGCTGAACATGCCTTCACTTCTCAAAATAGACCAGCAGCTTTTCTGCTACAGACGACAACAATACAACAACAAATTAAACCCAGAATAAATAGGATATCTATTTTTAAATGTGATTCAGGATCGCTGCAAGCCCACAAATCAAAAGAGGCTGCGTTGCTGCTTTTTTTTTTTTTTTTTTTTTTTTTTTTTTGGCGTGTACTATGTAAAGCCTAACAATTTTTCTTGTTAGTTTACAGTTTTTGGATATGATGACAGTTTTTTTTTTTTTATGTTCTCTTTACAATGAACAGTTCATTTCCTAGAACTGCTTACTGTAGCTACATATTTATAATTGTTTTTTTTTTTTTTTTTTTAAAATCAGTCCACAATCACATTTAAAAATAGATATCCTGTGTATTATGTTTTCTGATCTCTGTATGCTGCTGATCAAGCTTGAACCGCACATTTTATTGTGTTGGTTGTATTTGTAATTTCTAAATTATTGCCCCTAGTACATTTTGATCACGGTCTCAATGGATCAATTTACTGGTTAAATAAATAAATAAATACATTTTAAACAATTATGTACAGTCAATAATAATAATAATAATAATAATAATAATAATAATAATAATAGCATCGGTAATAAAAATAATTTAAATTAGATGGATGTAGTAATTGTACAATTCAATTTAATATGCGATTACAACCGAAATTAACTAAGATTAATTTTTTCAATTACGATATTAATCGTGATTAATTTATTTAATTGCTTGACAGCCCTTATATATATATATATATATATATATATATATATATATATATATATATATATATATATACACACACACACACACATATACATTGTATACATATGTATAAACGTTCCATGCTTATCCTCATTTTTCTATTGTATTTTCAGAAAAGGCTTTGGCTGTACCTACCTACCCTATTTTGTTCTACACCATTAAAAAAAAAAAAAAAAAAGCGTAACTAAACTTCAAAGCAAAAATATATACAGAGTACACAAATACATATATCCTTATAATTCACAAATCACAGTAAGAAACTTGTATTTTTAAATGAATGCAACAATACTATAAATTGCCTTGGTCTGCAGGAGGAGCCCAGTAAAGTTTGAAAAAGTTCAGCTCTAGGAAGAATATTTAACAAAATAAAAATTACAAAAACATTTAAACTATTTTATATGTAATGATTTAGCAATTGTATTTATTTTTTAAAATGCTACTTTAAATCAGGTTGTTGGCATTAGATTTACTTAGTTATTTTTAATACAACTTTCAAATTACTCCATAGCATTGCACTCTTACTAAACTGCTACCTTCTCTGAATTCTGACTCGACTCTCCGCTGAGTACCCTCAGTCTTCCACTGAAATGCCCACAAAACTAAATGATTTATCTTTATCCAATGGCTTTATAGAAACCAAAATGTATTAAACAAGCGTCATTGCCGCTGATGTAACACGATTTTCGGCTTGTGTATCAGGACAAATATCCACGAAAGAATGCCGTATTATACATTTCTAAACATCTGCTAATCCGAAGATTAAGAGAATAACGTTTTCACTATATGATGAAATATACCCTACAATTACCTAGTTTGAATGTAAAAAAATATTTTTAAAATGTAGTCAATTTATTTTTCTTCACAAATGTCTCCATAAGTGTAATTTAGTGATCTCCTACCTAAAAGTGTGACGTAGTTTGTATCTTTTTAGTTTGATTATTATTTTTGTTTGTGTCATGCACAAAACTTAGATGGGCTCAGTTTTGTTTGGACTGAATTACCTATTTTTTATTTGATTTCCTGGAGCGAATTAATCACAAATTGATTGTGCTCTTTCTTTTATAAAAGCAAAATCATAAAAGTGATATTCTATTTGTGTGTGTATTTTGTGGGACAGTGAGGGAGCAAGTAGATTTTTCTAGCGTTTTGTCACTTGGACAAGAAGTATTTTGTTTTTTTAATTGCACACCCCTGCCGTTACTGGAACCACAAAATTTGTTTGCCCTAATATATTTAAATAAACATGTTGAGCTCTTGATGGAAAGTTTACTTTCCTTAGACCTATGCCATTTTGTATCCATTTTTAATGTCAAAAGAGAAGAATTACACAATCTACAAAGTCTAAAAATAGTTCAGGTACAGTGAGTTCATCCGGAATATTGATTGAGAGAGGGGGTATCGGTAAATCATTGCGCATTGCTAAATAAGCAGTGGGTTACTGAAAGTAACGATTATCAACTGGAAAACCTTATCTTAAAGAATGAGGGCAAAAGCTGCACATATTGACTGTAAAGCTAAATTGTTGCATAGGGTTGTAAAAAAAAAACAAGGTACAGTATTGGGTCCCCTTTTTTTCTCGAGCAGAGCTGGCAGATTTATCATAGCACTTCTGCTGGTGGTAGCTTGAGAATGCCTGTGTGGCAGAGAGGCAGTGTCAACTATATCTTGGGGTGATTGTGTCCTCCCTGCAGCCTTCGAATAAAGACAAACTCTGGATTCATGGATATACTTTCTGAGGACAAGTGATAAACTACTCTGTACAATATATATATTTTTTAGTTTTATGCAAACTCTGGATTCATGGATATACTTTCTGAGGACAAGTGATAAACTACTCTGTACAATATATATATATATATATATATATATATTAGTTTTATGTTTGTGTTGGCTTTGGTTCTGTGCAGCTATGATGGTGCCTCTTACTTGGCAAATTACGGCTTTAACTGATCTAGCACTTGAAGCCTTCAAGAAGCAAACGCTATCTAAGTTGTGGGCAAGGTGGCTGAATGTTGGTAACTGAATGCTGCTTTCCCACGTGTGAGGAAAACTTTCTGGTTAAGGACAAGTCTTGGATATCAGCTCCACCACTTCCTGTCTGGATAAGTCAAACGTGTTAATGCTTATGTCTCACTCACAAGAAACAGGTTTAGCAAGAGATAGGTCTGAACATATTCTATCCCCTCTTCCTGCAGAGCAAAAAATAACTGCTTCTGCATTGTGGCATCTGCACTATTTGGTTTGAAAAAATAGAACTTTTACAGAACCTCATATTCTGACCTTAAAGCAAATACAGACTATATAAACCCAGAGATGGAAATGTAATCTGCATAGCAGTCTGTACTATTACCGTAAGCCTAATTAGACACACCTGAGATTGTTCAACATTACATTGTCTAGTTATGCTCATATAAAACCTGGAGTGATTCAAACTATGTATTTTTTTTTAAATGGTTGCAAACTTCCAAAGATAATGACTTGATTTCTTAATTTATAACCAAGTTTCTTTGAAGTACTACTATGTGTCTTAAAGGGTACATAAGGACCTTTTTATTTTAGTGTGTTACATGTTCCCATGTGTTGCTACAACTGTTTACGTAAGGTGTGTGTATTGTTTTACTTTATGACATTTCCCATCATTCTCCTGCTCACTGCTAAATCCATCTCAGTTACATATGTGAGCAGGAGGATGATGGGAATTGTAGTTCTGAGAGGTCCATGCGGATACATGGGAAGCCATCTAGAAGCAGGGAATACAATTTAAAAGTTCAAAATATAAAAAAAAACAAAAAACAATTTTAATAACAATACCCACACCTTATGTAGCAACACATGGGAACATGTAACTGTGGCAATGTGCCCCGTCCCTGTGTGCATTTGTGTGTTGTGTGTGTTAATGTTGGTGTATATTCATTGGTACACGGGATATAAACGGGTCTGTGTTTCACGTGTATTTAAAATGTAGATTTATATTTAGGCACGAGGAGGGCACAAATCACTTCACCTGCTGGTTAAATGTAATATATGAGCACGGGGTTTGCACAGAATTAATTCACGTGCTGGGATTCAAGTGAATAATTAATTAGTAATTGAATCCCAGCACAATAGTATATATAGACGCACATTTCATTCAGTCAGGGTTAGGTGTTCGGTGAGTGGAGAACGAGTGTGGAGAAGGAGAAACTAAATAATAAGAAAGAACGTAAATATAAAGTGAATAACTGTCTCACTCACCGTGTTTCGTTTGTCTGTCTGTGCACTGTCTGTTTACTGTCTAGTCCGTTTTGTTTACCTGTTTATTTTGGCTACCAGTGCCGTGTCCAGTGTTTTTGTGTGTTTAAAACCTTTTATTTTCTGTTCTGTTTATTAAATGCTGAGCGCGATCACGCGCCAAGCTTCACCAAACCACATCTCTCTGTCTGTTTATTTCCTGCCTCTGGTCTGATGCCACCCACTCCTGCCGTCTTTGTGACAGTAACACAATAAAATAAATGTCCTTATGTAACCTTTGAGAGATCCTTAATATTTATGTTGAAAATTCAACAAATCAATGAAGTAAAATTGCATACCAGTTTCCTTATTGTGTTTAGCTCGGTAGGAAATGCAACTGAAAAATGTTTCGCTGTCATTTTCTGCTTAAAAACAAAAACGTTCCACCCTCATTGGAGCACTATCCTTGGGAGGTGTGCATTTGCATGTGAGAATGAAAGAAATTTTAACATGATTAATGTACGCAAGAGCCAAGATATAGTGGTGTTCTATTAGATGAGATAGGGTGTTTATACTGGCTGTTGCCCAGGGCCTGGCTGAGCTCGATTAGCATGACTGCACACATTTCTAGCTACACCCAGATAGATGTCAGCTAGAAATTGACAGTACAATGACATTTGTCGGCTTGGTGCCTTCGGTCCCTGTTTCCATTGATATATTTACCCAGGCTAGTGCTCCATCTCACTGGGACATAACCCAATGCTTGTTCAGGTGAAAATGCTTATGTACAGTGACAGATGTAATAATTGGAGAATGTAATTAAAACAAGAGAATTCTTATAGTTTGCCATGCAAGCTAATTGATGTATTCATGTGGCAGTAACTGGCTAGAAGTTGGTCTAGACAGTAACAGCTTTCAACCATTAGAGTTATGGTCGACTTAAACAGGTTAGTAACAAAAGACCAGTACCACATACCCTGATCCAAGGTGCCCTACCCAGCATGATGATGATCCTGAACACACTCAAAAATAATTGATACAAAAGCCAGAGATGGAGAACTGGTTTCCTCAGAGTATGGGGTAATTATGTGACAAATCACCCAACAGGTAACCCTTCCCCCCCCTCCGATTTACACCAAATTCGATGAGCAAGGTTGTTCATAACAACCAAAAAAAAAAAAAACTTTACGTTTTCAGCCTGATCAGGTTAAGGGGTCAAAATGTGGTTGATTTTGGACCCCTCAACCTTTTAATCGATCTTTACCTCAAAAATGAATTGAGCTGGAGACTTGTTAGGAAATTAGCTAGAGACTTGTGTTGTTGGAAATTGCATGAGTGATCCAAATGCTAATAACACATTTAAAAATCAAAAAAGTAGTTACCCCTTAACAGTTTTTGACCTAGGAAAACCCCTTATGATAAAAATCTGAACAAAAACGATATGGAAAGGTCAAAGTCTCTTCTTCACATATACAGTTACAGAAAGGTAATATTTTTTGTTTGCTTTGAAGGACAAAGGCCAGCCCTGCATGTGTCCGCTTTTGAGCTCACTGGGCGCCTGGCCAACAGGGTTCTCTGTAACGCGATGAGGAGAAACAGTCCCTGCCGGTTTTGCCTCCCTAGCCCACGGGAGCATCCGCCAATGTGACGCTCCCGTCGGAATCCCCAATAAAGACCGGCGATTCCGCACAGCCAAGATGCGAACCTGCGCTTTATGACACCCTGCACACAACGTGGCTGTGCTTTTTACCAGGTGAACCACTGGGACATGATCTCCTTTTTTAACATTAGCTGTGAACTCCTCCCAAACCAAACTCTTCCCCCAACAGAAGAAAAAACTGCCCTCAAAAATATGCTGGGCATACAAAAAACGGTACAGTTTCATCAATCTTGCCACCATAAACTGGACTTCAAATTGTGATGGTATCGGGGGGATAAACAGCCAAGAGAAAAACATCAAGAATGAGCCGGGTCCTGTTGATGGCCAGATTTTAACACCAGAGGATGTGTTTTCATTCTACAAGACAGCCTTGCACAGCATAACCTTCATCTTTGTCTCTGAAAAAGAGATCATGTTCACCGTAGAACACAGGTTAAAATCAACCTGGAGCATGCTATGCAGTGTTCTATGCCCACTTCAGCTTCCACAAGAGGGTAGAGCCTGTGTGGTTTAAATCCAATCAGTGGTCCAAATAAGCTGTGTACCTGCCGTTTCTACGCATTAAAAAATCTGAAATATGCACTCAATTTATATTTAATGCATAAAAATACACAAAGCAATTTTGCTGCACAGCTTGTTTGCCTCCCTTCGCGCCTCCCCTAAAACTTCCACTAACAACTACATCTCCCAGAATACAATGTATCCAGTTACTAGGAAACTGTACACAAGAAAAACAACCCAACAAACATTATCCAATCTCTGGCTAGCCCGTTTGTCTTTGCAGTCAATCACGGTAAGAATAAGAAAAAATTCGAAGCGACACAGGCTGAAGTGTAAACACCCCAGTCCAGCTACAAATCCAACTGGAGCCATCGTCAGAGGCAATCGCTAAAAAAAGGTCCCTGTAATATGAAACCAACTTTTATAACTTATTTTAATGTTAAAATATAAGTATCGTAATTAATTTGCAGTTTGTGTGATACCTTGAAAAAAATGCACTGAGCCGATAAAGAACCTTGTAAAACCCCTCTAACTTTTGACCTCTTGATCAGGCTGAAAATGTACATTTTGGTTTTTTTTGCCATGAACAACCCTCAACACAGAGTTTGGTGTAAATTGGAGGTGGTAGGGTGTTAAATCCATGGTTTGTCGTAGAATGGCCCTAAGGATAAAGTGAACAAGTGAATATTGTAGGTGCTTCTGACCTGTATAGTAATAAAGTTTGTTCCAGTGGTTTTCAAAGCGTTTACTCCAGTCTTTTAATTTACTTATTTCTTTTGAATGAGGTAAAACGCCAGTGAATTTTACGGAACTAGAACCAAACAACTAATTTAATATGATAGTTATCTTTAGCAGTCTTGAGGTGTTGATTCTCATTTTGTAACTTTTAAGAATCATTTTTCTCCTGTCAGAAAAATAGGAAATGATAATTAAAGAATGCTGGACATGCTTTGAAAATGTCGCCCATGTTGTATTATGCTTTAGATTATGTAAGTATTAACCAATTAAAATAAAATTCAACACCCGCTCCCAACCTTCTTTAGAATATTAATCTTGTCATGACAAGATGCATGTGAAAATGCAGCTGAAGGTTGTGCTGTGATTGTGAGGGGATGTGCAGCTGTTTAGATAAGAGATCCTTACAATGAGTGGGTGCAGCACTGTTCTGTATATGGGATACATGCATGAAAGATGATGTGTGGGAAGAAGGCCTCTGATTATTAAGACTAATTATTTTCCTGATGTTTCTAATGTAAACACATTTCAGCAGAATGAACACGTGTCTGTTAAGATTATCCGTTCATGATTCCACAGGCAGTTTGAGTGGGCAGGCTTCACGTCAGGGCTGAATGTCAGTTATTCTCATATTTCCCTCCATAAAGAAATACGAATGCTTGCTTTCTTTTTTTTCTGTTTCTCGTATTGTACTTTTCACTTTGAATTGTAATTTGTGTACTGTTTTTTTTTTTTTTATAAGTAGTGGATCTGAGGACAAAGGAACTGTATTCACCCTTCTAGTTAATAATGATTCACAGGATCAGGGACCATTCTCAAGTGGTTGGTCATGGTCACATTCTCAAAACTGCTCACATTTGGACCTGGGCTGGTGTTTTTTTATTTTGGATTTAAAGATGTATTAAAGTAGATACAATTTAAATCTAAATATATAATATATATTGTTTTCCATTTTTCCTCATGGTTCTGTTATTCAGAGTCATTGTTATTTTACTCTGTCTATCTGGCTGAGAGCTTTCCTGAAAAGCATAACTGCCAGCACTGTGAAAGGGAAATAATATTTTAAGCTACTTACTAATTTAAAGTCAAAATGAATTTAAATGATTATTTGTTGTGTTTCTAACCACTCTTGACAATGACATACATTCTCCAATACCCTGCAGGGGAGGCCTTGCAGAGCGTCTGAATCGTCTGCAGTGCCGAGAGAGGTCTGCCATTAGTTTTTGGAGACATCAGTGCATTTCGGATTACAAAACTCCAGCAGGTAAGCTTCACTTTCAAATATTTATTGTGGAAAAATAGAGACAGAGACAGAGACAGAGACAGAGACAGAGACAGAGAGAGAGACAGAGAGAGAGACAGAGAGAGAGACAGAGAGAGAGACAGAGAGAGAGACAGAGAGAGAGAGAGAGAGAGAGAGAGAGAGAGAGAGACTCTTTGCAACACCATTCTGGCGCTCAGGTTGATTACACACTCAAATTTATTTACTATTTTCATAATGGTGGAAAAATATGAGAAATTGCATTGAAAACTACATAAAGGACTGGAAAATATGATAAAATAAAAAAAGATGTAAAAGACCAAAAACAGAATAACGTACCAGATCTGAATGGGTGCTTCTCTGATTTCTTCGCAAAAGTTGTTTTAGGCATGTGGGGATCGTGCTGGCTCAGTAGCTTCAGCTCCCGGATCCGTAGAGGTCTTCCAACACAACAAAAACAATCACACGCAGCATTCCGGCTGGTTCATGTTTCATCATAAGGTGCCATACTCGCAGAGCTGCATCCCTTTTGTACTGCTAAAGTCCCCCCTGTTATCAGTGTGGCGCCACACTCTATCCAATCACCATGCAACACATCACAATAGAGCCGTTCTGCAGTCTACAGCTACGCTCCCCCCCACCCCCC
Source organism: Acipenser ruthenus (assembly GCF_902713425.1). NCBI lineage: Eukaryota > Metazoa > Chordata > Actinopteri > Acipenseriformes > Acipenseridae > Acipenser > Acipenser ruthenus. The sequence goes on along the minus strand of NC_081191.1, from coordinate 71,249,662 downwards.
CAAGATGGCCGACTTCCAGTTCCGTCCTACCATCGAGTCGGCCCATCCCTGTGAAGGCGTACCACCAACCTTACTTAGCGCCCTTCCTTGTCAGGAGGTATATTTGTAGCTCAGATTCATTCATTCATTCATTCATTCATTAACAAGGCTACAGAGGTCAAAACACAAAATAAAACACTTTCAAAAACATGCAAAACAAATGTTTGCCGTGCACTTGTGAAGAGTCCTGCAGCAGTAAAACTATTTTAACTAACTAAATCCTATATGTTCAGTTGTCTTGGAAACCAGATAAACTATCTTATTCTTAGTTTAATTTTGCAATGCAGAAGTAGCTGGAGATTCAGGGCTGCTCCCCTGCACACAGTTTACTAATCCTGGCCACCGAACTCTGTATACAATACCTTCTGCCATACAGGAATACAGATAAAAGAAGCCGCTCAGCTTCTCCCTGCTGACTTGACCTGGCAAATGAACATGTTTTATTAAGCATATCACAGTGAAATTCTCGTAGCCACTTGACTACTACATATCCTACTAATCCTGGCGGTGACCCAATGTGGCTTTTTTTTTATATAGAAGACCGTTTTTCAATTTACCATATAATTAAGCTTTTCTGACAATCAAATGCTGACAGAGAACGCCTGCAGCTAATTCAGGTTAGCTTGAGAGAGCTTGTTCCATGCTTACATCACATTAGTTTACTGTAAAGCTACGTCTTAGTTGGTGCTTATCTTGGCGAGAGCCGAGTTCAAATCAGCATGAAGTTTTAACATCTACTCTCGTGTAATGGAAATCATTATAGTATTGTGTTGTTTTTTTGTTTGTTTGTTTGTTTTTTAAATATCATTGTCTCAATCCTAAAATTCTAGGTGATGCAACACTTTTGGCCAAAGTTGTGTTGATTAACCTCATGGTTTGTAGAGTGTGATATGCAGATTTTAATGATCTCTGCTGAGCAATTTTTTCCTGCCAGAGTATGTCTGGGAGTTATTAGCTTGCGTTGGGGTGGCGGTCTGTTGCTGGTGGTAATGAGCACGTGTTTCCCGTAATAACCAGACATCATTACAGGGAAATATTAACTGGATCAGCCCATTGAAAAAAAATTGCTCACCAGTTATTATCAAATGTAGTAAGACATGTAAGTTATGTAACAATCTTTTAGCGTCTAGTTCAAGAAATATGTTTTGTTTCTCACGTGAATAGCACATGCTATAGCTCAATGACTATGTCTTGCAGGGTGGAAATAAACAAAAGCCTTACATTGACTTAATACAAACAGCCTAGATTTGACAGCCTTGTTTCAGAATTTCGTGGTAGGTTTGTGGTGGAAGGAATGCATTCAGGAAATACAAAACTGTTTTTGTTTATTATGCTGAATGCTGGTGTTTCTGTTAACTTGAGAAGAACGTGAACGTGCAAGTAGTTTGACAGGAAGTTTGCTACTGCGTGGGTTTTGTTTTTTTCCATCTTACAAATAAATAAGTCTTACTTTTGCGGCAGTAAGTAGAGCGATCTGACAAGAAATCTAGAAGGCTCTTTTTCATGTGCTTTGTTAACTGTGGAACCATTTGGCTAGTTGAAACTAGTTAGCTGATCGTTATATTTTAAAATATAGCAGTGGAAAACTTAAAGAAACAAACTTGATCAATAGTTCATCTGAAATGTTGGCACTGAAGGACTATTTTAAGACACACTGTGGTATTTTTATTTATTTTTTTCCCAAAAAAAATGCTTCAACAATATGCCAAGTGAAGTGTCCCTAAAATAGAATTCCTTTATTGCACTTACTGAATATTTAGTATTACAGTACTGTATGTGCGCTCATAATCGGAAAGAATAGTTTTATCTAGAAGGACACAGGATTTTCCCCCCATTTAAACCCTGCTTGTCGCTACTTCACTTGTTTTTGCTTTTGTGTGCAACAGTAGGAGGTTAAAAATGTTGTTTTCACTAACACAGGAAACAAAAGTGAACATGCTCAAGAGTTGGTGAGCACCAAAGAGCCTTCGTAGTGTTGATTTTGGTCCTGGTGTTGTTGTTTTTCATGTTTTAATTAATATTATTTTGTTTATTAAAGTACTTTAAGTGTACATGAAACTGCAAATGAGATTTAAATTATATGCAGCGTTTAAAGGTAGAATGGAGAGGGCTTAAAGAGTGAGTAGTGGGGTTCCAAATAATATAGCGTTCCATGCCCCCACGTGTTGCTGCAACTGTTTAAATAGCCTACCTGTCATTTTTCTTTTCAGTGTTGAACATCCTGACAACCTTTTACACTAATAACTTTAAAGTCTGTTTCAGAGCTTTTTTCAAAATCGTTGCTCTAGTGCGCTGATAGTGTAAGGATTATTGTCCACATTGTCAAACAGGTAACACAGCAATAACGATCCATGATGAGAAAGCCAGAGCACTTGGTGTTATGTTTTATTCGCTCTTCCTGTAGTTATTTACAGGACAGATCTGAAACGCCAGTGCACGAGAGCGGACATTTTAAAAAGAGCTTTGAAACGGACTTTGAAGTTAGAAGTGTAAAAAGTAGACCGGATGTTAATAATGAAAAGAAAAATTACAGGTACGTTATTTAAACAGTGTAGCAACATGTGGAGATGTATAATGCTTTTTTTTTTTTTTTTTTTCAGAACCCCGCTACTTAATCTAACAAATTGATTTTTCTCATACACTTGCGTCATTCAAGTTTGGTTTCCAATTATTGTCTTGTTTCTGTTCTTCATTAAATCATTGTTTAAAAGGTTTAAGCACAGCAAGGTTTTATTTTACTTTAATGATTATTAATGTAAACAGTGTTGAATGATCAGATCAGTTGTTTATGTGGAATTGCTAAAAAAAAAAAAAAAAAAAAATCTAGAATTTTTCAGCTGCAATAGTGGTTTCGTGAGGTAAATGGTTGTGAAAAAATTGCAGCTTTAAGGGGAAAAATATAACTTAAAATATTTTTAATCTCGACTGTCTTGCACCACTAGTGGATACAAAAGTTACATGTTGAGCAGCTCAAAGTATATAATACTATGGTAAATATACTGTCCATGTATATGTCTGCTAGGGGAGTACTGACGCTTGCATGGCATGTAACTGTCAAGTTACTAGTTTCACAAATCCTAGTGTCAAATCCTTTTTGCTGGGAGTCATGGTGAATAAATTAGAGAGGGACATAAATGGGGAAGTACGCAAAAGCATGGTTGTTTATGGTATTTGCGACAGTTTTAGTGGTTTGGAAAATAAGTTTACAAATATTTAACCAGCTGATTTAAATTTTAACTCCATAATTACGGTACTGGTATTTTAACAAAACATTGGTCTACAGTTTAAGAAAAACAATATGTTCTTAGAGGCACAGCAAGATTGTTGTTACTGTGGTTTCAGAAATGGTGCCAGCATGCAAGCAATGTGAACTTGTTACTCTTTACAGCTTCTTCCCTTCAGTGTTCGAATATACTGTACTTCACAGTTTATGAACATGCTTCACTGGTTATCTTTTTCTTTTTCTTTTTTTTTTTTTTAGTCCTAGTTTATTGTTCTGTGTGTTTGTTTTGTTTTTGTTTTTTTGGGTTACTTTAACCGCTAACATATGCAGGTCAATAACTTGGTTATGCTGCATAGGATTTGTTTACATAAGTCACACAGTGAAAGTATATTGACTATGTGCTTGTTTAATTCTGTATGGATTTTATGTTCAATGCCTAGACGTGCAGATAAACCAGTTGATATTCTCTGAACCTAGAGCTACAAATACCATGAACCGTGTTATCTGTAATCAGGGACACTAGTTTCCTACCACTGTATTTATATACCGGATTCTGCAGAGTCAACGTCCAGGAGGCGTAAAGTTGTCGTTAAGGCAAGAGTGTGTGGGTGGGGACGTTGAATGGACTTCCTGTCTATTTTGAGATATCTTTAAATGATAATTTGGCTTGCCATAGAACAAGGAACAAGCGTGTCTTCTCCTGTTTTCCGCCTCCTGTTGAAGCACTACTATATATATATATATATATATATATATATATATATATATATATATATATATATATAGATGTGTGTGTATGTATGTATATATATATATAGTATGTATGTATGTATATATATATATATATATATATATATATATATATATACACACACATATTTATACACATACATACATACATACATACATATATACATACAGTAATCCATCACATATCTAACTGCGCTGGGACTAGAGTAAGGGTGGATATGTAAAAAGTCAGATGAATGAATCCTGTTTTAAATACCATTATACACAGCTATAACAATTACTATATTCACACAATTATTGTTTAGAGATTCAGCTTTTATTGGGGAACTTCCCAAAATCCCTTGTTTAGAAAGATACAGGGTATTAGTGCTTGTGACAGGGTAGGTGTCTGCCATGTGGGTGCGTGCATATATTATTATTATTAATTTCTTAGCAGACGCCCTTATCCAGGGCGACTTACAATTGTTACAAGATATCACGTTATTTTTACATACAATTACATTATTTTTTACACATTCTTTTTTTTACATACAATTACCAATTTATACAGTTGGGTTTTTACTGGAGCAATCTAGGTAAAGTACCTTGCTCAAGGGTACAGCAGCAGTGTCCTCCACCTGGGATTGAACCCACGACCCTCCGGTCAAGAGTGTGTGCGTATATATATATATATATATATATATATATATATATATATATATATATATATATATATATATATATATATATATATATATAATTACACACACACACATTGTTTAGTTGTACTCAAGGTTATGTTTTACCAAAATGTAACCTTAAATAAAAAAAATAAAATGTCATTTGTTTAGATTCATGAAAATAAATGATGGTGCTTTTATAAACACCACAGACCACAATTCTGTACCATGACTAAGGCTTCCACGTTTAAATCTTTTTGGAAATGTGTAAACCACCTGTAGTAAATGAACGGCAACTTTTGAACACAGGGCAAAAAAATGTAAATACTGCAAACAAGCATCTTTCCGTTTTTCTCTTTTCATATTTTCTAGATCTTTCTTTTAGGTCACAAGATACTTTTAGTTAAATTAATAATAAATTTGTTTGTTGTCTGGGGGTGTGCATTGGTCCTGGGGACAGCTCATACATTTTGATACATGTTTTCTATATAGTTTATGTACTGTACTGAAATTATTATGAACTATTTCTCTTCATACTCTCGCTGCTGTGAGTTGTCCATGAAACAACAGTTGTGCAAGATTCAACATGCAACAAGTACTGTGCCAACATAGCAGTAAGCAAATAATAGACTATTCAGATATTTAACCTAAAAGAAATTTGGGCTAAAGCAATGATCATGTCTTTGGAAGCATCATTGTGTATGTGAGCTGCAGTGCAATGCACATGCTGGTTTATACATGGTCTTGTTTGTATGAGCGCTTTGTTGTTGGGCCTACTACTCCTGAACCTTGGATTGAGCTAAACCTTGTTGGATTGAGCATTGTAATCGCCGGGAAATGAAACTGGCACAGATTTCTATCACAACTCGTTCCCCCGAAACATCCCAAAACTCACCCACTGAAATAGCATAATCTTTTGCAAACTCACATGTCATGTTAGGAAAACATCCTAGTTAACGTCTAGCTCAAAATTAATTAATTTTAGTTCAGAAATCCCACACAGACATCTATATCTTTTACCATGTTGTTTGCTGTGTTTCGTTTCCTTTTTACATATTTCTTAGTTCATAGCATTTAATTAAGGAACATAAAGTACTTTTTGCAGTAACACACAGGAAACGAGTGTCTCTCATTTAAACTTCTCCAACTTCAAAAGAACTCAACAAGAAATGGAAATGGGCAAGAAGTTGAGATCGGAACCTTACAAAATATATACAGTAGATGCCGGTTATTAGCAACCCTGATAAAGACAACTTTTGGTTATTAACAACATTTTCCCAGGAACCATTCTCGTCCCATAGACTTTAATGTCAATGGAATTCTGATATTAGTAACTGCACGCCGCTTGGTTTTGCATGTAGTGGCATCATGTATTTGTAATATAGAAATTCATCACAGTTTCATAGCAAAACCTGTTTCTCTGTCCACAGCTGGGAAATCTGGAGTTCTGATTTTGAAGATCTTGAAGATCCAGGAGGAGTGCTCTACACAAGTTGCCTTCTGCCAGCAGATAGAGCAGTCGGCAGACACCAGTGCAAAAAATACCTCCTCCTCTACTAGGGAAACCCAGCTGACGGTCCTGTTTACCAAGGACACAGCGTCTCATCTGAGGCCAGGACCAGGAGACATTGTGCACGTTTACCCTCCCTGGTAAGTGCACTACAGCCCTGAACTGGTCCCTTTGTGTTGCAATCTGATAATCTTACACAACTGAGCAGTCTTGTTTACAGTCTGTGATTCCTCACCCCTGCTGTTTAGTTTAATAACAGAAAATGCCAAATGATGCATCTATATGTTCCATTGTGTTGCGTTTGTTTAGATTAGCAGGGGTTGTTTGTAGTAGGTTGGCGATTTTGTATAAAATGTTTTATAAAGAAAAATAATTTTACTTTACCACCAGGCCATTCATACAGTACCTGTTTAATAAAAGTTATCACATGCTGAAGCTTGCAGTAACTGATAAACTGTATATACACTCCATTGAGGTAAAAGTTACAGTTTGATAATTTAGAGGGCAGACTTCTATCCTGTTGTACATTTTCTTTTTATGTGACTCTGATACGGTGTACTGTTTGACATACATCTCCTTCCTTTTCTAAAATTTGCGTCAGATGATGATCTTCAGAAATAATCAACCAAAGCAGACAGGTTACACTGGCTGCATATAAACTTAGATTCTGTAGAGACCAGGCATTAGGTGCAAAACTGAGCTGTTGCAGGTTCTCACTTAGTTATCTTTTAAGCAGTAGGTGTGAAGGTGGCACTGTTCTTATGAACTGTTTCAAAGAACCTGGTAGACGTTTTGCAAATCAAAGTCATAACAGGCAAGTTTAGAATTTAGGTTATCTCCCTAGCATTATTGCAGAACATGGAAACAATTACATAATAATCACTTTGTTTCTATTAAAGTGATATGTATGTGCTCTGGTCCTATAACAATTGCCAGGGCAGATGCTGAGTTTAATAAAGATTTGCTTGTTGGGTTTTCTGATCAGACTTGCATGAGTTGAGGGCATAGAAAACAGTGTCAAGAAACACACGCTGCTCCTTTAGCGAGTAGCTGCCGATAGAAAAATCAGTCCAGCAAATGCATTTTATTATTGTATTACAAAAAAAAACCAAGTATTGTATGTAATCCTTCTGAATTTATTGTTTTAACATTAAATTCCAATAATAACTTTGTTTGCTGATGAAAACTCTCACTCCATCAAGCAAGCACAGATGAGCTGTTGACTTAAACATTATTATTGTTAATGCAAGCTTTTTATTTATTGCTGTATGTGTGAATGTATGTGCTATGTTTTTGAGCAACCAGTGTAACCAGTCCGCGGTTTATTATTTGACTATCCTCTGACACAGATTTTAAATTTGAAACTCAGGTACACAGACTGCTTGCATTTCTAAAATGCAGGTTTTCAAAGTGTAGCGGTACCTCTGCGAGGTCTAATTTCAAGTCTGTATGTTGTCACACCTGCAAGACTTGTGCATAACCTCTATGTCCTTGACTGAAGCAAAACTTTAATTAGGATGCAGACTTTCATGATTTTAAGACTTAACATTTCTGTGATAACTTTTCTTAATTGAAATGTCATTATAAATGAACAGAACAGAACAGTTTTTGAGTTACTCTTGCTGTAACAGGGTGATGTTACATATGTGGGTCGTCACTGAATGATACTGAATCAGACACAGAGCAGTGGGTGTTGACATGCCGCACAGGCGTGCAGATTTAATAAATAACACAGGCCCCGACGCGAGGGTACCAACTGGTAATCCCAGCGCCAGATTTAATAAAGAAAAGAAAAAATAAAGAAAAGCAGTTTTACTAAAGAAAAAAAAAGAAAACAAAGCTAAAAATAAGTTTGCCACACAAGGTGAGCACTAGCCTTACTAAAAGAGACATCCCGCTCCAGGAACCTACTACACTATGAAACCTCTCCTATACTTGTTTAGGATCAAATCCCCTAAACTGACCTAGTGATTTCCCGGCATCCTCATGGCAACTCAGGCCTTCATGATCACCATCTTATAGTGGAAGGGTTTTGTGTAGTAGTTCTCTCCAGGGAGCGGACGCTTTACTCCTCAATGTAAACGCAGCAAGCTTTTGCTCGGTGTCTGTCTGTATGGCTATGGCCGCGCAGCCTCCCCGGGCACGCGCCCCAGCCAATCCAAACCTTCCAATCAGCTCAGTGCCGGGCGAGCCTGATTGCTCAATTGATTGCCCAACAACGGGTCTTCTGTTCCACGTCACCAGCTGCAAACATTTGCACAAGAACCAGTGACAGGGGTCTCCCTGTCAAAACTAGAACAGTTTTTGTAGTAATAACTACAACAGAAACGCAACCATTTTCTTTAGCGTTTCTACTTTGTTAGTCAAATGCTTTTGTTAACTTCAGGGCTTTAAATCTTTATATTTTGCCATTTTAACTACATGTTCATACTTTGTTACACTACCGTGAAATTTAAGATTTAAATAGCTGTAAACATAAAATTTAAGATTTATTAAATGTTATGACTGTGACATTTATGAAAATGTACTGTGAATTTGGTAGGGCCCTAATACTGTAAGTGTATTTCTGTAATATATTGGCATGGCTTTTTATGCACAAGGGGGACCTGGCAGACCTAAGTCGTTTTAAAGAGGGTCCTAGCTAGAAAAAGTTGGAGAACTGCTGACATACTTGTAGTGTGTTGTTCATGCATGTCGAGCTCACATGACAGTTTGGTTTTACAGTAAGAATTAATTCCTTAAAGTTGCACTTCTCGCAGGGGAGGAAATATCAATTACTCTGAGAGTAACACATTGTTCTGATAGGTGCTTGTTGACGTCAGAACTGGAAAGACTTCTTTACAGAGGTTTCTTGTATATAATTTATTACAAGGGCAATTACTATTGCTAAATTACATGTTTTAAAGTAACTTCCTATTCAACAAGTAGGCCATTTAAAAAAAAAAAAATGCTACATAAGTAGTTCCAGTGTCAGGACAGTCTTGCATTAAATAACCACCTTTTATTATAATACAGATTTCCAAAAACATTGAACCTAAACCATGGTTGAAGAAAAATAAGTAGAGTAAAAATAGTTGGAGCACAGCCTTAATTCGAAAGCACGGCAGGACTGAGTTTGCGAAGTAGGTTTATATCTTATAGTTTGATGGGAACTTGCCAGTAATTGGCTTGCAGATTGACCAATGAATGTACTAGGCGCTTGTGGCAGTGACATGCATCCCCACCACCACGTCTGTTAACATAAAAAAGTAGAGCATCATGACCTACATCCATATTGTATGGACATGTAAAAATGTATGTTTGACATAGATCCAGACATGCAGACAGACAAATGCTTCCCTTCTGGTACTCTCGATAACTTGTGGGAAAAAAAGGTCCCACCAAGTTTAACGCTAATTGAACAGTGCTGTAAAAACTGAAGTGTGACATACAGAAAGGAATGCCTTTCCATATAACCCCAAATTATTATACACTCTGGGGGGGGGGGGTTGTGGGAGGGATGGGGGTGAGGGAGTGGGTGAAAATAGTAAAATAGGGAGTTCATATGTTCGTGTTTTTGTGTATTTCTGTGTTCGGTGTACTTGCAATAAAAAAAATATATTATACACTCTAACTTGTAAGATCCTTCTCGAGTTTCTTAACAATTGTAGCAAGCAGTTCTCTACATTTATGAAAAGCTGTGAAGTGTGTAATATGTATGGACAGAATTCATAGAGAACACTTTCTCAATGTTTACTAGTCACTAACAATTTGTCCTGAGGAAAATGCGCAAGTATAACAATGCAAACCAAAGAAACTTCTTCTATAGTCGTGCGATGTGTCGCTTTTGTTCCATGATTTATCACCCTCTTCCTACCTCAAGCAGCAGGAATGACTTTTTTTATGCTCTGAAATGAAAGACCAACCTCTTAGCCCTCCTCTGGATAAAAAGGTGGGCATTTTCCAGAACAGATTTGCATTTCTTCCTGTTTTACTGTAACTGTTCTGTGAGGTTTATATTGTTTTTAGGAACATAAGGAAGTATTTTGTACCTGTTTATTTGGTGGGTGTTTCTGGAGACCAGAATGGCAGCACTCTCTTAAAACATTTTTTTTTTGTATACTTGTTAAACATAAACAGAAAATGCACACAAACAAATGTATATCTAGTACTGGGTGGGGTCTCATCACTGTGTATGTTATGTCACCTTCTTCAAACAGGCATGTTTTGGTAATTCTGAGCCCTCACACCTTTTAAGTTATTTGTCTTTATCGAAATTAAGGGTGTTATCAAAATATTAACGTAGATTTGTATAGTCTTTCCTGTTTAACTGGCCAGTAAGTTGAACTTTTTCATTCTGCTTTGACTGATATATTTGTTTTCTTTTTATTGATTTATAATCAATAAATACAAATATAATATTAAAAAATTAAATAAAATAAACTGACAGAAAGGACATACTGTGAACTTGATGTATGTGGGTGATGTTGGGCCATACAGAAAGAAAAGGAGCTCAGGAGTAGGCACGGTTTGATAAGTTTCATTATCTATTCGAGCAAGGCTGATTCAATGCAGGCTCCATTATCTATTCGAGCAAGGCTGTGGAGCTGATTCAGTGCAGGCTCCAGCTGGTTTGAAAAGTGCATTTGTACTGTGGAACACTGGAATTTCCAGACAGGCTTGACCGGGCCACACTGGAATGTTCTGCTGACGTCAGGGGCCGCTCCTGGGAATGTACTGCATTCCACTTCCTGGCAGTGGTCAGGTGGCTTCCAGCAAAAGAGAGTAAAAAAAAAAAATAATAAACTGACTCTTTTCCAAAACTTTTGGGAACATTTTATATTGGTTGCAGAGCAGAGGGGTTGTTCCCAGGCAGGCACCAATAGATGCATTGAAAACACATGCCGCTTATATCGGCACGTCATTTGAACAGCCCTGTAAATGTTGGAGTACAGGGAGGAGTTTTTGGAGAAAATAATTTTAATGAGCCTTCTAAAGAATTTGATTTTCTTAATCTGTCTGAAGAGAATGGCACTAAACACGCATTACTTAAAATAATTTGTTTTCCAAAATGCTAATCTATAAATTAGCTACCTAATCTGGCAGACAAAAAATACATGTTGCTAAAAACCAGTTTGTTATGCTGTATATACACACCCACACACTCGTTTAGCAACATTCAGTACAGTACAGTATACCTTTCTCCTGGGACTGCAGGGTTTTTAAATACATTGTTTTGAAAGATTTACAATAAAATATTACAGAAATCTGCAAATAAAAATAAGTTAAGTACATACGTATAAAAAATAGTACTACACATTAGTTCAAGACTATTCAAAGTAAATTATTTTAAGTGAAAATAAAAACACAGACACACAGAAACCTGATTACAATCCATCCATTGTACAATCATTGCAAGTGTCACATGTATTCTATCTGCTCTCAAAAGCTGCATACCTAAATAGGTGTCCGGTTTTACATATTAGGAATATTAATTTCAATTTTCCTAAGTAGCATGCAGTGAATGTATATCAAATAAATATAAAACCACATTCCAAACTCTTCCTCTTTACAATGTCTTTCATGGATCTCATGTGATAAAATGCTGAGGGAAGCCTAAGGCATGCTACCCAGCCCCTCCTTGTACAGAGGTAGACAGACAGACAGACAGACAGACAGACAGCTTCCTGCTGTGGGGGAGGAGGTGGAATGTACTTTTAGGAATTTCCAGTTATTGAACCATGACAATGTGCAGTGGTGGGGTGAGGGGAGATTGTTCCAAAGGGCATTCATCATCTGTTACTTTGAGTTTTTAAATTATTATTTTTAGTGCTGTTAATTCAGGTTCTTTTTGCAGCCATTGTGATCATTACCTGAACTTTGTACACCCACTGCAGAGTGGGAATGTTAAAATCAAGGAAGTAGAAAATATGTACTGTTTAAAATGCAGTATTGAGAATTAGAAAAACCCATTTCATCCATTTTACTTTTTTCAACAAGTGTGTTAAACACCAGCATGTATAACTATAATTCATGCTTTTTACTAACAGTTGCCGAAGCATTGAGTCCTACTCTTTACAACTGAATTGGAGGAACCTTACTGTTTCTTGGTTCTTGCATGTATCATTATATCTATTAAGTTTTGATATTTAGGTATTGATTATACACCTCTTTAAAAATGTTTTCCATTTCCATACACCAATATGTGGTGGTGTTTTTTTTTTATCTGCATTTTTGTTTTGTCTCTTGAAAACCCTGGTGCATAGGAAAAAGATTTTGGGGAATATATAGATTTTTGTGTACATGAGTAGGAGGAGGAATTTGTGCTTCCTAAAAGTGAGAATCTAATAAGCATGGTCCTTTTGAGATGCATGTTGGAGGCTGCATTGCAGCTTGGCTACGTGCCAGCAGCTGACTTCCAGTAGAAAGTGACTTGTGCTGAGTAGGGAAGAAACCGGGGAAAACCTGAGAAGCAACTAGGTGTGTGAAGTATGGCAAATGTCAGCGGTAACTAGTTCATCTAGTTCATCTTTAAAGTCTTTAAACGAGCAGTGAAATTATTATTATTAATATTATTATTATTATTATTATTATTATTATTATTATTATTTCAATGTTTCCAGTACTGAAAAAAGTTACACAAGTCTACAGATATATATATATTTTTTAAATAATATTATTAATATTCTCTACCTTTTGGGGGTAGGTTTTCAACAAAAGAACATTTTTTAATTAAATTACATTACTTTTCATACCCTGGGGTAAAACTAAAGGGATTTGTTTCACAATTTAACGCAAATGATTGACTCTATAGTTTATAATACTCAACATAACCAACTTCAACACATGGTCATATAGTAAACAACTACAATACAAATGTCAACAGATTGCATAATAATACCAACATTGTATAAAACTGCCAAAAGTTTATACACCAACCTATAAACATTGTTTTTGCCTATGTGTATATAACAATGTCAAGGCTCTGCCTGAATTTTTACCCAATTGATGTTTTTTATGCCTGGTCTTATGTATGTGTATCAGTGACAGGCCCAAACGGTCCACAATACCTTGTAATGCCCTCTCTGTCAAGTCGTATTGCTTACATATTCTTCCAAATAAACTTTTATTTCTGTTTAGAATATCACATTTCAATGTTTCCGTTGTCCTTTTAAATTCGAAAATAGAACTCCGTGGAGACGATCACCTCTTGTATTATCATGTGATTGCGTATGTGTGAGGGACTGACTGACAGCTGGAAACACAGATCAACAACATCGTCTTTAAAGTGGTGACAACCTGTCAATCAAGCTATGTAAGTAAACAGAGACAAGTCTGGCTGGTTCACAAAAGCCTTGGCTGCCTCTGTGCAGAGTTGGGTGCAATTTGATGACGTATTGCTATAGTTAAGAACTAAGAAGGGTGGTATAATGTAGAATTGAGCATAGCTCATGGCTGCTACCCAAAGACCACTCAGGGAATCGAGCATAGCCGATGGAGGCTGCAAAGGGATTAAGCCAGTCTTTCTTTTCAACAACTGGTTTCGGATAAACTGAATTTTCTTTAGTTTTTATTTATTTCATTTTATTTTTCCAATGTTGTAAAGAAGCAATTATTGTCTGTTAGTAACTCAAAGGCATGGCCCGAAGAAACTACACTGTTCTATTTAAAAAGAAAATGAAAACTATTTATTTAATCCTTCCTTAATGACTTGCCAAATTCCAAACAGCAGATATTAAACCTTTATTTAAATCTCGTATCATTTATTTATTGCCTGTAATGTCAAAATTGCTGGAAAAAGTAATTCTAACCCAGGTTAGGAATTTTGTTACAAAAAAAACTGCTGAAAACAAGCTTTAAACAAGTCTGCCAAATTTACAGTTGATTTTGTAAATGTGTAAACCACCTGGAGTAAACTTAATGGAGACGTTTAAACGATGGGCACAGCCTTTTTAACCAAAAATATATCAAGTAAAACCACAGTTGAGGATTAAAGCAGTGCATAGCACAGTCATTCAGTAATAAACAAGCAAGGTGAAACAAAAACTCCCATCAGTTCAGGAAGATTTGTGCGTAAGATGTTCTGTGATTGAGTACAGGGCATTCTGAAAAAATCATGGCTACTTTTGCATGCACATCAACAGGTGTTTTTTTACTTTCTGCAATGCACTTGTACTGCAGAAAGGAGATGATCATCTGGTACGGGCCATTTACACAAGCAAGTCAACAATAAAGCCAACAATCAGATACTATTTTGTCAATGGCTTTAGGTTTACAAATACATTTTTTATAGTGCGAGAGAGCATTCTTATAGTGCAGAGAGCTGGCGGTGTACTGCCTGCTTGAGGGTTTTAGAGAGGAAAGGTAAGAGACAGGACGGTAGTTCTGGAGGGAGGTGGGGTCGAGGATAGGTTTTTTGAGGAGGGGGGTGATAAACACGCTCAAACAGCCGACTTGAAAATCGCTGACCAGTTTACACGCTATCTAAATTCAGTTCAATCAACCACAGCTCTGAACACTAGAAAATGAATTCCTTCACCCAGCTAATGTAGTGTAAAAACTGTAGGTTATAGATAATGTTTAAACAGCTGGACTATGCAAATATAATGTCTACATTCCAATTCAGGCACCTACAGGTATCTGGCCTACCTAAATCCCCCCCTGTAGTTCAATTGGCTAAGCAATTCCTCACTTCTCCTTTAACTGCTGTGTCAGTGTGCTGGCACAGAATATCTGCCGTGTGTAAAGAGCTTTGGTATCCTATGGGATGAAAGGTGCTATATAAATCCAAAGTATTATTCATTTAAATAAATAGCTTTTTAAAACTAGGTGTAGGGTGAGAAAGGACAATCTGTCTGGTATGGTAAAGGGGGTTCTAAACCACCCATTTTCTTTAAATGTGGTATGCTGGCAGCATAAGCAGCTGTCTAATTCCTCCTGGAGTTTCAGAACCCTCCATTTGTGTGAAAAAATGGACATTCCATTGCTTATCAGAGCCCACTTTGGGTTGGTGGTAGAGGGCACAGCAAGTTTCTTGTTGTTTTTTTTATTTATTTTATTTTTATGTAGCATGTTCTTATTTCACACTCTGGGTAAACACAAAATGCAAGACAGGTTGTTTATAATTAGGTTTGCTACTCTCTACCTGCCTTTTAAAGCTGGATGTAATCATTACTTTTGTACAATGTATTTCATATTTCCCCCCATTTTATATTTGCATAGTCCAACTGTTTAAACAGTATCTATAGCCTACAGTTTAAACTATCAGGAACACATAAGAAAAATGTTGACTAATACCATACAATACAATAAGATTTATTTGAAGTTGTTGAAGGGCACTGGTCTCTTAAACCCAGAAGGTCTGATAAACCCCTACGCGTGATTTTATATTGATAGACATTACATAAGCAAATGAGATGTCCTTTTTTTTTTTTGGAATACCATGTTCCTGCTCAAAAATGTGTTTAAATATTAACCTTTAATAAAGGAAAACACCTACTTTAATGGATTGTCATGTATCTGTTTCAGTGCAATGTAGTTTATTCATTGTAATAAAGAAATAAGCTTTTTTAAAAACATTTACATTTTATTTCTGTTTCTTTGTAAAAAATGTTGTTTTCTGGCGAGAGTCAAAAAATACATTAACTTCTTGTACTAAGAGCAACTCTTAAATGAATTCACGATCCAGTTCTCGTGTACTTTTTTATGGTAAACTGAGCATGCATGACCTAGAAACTTTGCTGTCAGATGAGCAGAATATCCCAAAAACTGGGCTGAATTCGGAAAAGCGAAGAGATAAAGTAATGTATCCTGTACAAAATTGTAATAGTGTGCAGGATATATATTTGCAATTAAAATAAATCACGCAAACGATTATAGATGCTATTTGAAAGAAAAAAGTACATCACCACAGAAAGCCAATTCTTACATTCGTGATCATTTATGTAAAGTAACAGTCACCCATAGTTTGTTATATTAGTATAGCAAAATACCATATTATATTTTAATTGAAAGGTTCAGGAAAGCAGGTCTATCTCTCTCTCTGATAACAGTGTTAAAATGCCTCCAAGCTTTCCCACTCGTGTTGACGTCATATTCCTCTGACAGACAAGGACCAATCAAAACACAAGACTGTTATGCGGTTCCATCCCAAAAACCAGGCCTGTCTCATACCTCTGTTGGATTGTGAAAGCTGCAGTTTTCTTAACCATGTATGCATAGATATAAAGTTGGCTAGGCAGTTTACCTGCGTTTCTTTACATGAGGTAGCTTGTAACGTTCAGTGTTGCATTAAAAGCATGCATGAAGTCAAATAGACAGTTTTAAGCTAATGTTTTCATCAGTGTAATTACATTAGTCTACTTAACTTGGTTTTAACTGAGACTTTAGAAGTTTTGTTATTGTTTAAAGACAATTAGCAAAAAAACAGACTACAATTACATAGTTGTACAATAAAACAATTAGTTATTGGAATGAAGACCATCATGTTAAAATCATGAAAAAAACCTGTTCAGACTTAGCCTGGAAAGCTACAGGTAGTGAACAAAAAAATGGAAACGCCAATGTAAAGTCACTTAATAGGGCGTTGGGCCACTATGGTATCCCACTCTGTGGAGTTCTTGATGAAACTGGCTGCTCGCGCCCCAGGTTGAAATTTGCATCAATTGATCTGCAGTTGCTCGCCTGTTTTGCCTTGCACTTCGAATTAATGCACGGATATCACGTTCCTGGAGTATGCACTTCCGCCCACTGTTGCCCTTTGTCTTTCCCTCGGAGTTCCATGCCGACATCACCTTAGACACCGTTGCTCGTGAAACATCAGTAAGTTGAGCTGTCTTGGTCACTGAAGCTCCTGCCAAACGCGGCCAAACAATCACCCCTCTTTCAAAGACACTGAGGTCTCCTCTTGCAGCCATGCTAGCCATAATTATAGGCAACCATGCCTGTCCAGTATTTTTATACATGACCCTAAGCATGCTGGAATGTTATTTGCTTAATTAACGCATGAGCCACACCTGTGTGGAAGCCCTTGCTTTCAATATACTTGGTGTCCCTCATTTACCAAGGTGTTTCCATTTTTTTGTTCACTACTTGTACATATCAAGCAAATACAGGCTTCATTAGGTAAAGATTTTCAGCATCATAGATAACCATTAGATCACAGTGTTAACGTGTTCAGGTGAAAAATGAATTTAAAGCATTTCACCATGTTAAAGGTCTTCTGATTCTCTGTTTTTCCACTGAGCAAGTAACCCAGGTCTCTTATCTGTCTGGTGATATTTTGTGACCAATGTGGTGATGAAACGGATATAGGTGATAAAGTGGGTGGTAAACAGTACTGTTAAATTAGACAAGCCATAAATAAAAACTGTTGCCACCTGTGCAGCATGGCTATGTAAGTTACGTCTGAGAGGACTGATAAGCACACAGCATCATATCTTTCAGCTTTATCTGACCTTTTACACTTGCTTTTAATATGCATTTGTGGTTTTTATTTACGTGGTAATTTGAGGCCCCTATGCCATTGTTGACTTTTAAAGCAGACGCAACATAACAAAGACACAAGTTTGAAAGTGGTAATCACTAATTAAAATATAAATTGAATTAACTCTATAAAAGTAAATTACTTTAGAAATATAATACACACACATTGCCTGACTTATAAATGCATTTTATATTTTTATGATGTAAAAGACATGTAGTTAAAAAGCAGTAGGCTTTGTATAAAAATTGAAAGTCTATCATCACATTTAACCCTTGTGAAAACAGAGGGGATTTTTTTGTTCAGTTCTCAACAGTTTGAAACGTTAAGTTTGACTTATGGTTTCTGGTCATTTTATCAGGGGAGTTTAAAAAAAAAAAAAAAAAAAAAAAAAAAAACTCCCCTCATAAGGGGAACTGAGATCTCACAAGCTGTGTATACCTGGTATAAATCATGCATTGCATTGCAATTTGCCAGATTTGTTTTTATTAAAACGAGAGTTTAATATAGAGTTTTTTAGTGAGGTGGTTATGTTGCAGATACTGAGGAAACGTGCCTAATTCCATGAATGTGTAACATTCTGGCAGTTTTGCCTTAAAAATAATTAATACTGCATTGCTGATTTATCAGTTCTTGCCTTGTGATCATCTGTAACAAGTAATAATCTAGTGGGTACCCTGCACAAATATTGCTGACCAAGGTAAATAATTAGTATGCAAAGTCAGATTAACTAACTTTGACGTCTTTCTTGCTTTCTTAAAACTAACCAGTATTTTTCACTTTTCAAAAAATAGGAGTTGGAGATGGAGTTGGAGAGTTCTTTGAAAATACTGTAAAGCCATAAATATTTGTGATCAAAATATATGGTGAATCACACCCATCAAACCTATTTTGCTCCAGCAATGTTGGCGACCTGTTGCAATATACAAAGTAAGTTTTGTTAGTGGAATTTGATATTCATGCTAAAAGTGTTTTTCATAGGCGAAAAAAACATAATAAAAGGCTTGCAAATATTTATGGCTTTACAGTATAGTCCAAGGGCCACTATAATGTTTTTTTTTTTTCTAAATAATGTCTAAGTAACATTAGATAGGTGTTCAAACCATGCTGTCATGGATAAATAACATATTAGATAGGTGTTCAAACCATACTCTCATGGATTATAACATATGAGACAGGTGTTTAAACCATGCTCTCAGGGATAAATAACACATTAGATAGGTGTTCAAACCATGCTGTCATGGATAAATAAACATGTCTTGGGCATATTTAGGGACTGGAAAAAGTGCTGAATGTGTTTTTTTGTTTTTTTTTTATTAACAATTACAAACTCTGTTCAAAGCTGTCAATGTGGTTTGCTGTCAACAATTCACAGAAACATAGTTTACTGAAAGAGCGGTTAGTGTTAGTAATGATGCAGCTGACAGTTTCAGACGGCGTACGTGGTTTACATGCTGTGGTGTAAAACTGTAATACCTGGTACATTTTGTTGACGAACAGTTACATGTTTCAAATTGTAATAATTTCCCAAACTATTTCTATACTGATATCAGCAAGGAGCATGTAAAATTGGAAATGACCCTGTATTCTATTTTTGAACTATTCAAAAAGTTTAATTAAGGTTTGTTTTGATTTTATCAGGAGTTGTATTGCCCTACTATTTCATTCTCTAATGTGTTTTTTTTTTTTAAATATATAAATCACATATCACAAATGTCCCTCAAAACCCCATGATAGACAATGGAATTGGCTTGTCCCCTGTCATGTTTTTTTGTTGACAATCCCACCCCTAATGGGGGGGCGCCTTTAACCCTTAATGGGTGATTATCTTTATAAAAGAGTAGCAGTGGAGAAACCCCAGCTTCTACCGAGAACAGAAATTTGAACATTTCCATTCCATCGTTCTTGCACAACTGGTGTACTGTATGAAATAGAACTGCGTATTTGACCCATGTGCTTTGAAAATATTGTTCAAAATAGCGTTTCAATTTCCATATCAAAAACAAATGAGTTTAGGATGTTCAAGTGGAACAGCTAAATTGAATGCAGGCACTCTAAGAAACCAGCATGGACAATCCCTTGTTGGATTTTAAAACGGCAGAGTTAGTAATGGCAGTAACATTTTAAAAGAATTTATTGGAACATGGCTTTATACTTGAGTACTCACAGATGTTTAAAATGACACCAGCATAAAGATGGCCTCCTCTTTAAAGACGAAAACCTCCCAAGATTGGGAAAGTGCTGAGTAAGGAACACAATAAAAAAAACTACAGACTGCAGTTTGAAAAATTAGTACATTTTTAGAACTGTATGCAGAGTTGATGTTGAATTGGTGTATCTAATGCATACACATACTGTACTGGACAGCTTATTATACCCGGCTGGGGATGTGTATTTTTTTTATTACCAAGCAAAATTCCTGTTGGAATTCTAAGGAAACCTGTGCAGATTCTATTTGAATAGCCCTGAGGTGTTTTTCCTTACTTGGAAAAAGCACTGTTCAGTTGAATATGCTATAACTTGATCTTCTATTAAAAAGCTGTATGCGGGGGGTCCTGAGTGGCACATCCGGAAAAGGCACTCCGTTTGGAGTACAGGATGCACTCTATAGCCTGCACGTTGCTGGTTCGAGTCCAGGCTTTTCCACAGCCGACCGTGGATGGGATCTCCCAGGGAGCGGCGCACAATTGGCCGAGCGTCGCCCGGGGGGGGGGGGGGGGCGGGGCCTAGGTCGGCCAGGGTGTCCTCGGCTCAACGCGCACCAGCGACCCCTGTAGTCTGGTCGGGTGCCTGCGGGCTTGCCTGTAAGCTGCCCAGAGCTGCGTTGTCCTCCGACGCTGTATGTGCTTCTCTGGCTGCATGGCGGGCCTGGAGAGTGAAAAGAAGCGGTCGGCTGACGGCACGCGTTTCGGAGGACAGCGTGTATTCGTCTTCACCGCTCCCGAGTCAGTGCAGGGGTGGTAGCGGTGGGCTGAGCCTAAATACAATAGGGCATTTCAAATTGGGAGAAAAACGGGGTAAAAATTAATTGGCGACTACTCAATTAAAAAAAAAAAAAAAAAAAAAAGCTGTATGCTCTTTGATTGTTATTTTATACTGCAGATTGAAATATACAAATATGAAAATACTATAGATGTTGCTGCTACTTTCTGCCTGTAGTCCAGTGTTGTAGCTAAAATCACATTGTATATTAAATATTTGCATCTCCTGAATTAACATATAAACAGTTCAGAACCAAAAGATTCTCTGCACAATAAAAGGGGACCAGTAATAAATAATACAGTTTTAATTTAGATTTTAAACATTGGTTGCTCCTTAAAGCATTATAATCCTCCTCAATTGTGCAGATCTGGAGGTTTGAGCTGTCAATTAAATCTTCAGGCCTGTTATTGTGGAAGGGTTATACATTTAACAACTTAGACCCCACTCTCTGTCTCTTTTTCAGTTTTAAAGCTTACTTATGATAAATTGTATTGTTTTTTCCCCTATTCTAGGCAGAAGCTGGTCATTTATGGTGAACAGTGTCCTGTTATTCTAAACACCCACTTCAGTCAGAAGGTTCTTTCAAAAGACAGTGTAGAAAACAGGCCCAACTCACGAGAGAAATCCCTGACCAAGAAAACCACCCCGCCGCCTTTAGCTCAAATATTCAACTTGACGGAGATGAACAGAAATGCATCTAACACAGATATTTTGGCTCAGCAGGTACGATATGGTTAAATTATTGTTATTATTGTTGTTTATTAGGTTTCACCCCATAAGCCAGACTTTATACCCCTAGAGATATGTTTAGAAATATGCCAGTCTGCAATATAATGCTTTGTACAAATATTAAATCTATTAGGGATTAAGGTAATGAGATACATGCTTGGATGTGTTATTGAGAGCAGGCTTAATGCCTTCATTTTTAAGAGATGTCCTTCAAGTGAATGCACATACGATCCATATGCAGCTGAATGTGATTGATTATTATTATTATTATTATTATTATTATTGATTCTTACCTCCCTCCTTTATATTGTTTTAATAAATTAGTTTTAATCTGTGATCACACTGATCCAATATAACACTGATTGGATCGGTCATGTAGTAAATAATAATAATGTGTATGCTTAGAATGAGGGGCACCAGAATCTTTGATTTAAAAATGTTTGCAGGCATTCAATTCTGAAATCATAAAGCACAATTATACATGTGTTTTGTTTTTGTTTTGTTTTTTAAACCAGGGTACATCATACTCCAAGGTGACAGCACTGAGCTTGCAAATGGACACCCGGGGCTCAGAGGACAGTGTTTGCGACTCTCTGCTGGAAGTGATTGAGAGTCAGGCAGCAGTTGGTTGGACGGGGGTGGATGTGAAGGTTGTGGTGCAGAGAGTGTACTGCCTCCCTCTCGGAGAGCTTCCATCCCAGCCACTGATCAAAAACAGCACAATTCGACGAGCCCAGGCTTTCAGCTCCGAGCAGCCCAACGCCAGGTATGTTATAACTGGGCTTGCTACTTTTCGATTGTAATCGGTAAAGCTCATTAAATGTCAAATTCCCAAAAAATATGAGTTCGAACCACTCGCTATTTTTTTTTTTTCTTACCAAAAAGTAATAACTAGTCTCTAGTTTTTACTGTCTGTCCTGTCTCCGTTCCGTACTGAATGGTTAGGGGTCGTTGTCAGTCAACTCAGTGGTTCCTTAATAGGCTAGTGCAGTTTTACCGTCAGTCATTTCAATCCTGTTCTGACAGATCTCGTTGGCTGAAGCAGCAATAGAATGCTCTCATTCGTTTAAATGACTGTCAATCAAAGACCGACTGTGCACTTTCATTTGCCAGCTACAGTGCCTGTCATTCACAGCGTCTACTTTGAAATTAGCAGGTTAAGGTGTAGGTAAGCTTTTGCTGTTATAGGTATATACGTTTACAGTTACTAGTTTGATTTGAAAATGAGGCTCAAGAGGAAAACACTTAATGAGTATTGTGCACAATACACTGAACGACAGCCAAAGTCTCCACGGCAGGACGAAGCGGGCCAGTCTGCATTGCCACCAGTAAGTCCAGCTGTGCTGTTAAGCAGGAGAGGGGCGGAGCTCAGAATAAGTAAGTTAGTTCTGTTCAACTATCTAATGTTTTGTACTGTGCATATTGTTTTTACTTGTAAATGTATGCTATAAAAGTCTGTAATACACTCTATATGCTGTATTTTCTACAGTTTATTTGAGACAATTTTTTAATTTCTGTAAGAACTTTAGCTTTACAAGGTATACTTTAGCTTTACAAGGTATAGGTTCACTGTGACCAAACATTATTTCAATCAGATGCTGGTAACCATGGTTTTGTTGCATGTTGAATATGATAGTTCTAGTATTAGGAACTTGGGTGTTATTGTGGATTCCTCCTTAACCTTTGAACCTCACGTACGCAGTGTTGTTAGGACAGCCTTTTTTTTACCTCCGCAATATTGCCCGTTTACGTCCTTTTTTATCATCAGTAGGTGCAGAAAGGTTAGATCATGCACTCATCAGCTCAATGCTTTGTTCTGTGGCCTTCCAAATAATACTCTTAGATGGCTCCAATATGTCCAGAATGCTGCTGCTCATATCCTAACAAGATCAAAATCTTGTGATCATATTTCACCTGTACTATGTCAACTCCATTGGTTGCCTGTTAACTTTAGGATTGATTTTTAAAATTGCAATGCTAACCTGTAAAGCTCTGTTCCTTCATATATTGCGGACTTGCTTACTACCTGTGTTCCTGCTCACAGCCTGCATTCCTCTGAGGCTGGTCTGTTGGTTGTCCCCAACTCCAGGCTGCACACTCAGGGTGACGGGGCTTTTTCTGTTTATGCACCCAGACTTTGGAACTCCTTGCCAAATTATATTAAAAGTTCAGACTCTCTGGAGTTTTTTAAAACTTCTTTAAAGACTTATTATTTAAATTGGCTTTTAATTGTATTTAACTGGCTTTTAACTGTACTTAATTGTACTTTTTTCTTTTTGTTTGTTTACATCTTAAGTGCCTTGGGATACTTGCTATGAAAGGTGCTATATAAATAAAATGTTGTTGTTGTTGATATAGGGGTTTCACTAAATGAGATGTTTCTCAATGGCATAAAAAGTCATTTTTTTTTTTTTTTAAGCATAAAGGTCGATTTCCTGCTTGAATTGAAAAATAAAGATTAAAAAAAACGTTAAATTATTTAAAAAATATACATCGATATTAATCATTGATTTGGCAAAAAAATAAAAATCGAATAGTAGCAGGCCTAGTTATAAAGCTGAACCACTTGCTTCCTTTATCATCCCCAGACAGAGATATAGTCATATATATATATATATATATATATATATATATATATATATATATATATATATATATATATATATATATATATATATATATAAAAATGTAATATTAATATTCTCTATATATAGAAGTGCCAGCTAATGGTGACCTATTTTGGGTGTTCTGAGATGTTAATGATAACATGTTATATTTGGGTAGGTATGATTTTCATATGGTGTCCTGTAAAACACATTATAGTATTAAGGTGACTCTCCCAATTAGCATTGTGGTATTCAAGCAGTTCTTTATTGGGAAGCAGTTGTAAATTTGAAAGAAACACCTGGGCATGTACAAAGCAAACAAAAAGTTACTTATTGGATCATACTCAACACACTTTAAATTCACAACTGAAGAAGAAAAATATGCTTAAAGAGACTGACAAGTGTTTTTGTGGGCAAAACTGAGGCATTCAAACAAAGATATAAAGAGATTTATTAAACATTCCTGTGAGAGGAGATTACATTTATATGTTTTTATTAGTCTGCTAACATCTCATATAGGAGGCTTAATGGTCCAGTGGTTAAAGAAGGGGGCTTGTTCCCAGGAGGTTCCTGGTTCAATCCCAGATCAGCCACTGTCTCACTGTGTGTAACCCTGAGCAAGTCACTTAACCTCCTTGTGCTCCGTCCTTCGGATGAGACGTAAAACCGAGGTCCTATTGTAAGTGACTGCGGCAGCAGATGTGATGCATAGTTCACCCCCTAGCCTCTGTAAGTCGCTTTGGATAAAATACAATACATATTTGACCAATGACCTAATGTGGGTGCCATATTGTGGTCATATGACACTGTGGTTTCATGAAGATAAATCCTAAATTATTTAGAGACTTTTTTTGTGAGAAGAGATGCAGTTCAAACACTGTTGCTTGTGAAAATACTCTTTTATTTTTTCTTCATATAGTTAAAGCTATCAATGTACTATTACCCTTTGGAGTGCTTAATATAGTTCTTAATAGCAGCTGTTGAAATAAAGTACAGTAGCCTGCTATTTGTAAGGCCTCTGTTTAGTGTCAAGCTTATATATATATATATATATATATATATATATATATATATATATATATATATATATATATATATATATATATATATATATATATACATACACACACACACACACACACACAGTGCCTATAGAAAGTCTACATCCCCTTTAAAAATTTTTACCTTTTGTTGCCTTAGAGCCTGGAATTAAAATGCATTAAAATAGTTTTTTTTTCATTTATTTACACATCCTACCCCACAACTTCCAAGTGAAAAATATTCTAGAAATTTGTAGAAAATTAATTAAAAATACCCCCCTTGTAATAGCAATCCTAAATTAGCTCGGGTGTAACCAATCGCCTTCAAAATCACACACAAGATAAGTGGCCTTCACCTGTGTTAAATTGTAGTGATTCACATGATTTCAGGATAAATTCAGCAGTTCCTGTAGTTCCTGCTGGGTAGTGCATTTCAAAGCAAAGACTCAACCATGAGCACCAATGTGCTTTCAAAAGAACTCTGGGACAAAGTTGTTGAAAGGCACAGATCTGGATGGGTATAAAAAAATATCAAAGGCCTTGAATATTCCTTGGAGCACGGTCAAGACGATTTATTAAGAAGTGGAAGGTGTATGGCACCACCAAGACCCTGCCTAGATCAGGCCGTCCCTCCAAACTGGATGACCGAGCAAGGAGACTGATCAGAGAGGCTACCAAGAGGCCTATGGCAACTCTGCAAGAGCTACAGGCTTTTATGGCCAAGACTGGTCAAAGTGTGCATGTGACAACAATCTCCCAAGTACTCCACAATCTGGCCTGTATGGTAGGGTGGCAAGAAGGAAGCCATTACTCAAGAAAGCCCATCTTGATGTATGCAAAAAAAAAACTCAGGAGATTCTGTAGCCATGTGGCAAAAGGTTTTGGAACTTTTTGGCCTAAATAAAAGCTTTATGTTTGGCGCAACCTCAACACAGCGCATCACCCAAAGAACACCATCCCTACTGTGAAGCATGGTGGTGGCAGCATCATGTTATGGGGATGTTTCTCATCGGCAGGGACTGGGGCACTTGTCAGGATAGAAGGGAAAATGAATGGAGCAAAGTACAGAGAAGTCCTTGAGGAAAACCTGCTGCCCTCTGCAAGTAAGCTGAAACTGGGAGGGAAGTTCACCTTTCAGCATGACAACGACCCAAAGCACATAGCCAAAGCTACACTGGAGTGGCTAAGGAACAAAAAGGTAAATGTCCTTGAGTGGCCCAGTCAGAGCCCCGACCTAAATCCAATCGAAAATTTGTGGCATGACTTGAAGATTGCTGTCCATCAACGCTCCCCAAGGAACTTGACAGAGCTTGAACAGTTCTGTAAAGAAGAATGGCCAAATCTTCTTTACAAAAGCTTGAACAGTTTTGTAAAGAAATATTGCCAAATATTGATAGAGACCTATCCCAACAGACTCACAGCTGTAATTGCTGCCAAAGATGCTTCCACCAAGTATTAACTCAAAGGGGTGGAGACTTATCCAATTATGTAGATAAGTGGAAAAAAATCCTCATTTAAATACATGAAACTCTGAGGCACTGACATAACATAATGTGAAAAAAAGTTCAAGGGGGTGTAGACTTTCTATAGGTACTGTATATATGTATATGTGTGTATATGTGTGTGTGTGTGTGTGTGTGTATATATATATATATATATATATATATATATATATATATATATATATATATATATATATATATATATATATACATACACACACACACAGTAATAATGTTGTAACTAAATGTTTTAACAAGGGTGTGATGTAATGCATATGAAGTATAATTCCTTGTAAAAATCTTTTGCTCTTATTTTGTACATTTTATATATTGTTTTTCAAATTCAATTTCAAATGTTTCATTTAACAAACAGGTACATTTGCTGTGCAGTAAAAAAGAATCTGTCAAGGCTAAGTTTGACTATACTGTAAAGTAAATTTCCATTGCTGGCAAGGTTTGTTTTGGCATGCAGCCGATCTGAACCTCCCGGGATCTTGGCGAAATACCCTTATTAATGCCTCATCTTGATAAACACTCAAAAAACTATTGTTTTGTTTTTTCATTTTTTAAAAACTTCCAGACATATGACAAAGCATTTTCTTCACTTTGAGTCTCCCTTTTTGTGATTTACTAGTCCTTGAAGCCTCGGTTCTTTCTATTACTATAATACATGGTGAACGATAATTTTCCTACATACTGTTATACACAGTGGTGGTGCGAGACCCTTGTATAATAAGATGTAATAAGGCTGATGATAAAACTGCTGACCTCAATTTCTAAAAATAAACCCTATCACCAGTACATGAACATAACAAAACAGTCAATACCAAAACAAATAACAATGGCCTGCCGATTTTATCCGCAGAAGATTGGAAGAAATTTAATGGTAATGGGGTAGGCATTAAAAAAAAAAAAGCCTTCCATTTTAACAGCAATGTTACTTTGAACTACTGTACAAGTAGTGTTTTACAAGGTTCTTTATCGGCTCCGTGCATTTTTTCAAGGTATCACACGAACTGCAAATTAATTACATATATTTCAACATTACTTTTTTTTTTTCTTTAATTTAATCGTTGCCAATTATTTTTTTATAATTTTCTCCCCAATTTGAAATGGCCAATTATTTTTTTTTTTAGGCTCAGCTCACCGCTACCACCCTTGCTCGGGAGGGCGAAGACGAACACACGCAGTCATCCGAAGCGTGTGCCGTCAGCCGACCACTTTTTGTCACACTGCAGACCCACACTGCAGCCACCCAAGAGCTACAGCGTCGGAGAACAACGCAGCTCTCGGGCAGCTTACAGGCAAGCCTGCAGGCACCCGGCCAGACTACAGGGGTCGCTGGTGCTCGGTGAGCCTAGGACACCCTGGCCGACCTAACCCTCCCTTCCCCCAGGCGGCGCTCGGCCAATTGAGCACCGCCCCCTGGAAGCTCCCGTCCTCGGTCGGCAAAGGAATAGTCTGGACTCGAACTCGTGACGTCCAGACTATAGGGCAAGTCCTGCACTCCATGTGGAGCGCCTTTACTGGATGCTCCACTCGGGAGCCCATTAACAGTACATTCTTAAACTTGGTGAGCATGTTAAAACTTCAGTATAAAGCCATACAGATAAATAAAATAAGCAAATCCATTAATAACTTATAAAACAGTTTGTTTAATATTACAGGGACCTTTTTTTTAGTGGTTGCCTCTGACGATGGCTCCAGTTGGATTTGTAGCTGGACTGGGGTGTTTACACTTGAACCTGTGTAGCTTCACATTTTTTTTATTCCTACTGTGACTGGCTGCAGACAACAGGGCTAGCCAGAGATTGGATAATGTTTGTTGGGTTGGTTTTTCTTATGTATAGTTTCCTAGTAACTGAAGACCTTGTATTCTGGGAGATGTAGTTGTTAGTCGAAGTTTTAGGGGAGGCAGACAAGCTGTGCAGCAAAATTGCTATGTGTATTTTTACACATTACATTTAAATTTAGTGCGTATTTCATATACAAAGTTTATCTGGACTGCTGCTTGCGCCGATGGCCAGCCTAGCAGAAACATTTCAGCAAAATTTGACTGTGAAGATGTTAATAGTTACGTTGCCTGGTTAACACAGGAAGTTTGAACAACCTTGAATATGCAGGTTTTATTCATCCAGGTAGTAGCTTATTTTGGTTATCTATCAGATGCTGCAAATCCCTTACTGAAAGAGGAAATTTATCGGTCTATAATAATGATTTTACACAAGTTGCAAATGACTGAATTTGATATCCGTATGCCTCTGAATGTGGTGTATTGCTGCTTTTACTGTAAGCAGACTGTTGTTCTGAATATGGGAGCCTCTTTGTTTCACAGCTATAGATGGTCTGTTGGCGTTTACCACTGACAAGAAGCTTTTTTTTATACCTTCAAAAGCTTGCTCCCTAAAGAGTCCAATCCAGACAAGTACAGAATAACAAAATATCAAACCTAATAACATTTATACTAAACCTTTCTAGTAATTTGTCTTTCCTGTTTTACCCTTGAAGTGTTGGCATGTGACTGTACATCAGTCTTATCATGCTCGAGTCCAGCTTGAGGACATTTACTCAGGCTGCAGAGATTAAAAAGAAATGGTTAATGTTTAAAAAAAACACTGCAGCAGCGAGCATCGGGGGACTCCCAAAAGGCAGAGGGAATGCAGGACATGGCCAGTCCACATACCAGCGTCCCAGGAGGTGGTTCCAGGGCCACCGCCCCAGGCAGCCGACTCAAACTGACCCGCCACAACCTCAGCAGCCCCAGCAGGACCCCTGAAGGCTTGCGGCCGCAGACCCCCTTTTCGGCACACCAGCTGCATTACTGGTGCGCTTGCACCTTGGACACCTGGTGCCCAAAAAAGATGCCGGCCTTCGCCCCATCCTAGACCTGAGGCTTCTCAATGGGTTCTTAAAAGAAAGGAGGTTCCAGATGCTGACTCACCGTCACATTCTTCAGTCAGTCCAGCCGGGCGACTGGTTCACAACCGTGGACTTACAGGACGCATACTTTCACATTCTCATTCATCCAAAGCACAGGAAGTATCTCCGTTTCGCCTTTCAGGGAAGCGTTTTCGAGTTTTCTGTGCTGCCATTCGACCTCTCCCTAGCTCCTTGTACGTTTTCAAAGTGCGAAGACGCCATCCTGGCCCCCTTGTGGTTGCAGGGGATCAGAGTAATAAACTATCTTGACAACTGGTTGATCTGTTCCCAGTCGTGAGAGAGAGCAGTGGCCCACACGGCGGTCATGACAGAGCATCTGGAGAGACTGGGCCTCACCATCAACAATGCAAAGAGTCGGCTTACACCGGTGCAGTGCACAACGTACATGGGGCTCCGGCTGGACTCAGTACGATGCGCGCATACATGTCGACGACAGACGACAGAGTAGCAGCTATCCAAGGTCGCCTCTACCTGTTTCGACAGGTCACTCTGATATTGTGCCAGAAACTGTTGGATCTGATCCGAGTCGGCCAGAGCGCTCCTATACGCGTTCCCGCTGATAACGTTACTCCCTGCCTTTCTTGAAAAGGTCCGGTTGGAGAAGGCATCGGTTCTCCTAGTGGCCCCCAGATGGCCCAGGAGAATCTGGTTCTTGACCCTGTGCTAGCTCTTACAAGGCCAGCCCTGGGAGGTGCCGCTTTGCCTGGATCTCCTCAGTCAGACAAGAGGCACTCTTTGGAGCATGGCGATTACGTCCTCGCAGGAGGACTTTCTCCAAACGTAACGATTATCAGCGTGACCAAATAGCTCGATTTTTGTTTCATCACTCCACGAAACCTTTGACTAGAACTCATATCTATCATCCAAATGCAATTTTGCAAACTTTAAGAGATTGTCCTTGTGACGTTTTCCTAAGAGTGGCTTTTTCCTTGGCCTGCGACCATTGAGACCTTCACCATGCAATTCTCGACCTAAGGTTGACATGGAAACCCCAGTCCCACTTGCAGCCAATTCACTTTGAATATCTTTGGCAGTCAATCTCAGACTGTTATTAACCTTTCTCACAATTATTCTACTTGTTCATGGTGAAAGAACCTTCTTTCTTCCAGACCGAGGGAGCATTGTGACAATACCATGAGTCTTGTACTTCTTGATAATAGAATCAATAGTTTAAATTGGGATATTCAAATGCTTGGAAATCCTTCTCCAGCTTTATGACAGTAAATCATTTTCTGCCTAAGGTCTTCAGATAGCTCTTTACTTTTTACCATATTGACTTATTGGTAATGACAGCAATCATCCTATGCCTAACCCTTTTATACTCTCTAAGAATGTTCACATACAATCCAGCATTTTCTTTTCTAGAATTAGGTTCTGTATTATAGTATTGAAATTTCTAGCATCAAAGGGTATGAATACTTGAATTAGCATTTTTTGAGTTTTGCAAAACAATTGCTGAAATAAATAATTGTAGACATCTATTTCTTGTAACTTTAAGTTTTGCTACGAAAGATTTTTCCTAAAATTCTGTTTTTCGAGAAACTTGGATTGGGGTATGTAAACTTTAAACTCTCTCTCTCTCTCTCTCTCTCTCTCTCTCTCTCTCTCTCTCTCTCTCTCTCTCTCTCATTCATATATATACACACACAGTGCCTTGAAAAAATATTTGCCCCCTGTCTGATTTTCTGCATTTTTGCACATTTTTCACATTGCATTTGGTCAGATTTTTTGTAGTAGTATATAGAAGGAGTCTGAGAGAAAAAATGACACCAAAGTTTGGTGCTTCTTTCATTTGTTTGGTGTGCAAGGTAATCAAACATGCAATCTTCATGTGTGATAAAGTTATTGCCTCCCCTAGTTAACTCAACCCAATTAAAGGGATAATTAGGGTCAGCTGTCTGAGTACTTTGGTTAACAACCAGGCCTGATTTGGGCCAGCCCTGCCCAATATAAATCTGACTAACTTTGGCCCTTACCATCAGAGTGAAGTTGTCAGCACACAGGTTCTAGAGGCACATCATGCCACGAACAAAAGAAATTCCTGAAGACCTCCGGAAAAAAGTTGTTGATGCCTATCAGTCTGGAAAGGGTTACAAAGCCATTTCTAAGGCTCTGGGGCTCCACCGAAACCACAGTCCGAGCCATATTGTGGTAGTGGAGAAAGGGACAGTAGTGAATCTTCCCAGGAGTGGCCGTCCTGCCAAAATCTCTCCAAGAACAAGGCGTAAAATCGTCCAGGAAGTCACAAAGAACCCTAGAACAACATCCAGGGATCTGCAGGCCTCTCTCGCCTCGGCTAAGGTCAGTGTTCATGACTCCACCATCAGAAAGACACTGGGCAAAAATGGGATTCATGGCAGACTAGCAAGGCGGAAACCATTGCTCACTAAGAAGAACATGAATGCTCGTCTCAAGTGTGCCAAAAAGCACCTGGGTGATCCTCAAGAGTTCTGGAACAATGTTCTATGGACAGATGAGTCAAAAGTGGAACGACATGGGCCCCGTTATATCTGGAAAATCAAACACTGCATTCCACAGTAAGAACCTCATACCAACGGTCAAGCATGGTGGTGGTAGTGTCATGGTTTGGGGATGCTTTGCTGCATCAGGACCTGGATGCCTTGCCATCATTGAAGGAACCATGAATTCTACTCTGTATCAGAGAATTCTACAGGAGAATGTCAGGCCATCCGTCCGTGAGCTGAAGCTGAAGCGCAGCTGGGTCATGCAGCAAGACAATGATCCGAAACACACAAGCAAGTCTACATCAGAATGGTTGAAGAACAAGAAATTTAAAGTTTTGGAATGGCCTAGTCAAAGTCCAGACCTAAACCCCATTGAGATGTGTGGCAGCACCTGAAACGAGCAGTTCATGCTCGAAAACCCACAAATGTCACTGACTTGAAGCAGTTCTGCATGGAGGAGTGGGCCAAAATTCCTCCACGGTGCTGTGAGAGACTAATCAATAACTACAGGAAGCATTTGGTTGCAGTTATTGCTGCTAAAGGTGGCATAACCAGTTATTGAGTCTAAGGGGGAGATTTATTTTTCACACGGGGGCATTGGGTGTTGCATCACTTTCTTTAATAAATAAATGAAATTTATCAAATTTTTGTGTTATTTTTTCACTCAGGGTTTCTTTTATCTAATATTAGGTTTTGGTTGAAGATCTGATAACATTCAGTGTCACAAATATGCAAAAATGCAGAAAATCAGACAGGGGGCAAATACTTTTTCACGGCACTGTATGTATATATATATATATATATATATATATATATATATATATACACACTATATTGTGAATAAAAAAAATAAGCGAAAATCTGTAACCATTTAGATTATTGAAAATAATGAATTAAATAAACTAAGCTAAATGTATATGTTATAGAGAATGTTTTCTCATTGCAAATGTTTTTCGATGGAAAGTTTTTGTTTCCTCTTACAGTAACTCAGGATGTAATTAACTATTCTGTAATCATTTGCTTGGTTTATTTGGTCAGTATTAAAAATAGAAACTCTTAAGCTCAAGTTATGTACGACACAGTGCCAACTAAATTTGTTTAAGATGACGGATATCTTTTTTTGAGGTTTCCGTAGTGGTTATATCTCCAATGTGTGCTTGTAATGAATAACGTCACAACCATTAGATTGGTTTCACTTTCATTGACGTATACTGTACTTGGATGCAAAATTAGATAATTGACAGTTGTTGCTTTAAGGCTGTAATCGCTGTCCTTTTTTATATCTACCTTTTTTTTTTACATTTATAATCACAGTTCTGATCATTAAAATAGCCCAGGGTTTGTCAACAGCAGTTCTTTAAATAGGTCAAACCTCAATGTGCAGTGTTTTTTTGGTTTTCACTTGAACTAGGGTAGCAAGCTTCAAATAATGTGCGTAACCTTTTCTTGTGCAGAAATAAAATGCAATGGATGCATTAATGAAATAATGTTATGGTGCATTTTCCATGCTTGTATAAAATGACTTGACTTTGTGTTTCTCCCCCTGACAGTTAAGTTGAGGGAAGAATAGAGAGCAATATATTTTTTAAAGAATTACGTTGCCAGGGCTTTAGTGATGTAATTTAAAGTTAACTGGTGTCTTTGCAGCATTTTGTGATAGAGTATACTAATGTTCTCTTTCAAGCATTCCTAGGCTTGTGAGACCATCCAATACTATTTGGACCTCATTCCAAACTCCATTGTTTCTTTAGTCTTCTCAGTAGATTTGAATATTGATTTTTTATTTTTTTTGCTTAACCCATCGTCGCCGGCAAGGGTGACAATTACCTTTTTGATACCGACTTCTCCGACTTGTCTGGGAAGCGGGAATAATCCTTCTTCAAAGTGCACATGGTACATTTCTGAGGTAGTTTTGCACCCCATGGACACTGACAAAGTTTTCCTGCTCTTTTCTTGTCTTGTTTGTCTTGCAAGAGTCTTATGAACAAATGTACAGTATGTATCAGCAGATTGTACCACATTCTGTAGAAACCCCAGAGATTCACTGCAATCCACTAAAGAGGCTCTTTCATCATAAAAGAGGAGCCACAATGGATTTTATGCAACAGTGTATATATTGTAACACCTTTTATGCCAAGCATCGCAAGGTATTATAAGGTGTAATACTTCAAGAGCATATGTTGGTTTTGTGTGTGTGGGTCAGCTGCTGTTGTTTCAGCCTTTGATTCTGATGTGGGGTTTCTGTGTGACGGGTCTGGTTTGTAACTTTTAAATAATGTGAACTATTCTGGTGGTAATGGTATTTATTTTTGTTAGGTGTAAAGGGTAATATTCATTGAACCTATTTGCATGCCATGTGACAAAGACAAGGTGTTTGTAAACATGTTAATAAATACTGTAATAGTGAGTGTATTTTAGAACCAAGACCTGCAGTTCCTCCTTTTGTCACTCAAGCATGGTGGCAGCAAAGCACTCTCAATGTCTGCTGATCAAGTTAATTTGGTTAGCAATGTTTGCATGCAGGTATCATACTTGATAGGTTTTAATAACAGGGAAACTATGAGCTTATACAGCACTACAGAACCACTAAGCTGTGATCTTAAAATTCATGAATAAAATAGATAATTTGACACAAGGCAGTCTACAGTAGTCTCACCCAAATTGTGTTCGTCTCGGCACTTACCTAGGTCATCACTTATAGCCGTCTCCAGAGGGAGTATTCGTTTTCCAAAGCCAGGTTGAACAGTGCTGTTAAGATCGCATTCTCTGGGATCTACAGTATTATTCAGTTGAACCTGTCTGCCTGTAATGCAACATTTCTTGTTTGACAGGAATGGGTAGAACCACACCTTTTCTGGCCTCCCTATTGCTGGTTTATGGTTTAGCTGATATCTTATATGGGTTGAAGTCTTCTAAAGCATAATTTATATACTGAACAAAAACAGGGAGATGGACTGATTGAGCTAACATTGTCAGGTGTGACAGAGACAACTATCTATTGGTCCTGTGAAATTTTGATGCACCCTTACCAGGTGCTGGTAATGCAGTCTTTATGGCAGTGTGACCATATAACCGGTGAGTAAGTAAAAGCTGTAAAAGTGCATCCTTTAACTTACTGAGCCTTCAAAGGCTGCTACAGTACCATTGATTTATTCTACTCTGAACGACAGTTTTGAGCTACAGTTTTGACCAGCATCGCAACACTATTGTTAAGTTCAGTAAATATACATAGGTACTGTACATATAAAATGTGCTGTGCATTGTAATTCTTTTTTTCCTCAAAATATGTTTCAGACATTATAGCAAAGCAAGAATCTCTAGGCAATTGCCACCTTGCACTTTATTTATTTATTTATTTATTTATTATTATTATTTATTTCTTAGCAGATGCCCTTATCCAGGGCGACAATTGTTACAAGATATCACATTATTTTTACATACAATTACATTATTTTTTACACTTTTTTTCATACAATTACCCATTATACAGTTGTGGTGTTTTTTTTTTTTGTTTTGTTTTACTGTAGCAATGTAGGTAAAGTACCTTGCTCAAGGGTACAGCAGCAGTGTCCCCCACAACCCTCCGGTCAAGAGTCCAGAGCCCTACCCCTACTCCACACTGCTGCCCCACTTTAAGATCCTCAGTCTTCATGCATTGTGAGGAAACGCATCACTGAAAAAAATACAGTCCGGTGTAACAGGACAAAGCAGGCTAGGAACAATCTCCCCACTTGCTTGAAGTTATTTATTTAAAGATCTAATTGGAAGCAGAGAAACACGCATTTCAGTTTGATCCTGAATCAAAGTTGTGTGGTGGTGGTGTTGTTTCTTATTCGTACTAAAACATTTAGTAGGCTTGGTCAGCTGACCCTGTGAAATCAGATGCCAGTCCTGGCAAATGCTGTTGAGTAAACAAATATCTGCAGAGAAACCAGAGTGTTCTGGTTCATAGCGGCTCATTCATTGAGTGCGGTGCAGGCAGGAAGTGCTGCTTGTGACATCACCGGCCTGCCTCTGCGTGGCTTTGACGTGCAGGCTGGGAGGGGAGGGACAGGCCCCAGCATGCTTGTTTGTTGTACTGAGTGGGAAACTTTTTATAGCTCTCAGCCAGCTGGAGCTGGTTAGAGTAGACTGGCTCCAGACTAGCTTGAAGAGAACAGCCCCCCCCCCTCCCCCTCCCGTCCCAGGATAGTGGGCCACTGATGGGAACTCAAAAGAAAACAAAAAACAGCCTTTTGTACACAGCACTAAATATATGCCTGGTGGGTTTCCTGTGTCATACCAGCATGCAAGGGAAGAGATAAAACATGCCGGTGTATTGCTCAATGTATTCCTGTCAATATAATACAATTACACACACATTGCCTATGTTGTTCCCAAATCCCCAGAAAGTGTCTTTTAAATGTGGTTACCCTGTTACAGGATAGATCATTAAGAATACTTTTTGAAAGCATTTCAGTCCTAGTCTCATGTGAGAAAAGCACTTTACAATAAAATATTTAATGAAGCATTTCATCTTTTAAGTCTTGATATCATGGTGTTTTGTTGTTTTTTTGTTTTTTTTTTATAATTAGGGGATTGTTTTACCATTTTAAAGTAATCCCAATCCTCAATTTCTGCATATCATGCAAGGCTAAAATAAAGAAGATGTATGTTTCTGGTTTCCTGCCTGGGTATATTTATTTTTCTGGTGTTCAAACTGTTATTTTTCACTTGAGCTCTGGGTGGTTTCCCACTGTCTCCTCTCACTTGCCCTGTACTGCAGGCTGCAAATAAAATATCTTAAATCAAGCTAATATGGCTTAAACTACTACCTACTATTAAGAACCCATTACTGCTACTACTGCACAATGTACAGTATGTGCACCACTTTGTTGTGCTAGTAGCCAGAAAAGACAAAGGACATCTTGTATCAGTTTAAAAAAAAAAAAAAAAAAAAAAAAGTAACATGAAATATCATATGGAGTAAACAATCGTTTATTGTAGAAATAAACAGAGGGTGGTTTTTTTCCACAAGAAAAACTATTTTTATGTGCAATTAAAAGAATGTCAGCTCCAACAGGCACCCAATCTATATGCATGTCATTTGCTGAGTTTTAACTTCCACTGGATGATGATAATCATTTTTCTTTTGTTAATTTTTTTTATTAAGCTGACTGTTTCAGCAAGCAAGTTCTCAGTTGACTTGACGTATTTCGTTTTCTGTAAATTGTACCTTAAAATTGTATTCTTTCCATTTCATTTTAGCTCCGGTTTGAAACCTGGTCAGTACTGTCATCTAGTAAGGTGAATTGTCTTCTATGCTTCTTTTCTTGGAAGATAAAATATACTGATTAAATATATATACAGTACTGTGCAAAAGTTTTAGGCAGGTGTGAAAAAATGCTGTAAAGTAAGAATGCTTTCAAAAATAGACATGTTAATAGTTTATATTTATCAATTAACAAAATGCAAAGTGAGTGAACAGAAGAAAAATCTACATCAATTCAATATTTGGTGTGACCACCCTTTGCCTTCAAAACAGCATCAATTCTTCTAGGTACACTTGCACACTCACACACTGATTTTGACTCATCAGTCCAGAGCACCTGCTGCCATTTTTCTGCACCCCAGTTCCTGTGTTTTCGTGCATAGTTGAGTCGCTTGGCCTTGTTTCCACGTCGGAGGTATGGCTTTTTGGCCGCAAGTCTTCCATAAAGGCCACTTCTGACCAGACTTCTCCGGACAGTAGATGGGTGTACCAGGTTCCCACTGTTTTCTGCCAATTCTGAGCTGATGGCACTGCTGGACATCTTCTGATTGTGAAGGGAAGTAAGCATGATGTGTCTTTCGTCTGCTGCAGTAAGTTTCCTTGGCCGACCACTGCGTCTACAGTCCTCAACGTTGCCCGTTTCTTTGTGCTTCTTCAAAAGAGCTTGGACAGCACATCTGGAAACCCCTGTCTGCCTTGAAATTTCTGCCTGGGAGAGACCTTGCTGATGCAGTATAACTACCTTGTGTCTTGTTGCTGTGCTCAGTCTTGACATGGTGTATGACTTTTGACAGTAAACTGTCTTCAGCAACCTCACCTTGTTAACTGAGTTTGGCTGTTCCTCACCCAGTTTTATTCCTCCTACACAGCTGTTTCTGTTTCAGTTAATGATTGTGTTTCAGCCTACATATTGAATTGATGATCATTAGCACCTGTTTGGTATAATTGTTTAATCATACACCTGACTATATGCCTACAAAATCCCTGACTTTGTGCAAGTGTACCTAGAAGAATTGATGCTGTTTTGAAGGCAAAGGGTGGTCACACCAAATATGGATTTGATTTAGATTTTTCTTCTGTTCACTCACTTTGCATTTAGTTAATTGATAAATATAATCTATTAACATGTCTATTTTTGAAAGCATTCTTACTTTACAGCATTTTTTCACACCTGCCTAAAACTTTTGCACAGTACTGTGTGTGTGTGTATGTATGTGTGTATATATATATATATATATATATATATATATATATATATATATATATATATATATATATATATATATATATAGTCTCCGGCTAAAAGAACACCCATCGGGAAGCAAGTGAAGTGTTCTTATAGCCGAAGTGTTTTCTTAGAAGAATTAGCCACCAGACACCAATATGAATCAATAAATGAATACATATGTGTTACTTGTCATGACACATATGCATCAGCATATGAAATGAACTGAATAAGTAAAAGAAAAGCAATAGGCAAGTGTACGTTAATAAACTATAATAATAAAGTAACAGACGTTAATAAACTGTCAAACTAAATTAACAAAACACCCCTAAACACGTTAAAAAAAAAAAAATGCAGCAGCAATATACAAGACATGCACATTTATTTAACAGAATGGTGAAGCAACTCACTTCAGAACGGGGAAAAAACCAAATTGTTCGGTGACTTGTGTCTGATTCAGGTTTTTTTCAAGAGTTTGAATAATTTCCAAGTTTTTGTAGCAAGAGAAACAGCAGCGCCTTTTGCCGTTTGTTTACATGCCATTTTGTAGCGATGAGGTGCACTCGTGGAAATCAGAATACAAAACGAGACAATGATATGACGCCGCGGTTCTGGAAGGATTTATTAAACCAATCTGTGTGCCTCAAGACACTCTCACTCTCAAGACAAGTCGCTTTTGAAAAGACTGTATAAATCATTTTAATTTATCAGGTTACAAAACAGTACGGCATCCGTTGTGAACGAATCACTATCTCTGCTTTTATTAAATAGTTAACACAATCATTTAGTTAATAATAATAATTTATGCTTCATGAACCAAAATAAGAAAACGCAATTCAGTCCAAACATACTTGCCAAAACTGAGCCCATCTATTTTTTTGTGCATGACACATGGTAAAACAAAAATAATAATTAAACCTAAAAAGATTCTAAAGAAAAATTAATTTGAGTACATTTTAAAACCTATTTTTTACATTAAAAATAGGTAATTGTAGGGTATATTTCATCATAGAGTGAAAATTCTCTTAATAATCTTCAGATTCTCAGCTGTTTAGAAAGGTATAATGCGGTATACTTTCGTGGATATTTGACCTGATACACAAGCCGAAAGTAATGTTATGCTAAACAGGTAGAATGGGTTAAAGCAGTGGTTCCCGACCTGTGGTCTGTGAGTAAGCTCCAGGCGGTCAGCAAACAACTCCCAAAATTCAGTTACGCAGTTCTTGCAAAAACCCATTTCTACACAATCACATGTTGTGATATTACTAAGCAACACAACAAACAACTTTAACCATGCGATATGTAATTATAAGATATGTATGTAGTCTGCATTTTTCCCCTTTATCTGTTTTCTTTTATTACAGGTGTGTTTATATTAATATATATTGCAAGCATCACCTTCAAAGCTGGCATTAACTGAAACAGCTTTCTAATGTCAAACAAATAGTAAATAAATAGCTTGCACAGTATGATGGCACATTTGTCTTGACAAAATTAGACTTTTTTTTTTTAGTGAGAATTATTTAAAAAAATTAATCTACATCTAGCATTCATGTAAATGCACATCTTTCTAATCTGTGCTCATTCTTCGCTGTTCAGAAAAAAAAAAAACGTAATCTCGCTCTGTCCGCCTTTTCGCTCCTTATAAAAGTAGCACACTGCATTGAATATTATAAAAAAAAAAAATTAAAATCACAGGTTTAGTACTGTAATGAACCTGCTCGTTCGCAGCTACTGGATTAATGAACCTGCTCGTTCACGGCTACTGGATTAAATATGCAATAGCGTGCCGCTGCTACCACCTTTGTTTAACCGGAGGGTCGGATAGTTAGGTATATTTATAGAATAAGGGAGAGTGTATGAAGTCACGTCACAAAGACACCAGGAACAGCAACTCAGGGCAAACAATTTATTAATATAGTTAATTAAAACAGGGCAGTTAGCAGTCTTAAACCATACCAATAAATTAGACCAGTTGAGCTAGATTAATTATTCTCTGCAGAACAGAAAACACAAGGGGGCAGACACACCCACTGCAACCCCTGTGGAGTAAGAAAATAACTCAAACACAATAATTCATTAGTGAACATAAATCACACTACAATACAAAAATAGTGATAAAATACAATACATTAACTACAACAAGGTAGCTTGAAGAAGCTATAAACAGATAAATCAAACCATTAATA
Organism: Acipenser ruthenus; assembly: GCF_902713425.1. Classification (NCBI taxonomy): domain Eukaryota; kingdom Metazoa; phylum Chordata; class Actinopteri; order Acipenseriformes; family Acipenseridae; genus Acipenser; species Acipenser ruthenus. The sequence continues at coordinate 71,209,091 of NC_081191.1, read as the reverse complement.
GTAACCCAAAATAGACAATAACCATATAGCACAGTAAACTCAAATACATAAAATAAACCTCCACCAAGGATTGGAGTGAGCACGTCTGTCCTCTGCAGATCCACACAGTGTTTAAATACAGTGTAACAGTTTGGAATTTAAGTGTGGTTAAGATCAATAAAACACCCAGATTACAAAGCAGAAATACAACAATAGTATAGTAATTTAAAAGAGTACTCCCCTGGTTTCTCATCAAAGCCAGTCCCCTTACAAACTAGTCATCCCAGTGCTCACACCGAGCCCTCTATCCCGGTAAGGCGCCCGGTGTTGAGCGCTGGTCCCCTTTTTAAAGTTCAGGCAATCAAATCGTAATCGCCGGCACCTGCCGACCAACTGCACCTAATGGGCAATCAACAAGGTCCATTGCAGTACTTTTAATTTTCAACAATATAAAATATGTGCTACAGTGTTGCCAGGGATATAGAAATATACCTTTTATTTTCTGCTGTTATTTCCATAAGTTTTTAGAGAGGTTAGCTGCATATTGTAACAGAAGTTAATATGAAACAGAAAGAGGCTATATTTGTAGCTTGACTTGTGAACTGTACCATAGTGTGAATGTTTGATTTCAGCTCCATGTTATCATATGGGTTTATTCAGCTAGGTTTAATATCTCACAAACACGACTATATGCCAAAAGGAAATTCTCTTAACACTACTTCTGGAAATAATGTGTACAGTCTGTTCTGATGCTGTCATATTTAACCAAAATGTTATAAATCCTATTGACTGTATGCCACCAATCCCGTTTAATTTACACATCACAGCCCACCAGAAGTGGTAAGTAGCATCCTGTCCACTCTTCAATCATTTTATAATTTATGAAATTGCTTCCCAAGCCCCAGTGCATTATTTGCAAAATAGAGATGCCATTTATCTACAAAGCATTCAGAATGCGAAAAAAAAAAAAAATTAACAAAAGAAACAGGAACTTTGCCATCAGTAACTTTTAATGCGCAAAATGACAACATTCCTTACTGACTTGGTAGCAAAGATTTAAGCCCAGGAATCTCATTAAGTTAGGTACGTTAAATATTTTACTTTCTACATGTACTTGTACATATACACATAAAAAGCAGTTTTAAAAAAATCCTGTTGCGAAAAAATGCGTGGCAAGTGGTCCTCAATGTGAGAGATTGAGAGTACTCAGTGGAGAGTCAAGTCAGAATTCGGAGTTAGCAGTTTAGTATAGTCCATGAGCCAGGACCCAAATTTTGGCCGATTGGTACCAAATGGAGATACCAAATGAAATAATACTTTTCTAAAAACTTATCTGTTGATTCCAAATATGTATGCTGGACATCTATACCTTGTAGCCTTTTTGTAGTAATTTGCTTCCAAACAGAAGCACTATCAGACAATATTGGAAGTTTTTGGTGGATATGTGGGGTTGACAACTCATACTTCAATCCGACTATCTTATGCAATACGCAGCAAATCTTTATTAACTATACACCACTCTTCAAGCTCAACGGCCTGTGCCCACTGGCTCAATAATCATATTGCTACAGTGGTGGAATAGCATTATTTTTTTCAGTTTTGAACCAGTTTTGTGCCATATATTGTTCGATAGTGCTTCTGTTTGGAAGCAAATTACTACCAAAAAGCTACAAGGTATAAATGTCCAGCATATATATTTGGAATCTATAGATAATAAGCTTTTAGAAAAGTATTGTTTCATTTGGTACCTCCATTTAGTACCAATCGGCCAAAATTTGGGTCCTGGCTTATACTGGTGCAAACATCAAACACGTGTAAATTGATAAAGCTACTCATTTGGAATGTCCAGCATGCATTTCTAGCATTGGTTTACCATCCTTGTTCACTGGTATGAAGATCATTAGGTTACCATCTTTGTTCACTGGTGTGAAGATCTTTTGGTACCACCTATCCTGTCTGGCCCATGGACTAGTAAGAGTTCAATGCTGTGGAGTAATTTCAACGTTTTATTAAAAATAATGAAGTCAATCTATAGATTTACAAACCTGCCAACCACACGATTTTAAGTACTTTTAAAAAAAATAAAATAATAATAATAATTGCTAAACCGTTATATACGGTGCTACCCAGTTATAATGTGGTTGTCGGGGTCCATAATTAAGAGACCGCTTTATTTGTGTTTCGCCTTACAGAATATTGGCATTTTTGTTCCTGAAATGATTTACAATGTCCACAAGCCAAATTAATATTGTAGCATACGGTGGAAAATGAAGGAAGGAGACACACACACTTTGCAGGTACTTGAATCCACGGTTTATTGGGACGATTATTCCCGGCCCCTGTTAGCCTGGGCCACACCAAAAACAACAAACAGTCTTGCACTCTCACAGCAGCACATTCACACAGCAGCTTCTCTCACTCTGCTCTGCCCACGCTGATGTGGGCACCACCCTATATGCTTTCATGTCCTGCCTCCATGTTGACATTCCTGCAGAAACCAAACGAATAAAGCAGAGTCTAATTCATTGCATTTAGCGCAGTGCATCATATTCCTAGAGTAGCCCTCTTTGGAGTCAGTCTTATCAAGAAAACCTTTGTCTTTTACCCATCCACACAATGTAGATTCTACAACATTTATATAGTTTGAAACTGCTTGTTGAGTTTCACCTTTTCTTACTCTGCCACCGAGTTTCATTTTAACAGAGAAAGATTTTTTGTTTTTTGGTGTCTGCCATGCTTCGTACTGTATATCTGGAAAGTTCACCCAATGTTTGTGAGTCAAACAGGTGTAACAGGTCGCGCTATAACGGGGTAGCACTGTAATAGTTTTAAAGGTGTTTGTAATTTTTTATTATGTTAAATATTCTTCCTAGAGCTGGCAACCAAACTTCCTACTGTAGACAATGTAATAGTATTGTTGCATTAATTTAAATACGCTTGTTACTGTGTGTGACTGAGGGTTTGTGAATTAAAAGGATATGTGTATTGGTGTACATTTTCATTTGTATGTGCGAGATGTCTGCAGTTTAGAGTTTTCAGAACCTTGCGTGACTCCCTAGAAATCTACGGGAGTTTTTTTAGCAACAGAACGTTGTGACAAAAGAAGAAAAAAAAAAAAAAACTTGTCCGATAGTATAACTGCAAAACTTGTTGTCCCTCACACAAATCTGGGCGTCGGGCGATATGAATTGCACACCCCTGATAGTTGAAGTAATATCTGGAATATTTTTTATTAGAACAGATAACATCGGTTAGACATGAATATACATGCATATCTTTATATATCAGTGTTGCAAGCCTGTTGATTCTAACAGTAAATGTAAAAGATTTAAGTTGTAGGTGTAATACAAGTCTTTGTTTGTGTGTATGTATGTGCAGTATATATGGATGTAAGTATGCAAGTTCAAATGTGTGTGTCTGTTTGCATGTGTGGATATAATTGTTTGTGAGGGAAGACTTGGCTCCAGTCAGGATCACAGCCTTCTGAAAATATTTACAGCGATTTCGCTTTTGCTAATAAATCCTTGTCCCTAAGGTCTTCAGAATCAAATAACATTTCAGAGCAGCATAGCCAAGACCTAACAGCCGTGCTTTAATTTGAATGTGATGCTTAAAAATAAAAAAATACATTTTAACTCCAAAAACAGTTGTCGCATAACAGGGTTACATATCACAAAAAAAGAACGAAGGAACTTGAACATTTCCAAATAATGCTTATTTTAATAAACATGCAAATGCCTTTTATTAACTATTGGGTTGTTTTAAGTCTGTTGGGGTAGGCGGGCAGGGATTGTCACTACTAAGAAAGGAACTCTGACTCTTAGAACATCTTAACGACAGCAGGCTAAAGGTTAGGCCACTTTAAAGAAAAAACGTTGATCCCTTTTTAGACATTGTGTCCTACCGGTAATTCCTTAGGACCAGGTGACAGGCCCTGCTCTGTGTGACTGTAACTGAATCACTCAACCTACTTGTGTCTCTGGTCAACCAACTGTAGAACTTGGAACAAACAGAAAGTCAATGGAAATGAGATGCCACATGCTGGTGGGTTTAAAGTTTCTAAACATTTAACCTGAGAAGAGCATGTGAGAGTTTAACACACTGACCTCTTCACTGTGCCTTGCACTCGAACCCGAGACTGAAAAGAGAGAAAGTGAAAGTGCCAGTCATTTCTTCCAGTATTCTGCTTCTATGCTGTCTTAATGAGCAGCACCATCTGTCTTTTTTTTTTTTTTTTTTTAAATCATTTAATTTTGTATCCCGCAGTACAAAAGGCTAATGAATTCCAAGTTTAATAAACAAGAGGATTAACTGTTTACTTAGAGCGGGCAGGAGCAGGTTGTTTTTGTCCATGAGAGGGAACACAATGTGCTGTGGGTGTCTGGTTTCAAGTGTGATGTTTATCATAACGTCTTGTGCTCCAGTTGGTGGGGAGAACAGGGGAAGGCATTCCGCCTACTCAAGCTCTCCCATTGAGGCCTCATTTCAGAGCTGGAGTGTTGTCAGTGTGTGTGTGCACAGTCGTTTAACTGCCTGTCACGAGCTGGCATAACAAACTAGGGCTTATTAACAGGCAGTTCCTGGAAGTGTCTTGGAGCTCCTAAGAACTTCATATTACTCATAATAACAAGCTTCTCAAATAAAGCAGAGGTAGCAGCTCGCCTAGGGAAAACAGCAAACAAGCGTGGGAGCTCGGGGCAGGGCTAAGAAAAAGAAGGAAAAACACCAGAACCTGAAGATGGAATGTGGTTCAGTTTTTGTCAGCTTGAGTTCTCACTAGGTTAAAATAATTCATTATTATTATTATTATTATTATTATTATTAATAATATTATTTATTTCTTAGCAGATGCCCTTATCCAGGGCGACTTACAATTGTTACAAGATATTGCATTATTTTTACATACAATTACATTATTTTTTACAAATTATTTTTTACATACAATTACCCATTTATACAGTTGGGTTTTTACTGGCGCAATCTAGGTAAAGTACCTTGCTCAAGGGTACAGCAGCAGCGTCCCCCACCTGGGATTGAACCCACGACCCTCCAGTCAAGAGTCCAGAGCCCTAACCACTACTCCACACTGCTGCCCGTTCATAACTTGTCTTTTTTTTGCCTTGTGGTTATTTACTAGATTGATTGATTTAATCTGAAGCAGTTACATAATGAGGAAGAAGAGTTTTGGATAAAAAATAACATGTATGTAGTACCTCTCCATCCATATACCCCAGATTCTGATAAAGAATGTCCACAGCAAAGTTTATAAAAATTGCTGTTCTGTAAATGTATGTTCTTTGTATGCATCTAAAACATGCCTCCACTATGTCCGTGTAGGGGATAATAAGTAAAGCAATGAATTACCACTGCGCAGAACACAACTGAAGGGGATATCCGAGCTTTTGGGGGTTTGCCTAACCCAAACCCAAGATATGCTACTCTTTTCATGTTGTGTCAAAATTGATTTGTGGTGTTTTAATGTTAATTTGCTTCTGCATGCACAGATAACCCCTTGCAACAAGCCTACTAGGCCACAAATGTATCCTAATACATTGTGAACATGTATCTTTCCTTCCTGTGCTTGCTAACTGACAGGAAATCCATAAGAGTTTGACTAGACTAACCTAGCTAGTTTGGTCTGGATCCAAATATCTAGGTCCATAGGAGAAGCGAAACACTATGACCATGATAGCCATGCAAGGCACAACAGTTGCCCATTAAGCTTACGCCATTTGAATTTCTAATTTCAGATGCTAGAAAGATTGATATTTTTTTCCCCCGTTCACAGGCACGTTTGTATGTTACTGTTTATTTATTTTTGTTTGTGTTCTTAAAAGTGGGTACAGTAGGTGAAGGTACAGCATGGCCCTTTCACAGAGGGAAGTGCTCATTCCAGTGACTGTTCTATACTACCTATGCCCTTTTCTATTTAGCAGTGGCAGATGTAGCATGTTAATGAAATTCCAAAAGCAGCTATTTCCTTAATAAATGAACTGCCGAAGTATTTATTCATGAGAAAACTGGGTACAGCTGATTCTGCTTTTAGAAATGTCACTGCATAGATTGTTGTGTTTGAAAGGAAGCTCAGATTATATTATTGTTATTATAATTATTATTACAGAATAATGTACACCCAGCTGTGTAGAATGACACTGTAATTCTGTCAAAGGTTTCTGGTGATCAATGCCACCAGAAGCGAGAGATAGAATTACAACCTTATATGTACAGTTTTGGTGGACATTTGTTATATGCGTAATGACATAACAGACAGAAATTGTAGAACCAGCAGTGTTTATTTTTAACAATTGGAGAAGTGTTGAGAATAACATTGGAAAACAAGGGGTTCCCGAGTGGCGCATCCAGTAAAGGCGCTCCGTGCGGAGTGCAGGATCTGCCCTATAGCCTGGAGATCGCAGGTTTGAATCCAGGCTATGTCACAGCCGACCGTGACTGGGAGTTCCTAGGGGGCGGCGCACAATTGGCTGAGCGCTGCCCGGGTAGGGAGGGCTTAGGTCGGCAGGGGAATCCACGGTTCACCGGGCATCAGCGACCCCTGTGGCCGATAGGGCACCTGTGGTTCTGCAGTGGAGCCGCCAGATCTGTGTTGTCCTCCGGCACTATAGGTCTGGTGGCATTGCTGTGGATCTGCAGTGCGAAACATGACGGCTTGGCACCCTTGCAGGAGCACGTTTCGGAGGACGCGTGTTCCAGCCTCTGTTTCCCAAGTCGGCGGGGGGGTTGCAAGCGGTGAGCCGGGGATACAGATAATAATTGTGCATGCTAAATTGGGGAGAAAACCGGGGTAAAAAAAATTGGCAACGACCTAAATTTAAAAAAAAAAAACATTGGAAAACAGAATTTAAAAACATTGGAAAACCAAGTTTATTTTTTAACAATTCATTTTAAACTTTTTATTTTATTAACACTTTTTGGGTGGTGGGGATGTGGGAAAACTACATGAGTAGAAATTTCACTTGACTTTTTTGGAGGGGGGAGTTGCTCTGCTTTCAGTTTACCCTGCCTAACATCCCACAGAGGGCAGGTGGCTGAGGTAATTTCTTTCGAAATATTTGTCGCATATTTTTTTCTAAGAATACTTGCTTTATTCTGCTCTTCCACAAATTTCTCTCTGTCTGCTGAGGATAAAACTTTAAATTTGCAGGCAATAATTGTATGCCTATAATTGCGTTCATGTACTGATGGTAAAGTTTTTTTAAAAAAATTGAGGTTAGCAGTTTCTCATCAACCTTATTATACACAGCCTCAAGCCATCACCGTGTATAAGACTGTAAAATAACAACATTTATAGAAAAGTATTGTTCACCATGTATACTAATAATGCAGTATGCACATTTCCAGCAAGGTTTAGGCTGTAGAGAATCTAGCTCACAATCCTACAAAGCCTGTTAAAATAGTGCTGTTGGATTATTTTTTATGTGTATATCAGAATTTATGGCTTGTGTCTTGCCTTGGTCTTTGCTTTGCTTACTCAAAGAAAAAACAGTAACCCCAAAGAGTTAGCACCCTCCTCTCATTCTCTTACTGAACACATGCAAACTAGCAGTCTTTTGCAGCACTAGTTGCTGTGACTGTAAGCCTAATGAACATGATTAGGGGTCTGAAGTGATTAGCTGGGAACACATTGAGATCAGAGAATGTATTCTATGGAAACATTCAGGGAGAGGGAACAAACAGGCACTAAAGAAAGGAATCAGAATAATTTCTGCTGTTTTAAAAAAAAAAAAAAAAAAAATTAGGAATTGAGCTGAAAAACATATTTCAGGTTCAAAGGGAAAAACATTGTATTTTCAGATGAATTACTTTGGCCCCCTCCTACAGTACCTACAGAGCAGGTCACGGAGTGCAGAGCAGCCCCCCCCCCCCCCAGTATGTTTCTCATGCACACGGTGCACTCAGCACAGCCTTGCTTTCCCAGCTCGGTCCCCACGTGATCAGATCACTGCTGTTTACTCACATTTCAGAGGAGACGGAGGTTGTGTTCTGACTTGAAGCAGTCAGGAGATGGTTTTTATTTTTTTGCCATTCCACAAGTCTGTTTTGAGAAAAGGAATTAAGCACTTGGAACATTGCACACTTAGGTTTTGTTTATTGATTTTTATGGGTTGTATAATTTATCTTCCAGCTTAGTGAATTTTCTATTTTAATACTTACAAGAAACAAATGAATGTAGACCAGTGTTTCAGTTATTCAGTTTAATATACATTCTGTCTATACAGTGATTCAGGTTTTTAGCCCCATGAATATCATTTTGTTCTGTGCTTGTTTTTTAACTTTACTTTAATTGTGACTCTGCATATTTTTCAGGCACTCTGTAAAGTTCACTTCCTTCCAAGTATCGCTTCAAAGAACAAAAATAAATTAATCACACAGATTAGGGTTAATGTTGCAAATAAGATTAATTTTAAACACTATCACACATTTCAAGGTGTTATAAGAAGGTTTTTCATTAGTTATTTAGATGTTCTTTCAATAAATTTAGTGCACCGTGCTGTGCCTTAGTTATCACTCCTTTATCAAGACAATCGGTTATCAAATGGCTTTTTGTGATACACATGTCTTTCTATAAAGTAAATCTACACAAACTGCAGTGTTCGTTCCATAACTTTTTTTTGTTTCTAGATAACATCCTACCCAGTGTAAAAAAAAAAAAAAAAAAAAGAATACAAATAAATTAATAAATTAGACAAAATCATGAAGACATTAGCTAGAAACAAACAAAACATTTGTAAGGAGCCCTCCCTTAGATGCGGTTTCTTTGCTCCAACCACTAGACCACAGTCTATTAGGTAAAATGTGGTGTACCAATTTACAGAAGCTCTGCCTTTTTTCACATAGACTTTGCCTTCTGGTGCAAGATGTCTATGGGATTTTTAGTGAGGTCCAGCTCCATACCTTCTGCTCCTCCAAAGAGAAGCTCCAGCAGGACAGTGAGAAATGGGAGGGTAGATCCTGCTACCTGAAGAGCATGAAGGTGCTGCAGAGGACTACGCGAGGAAGGTAAGGCCCATCACGGCACGCTTACTGAAGGGAATGGGATTCCAGTTTCCACTGGGTTGCCCTTTTTAACATCTGAAAAGTACACCTCTAACGTTGAAAACAGATTCAGAATTGACACTCTTACTGAGGCAGGGATAGCTTTGTTTCTGCCGTGAAGGGTGGAAAAATATCTAATGCAATGAGCTGTCTTTTTCAGATGATCATTTGTTTATATAGCCAGATTATGCATCTGCACATAAATCATGTATTATTGATCTAGATGTGTTGAAATACAACCTGTGGTTAACAGTTAATCTGTTCTTACTACTAGGTATGAATTGGGACTTTTAAAATAAAGATTTGTGCTCAGTTTGTTGTTACAGGTTGTTAAATATGCACCAGTTAGTCTTATGCAGTGATTCATATTATAAATGTAATCGTATTGTTCCCACAGATGGTTTCAGATCTCATGTTGATTTTTTTTGTTTTTAATTAGATGTTCTTTTCAATAAATCAGTGTAACTTTTTTTTTTGTTTTGGTGATTCAGTGCTCTATGATTTGAATAGTATCCAAATCTAGGATGGGTATCTCTTGTTTTGCTTTTAGATTTGAAACATTCTTACACTCCCAAATACAGCTAGCCTGCAGTGAAATGCAGTGAATTTCTTTTTAAATGCATGATTATACTGTCATTTCCAAAAAATATTTCTGGTGACAAGAAAAGAAGTACACAAGATCAAAACTGAAATACTAGTTTACATGGACAATTTTATTGTGTTTTTTTTATATCGGATTTCAGTTATAAGATGACCTATAGCACTTGTGGGGTAGCAGCCTTCCTCCTATTATCCCATATTGTTTACAGTTTACTTGAGATGGGCTGCAGCTAGAGTATTCATAGTTACTTTGCTTTACTAGTTTTAAAAGGGCTTACTTTCAATATATCATTGATATGGGGGGAAAACCCCCTTAAAGTGTATTACTTATAATTGTTTTTATATATATATATATATTTATATATATGTTTTTTTTTTTTTATTTACAGCATGTTTTAGGAGATTATTGTTTCTGATATTGTTGTTTGTCTTGGGAAAAGTCCACTTTTAGTGAAAACCAAATACCCCAATAGTAAGGTCCATGTATTTTACAGCTGTCCCTCTGGTAACAATTTCAATGTTTGCAATAGTATCTAGTTTGATATTAAGAAGTGGATACACTTGATGGCAGTGTTATTGTGTATCAACATGACATCTGTTAGTGGGATATTATCCATAATTTTGAGTTCTTGGCTGGGAATTCTAAATCTTGTCATCTTTGCGGAGTCATATCAATATCAAGACCATCTATACCATATTACAAGAGTTACTTCCAGTTTGTTATTTGTATGCATTAACTGTGCCATTCTAACTATTTTAATACAACAAGAATCTCTGGAATGCCTTGCGTGGTTTTGAGTGTGGGGGAGGAGGGGGTGAAAGGTTTAACATTAAATATGGCCTTGTCTGCAGTCCATTCATACCAGGAAATGTTGAGGAAATATAAAGGTCATGTGCTAGCACACAAAATATGTAGCAAAACCCCAGTCTGCTTGACAACCCTTTAACAGACTAAATGTATATTTTAACTTGTACCAGACATGCAGAAAAACCGAACTCATAGATAGAATTAGTCAGTCACAGGCCACACAGTATAGTGCTGCTAGTGTTGCAGGCCTACACATTTACACTGCTGATATGATGGCCTTCCAAGAACTGACCAGACACTTAATAAAAGTGACAGATCTCAAAATCTAACTGCAAAATGTACAGTTACATTTATCAACTTAGTGGTTCCTTAGGAATTACATTTGGATTTAGATTTGATAGAGGAGTTGTGGTGGTCAAAAAATACCAGCAGGTAAAACCTGATTTATGGCTCTCTTGAAAGATTAATCTTTGTTTTTGAGAGCTTTAAAAAAAAAAAAAAAAAAGGGCGGGGTGGGGGGGCATATTATGCAATCATGTAAGATCAGGTGTACAATAGATAAGATTCCTTTAAATATTTAGAGGAATTGATCATAATTAAGGATTAAGACACAGTAATGCAATGAAATGAAATGGAATGGAGTGGAGTGGATTGAAAGAGCCAGAGTTTCCGACGCATGGTCTAGATCTAGCTAGGGCTAACTGTTGATATATAAATTCACATCAGCATACATACAGCTGTGTATTATGCTTTCTGGGGTTCATCAGTTAACACATTCCAGAGAAAAAAAAAGTTACAGGCAATGAAAAGCAATTTATATGAATTAAACAGTTTAGTTTAAGGTGACAGTGTTTTCATTTTATATACATATATCATAGTCAAAGTTCTTCTCATGACTTCCAAAGGCTTGATTTGTGCAAAACCATCCCTGTTTGCATATATATATAAAAAAAAAAATAATAAGTTTGCAGTTAGTTTTCAGAAATCTGGTTTTGATAAACATTACGGGGCCATCAAGGAACTATCACAATTCTGTGCACATTGAGCTAGCACTGGGGTTTCTGTAAATTAACCATGAGGTTATGGGCAGCAGTGTGGAGTAGTGTTTAGGGCTCTGGACACTTGACCGGAGGGTCGTGGGTTCAGTCCCAGGTGGGAGACACTGCTGCTGTACCCTTGAGCAAGGTACTTTACCTAGATTGCTCCAGTAAAAACCCAACTGTAGAAATGGGTAATTGTATGTAAAAATAATGTGATATCTTGTAACAATTGTAAGTCGCCCTCGATAAGGGCGTCTGCTAAGAAATAAATAATAATAATAATAATAAGCACACAGTCATCATTATTATAAGCCTTATCGAGGATATAGAACTTATCACAAGGTGATAAAAAAAAAAAAAATGACCTTGCAATTATAGACATGTGATATACAACAAACTGTGTATTGTTGTCTCTGCTTTTTATTTTACAATTAAAATGAATTATGCTGGGCAATCGCAAGGTCACAGGGATTAGGTTTTAATTAATTTTACTTACATTAATGAGTACATGAAGTATATTACCTTTTTTAAATTAAGGTCACATTTAACTGCTCCACTTATTGATATGTGGTACAATATTCATTTTTAATGAATGTTAATAGTGTTATTGAAGAGTTGCAGGGTTTAGAATACAGCATTTTACTTTCCTTATCTTTCTGCTTTGCCGTACGTATTCCTGCAATATCTTTTGCAATATAATTACAGCTGAAACCCAACACGTAAGCAGACCTGTCAGGTAGTAATATTTTTACTGCAGTGAATTCTACAAAATGCAGAGAGATAAAAAACAGAATTGAAGCCATCATTACTGAAAATGACGAGTTTAAGAAACATCAGTGGTGTTCAATACTGATAACCCAATGGTCTCTTGCAGTGGCAGAATGTTTGTTTGAAAAAGCTGGTGGTCAACTAGCATGTACAGTTTTATCGCTAGGAAAAATATGTAAGTGCCAGCACAATTAGCTTGTTTCTACCTAAGTTCAGTTGAGAATATCAATGCAGCCACCTGGTACATCTGGGGGAAAAATATTTTAGGAAATATGTCCACATTTTGCACAAATCTCTGTAGTTATCCCGCAGATACACTAATCCTAACACCGCACTGCAGACACTCAAACGTAGACTTGAAACAAGAGACATAATATCTGTAACTGGTCATAAACTCCTTCTGAAAGTTACCAAAGAGTAAAAACAAATCTTTCCCTTTTTTAAATGTTCATTTTTTTTTTTTTTTTCTTTTTTTTTTTTTTTTTTTTTTTTTTTTAAATTTAGTCGTTGCCAATTAGTTTTTATTATTTTCTCCCCAATTTGAAATGCCCAGTTATTTTTAGGCTTAGCTCACCGCTACCACCCCTGCGCTGACTCGGGAGGGGCGAAGATAAACACACGCTGTCCTCCGAAACGTGTGCTGTCAGCCGCCCGCTTCTTTACACTCTGCAGACTCACCGTGCAGCCGCCTCAGAGCAACAGCGTCTGAGGACAACGCAGCTCTGGGCAGTTTACAGGCAAGCTCGCAGGCGCCCGGCCAGACTACAGGGGTCGCTGGTGCACGGTGAGCCGAGGGCACCCTGGCCAACCTAACCCTCCCTCCCCCCGGGCGGCGCTCGGCCAATTGAGCGCCGCCCCCTGGGAGCTCCTGTCCACGGTCGGCTGTGGAATAGCCTGGACTCGAACTCGCGACGTCCAGGCTATAGAGCGCATTATATGTTTAAAACATATATTGTGAACTGTATTTTGTTGGAGTGGGCTACCAATTAATGATGAGGGAGAAACACTTGGATCCTTTAAGACCCAACTTGAATGGCCTCCTCTCAAACTTTCTTACGTTCTTAGTCGCAGACAAACGTATTGGCACCCTATGCTTATTATACCATAATTCAAGGTAACACATCGACAATTATTTAGTAAATTTGAACCACTTTTTAATAAAACAACAAACTAAATACACGTTTGATCACGAATTGCTGTAGTGGCACATCGAAGAAGGGAGGCATAGTGTGTAATCAAACACGGCCGATGGCAGCTACCCATAGACCACCAGGGGGAATTGAACATAACCGATTCAGAACAAGTCAGTTTGAAATAGTGACTAATTGCATGACTGGGAAGGACTGTTAAAGGTGTATGTCCTTTTCTTTTAAAGGTCTGCTGGGCTCTTTAACCTGATTGACAGTTTGTGGCCTCCGTTGGTATCTTTGAAAGTGCATGGAAAAAGCCAGGATAGTCTGAAGGTTAGTATGGTTGGGAGGTTTGTTATTGATTTTACCCAGAAGACATCATATTGAATGATTTATCAGTCTTCGGAGTCACCATTGCTGGCACCAGTATACCAAGATAAGGTGCTGAGCAAGGGCTTTGATAAGGGTTAAATGGACAAAAATGATTACGTTTTGGGGGTGTAGGCTTTGTAACTAGATGATGCCAATTTATTATTTTTTTTTCATGTTTTCCCTAAAATTAGTAAATTCAATATCAGCATCTACTTTAAAGTATTTCTTGCTTTCATTTTAACACAAATGAAAGTGTTTTCATATAATGCCATTAAATATAGTATCATACATAATGTGTTGAACAAGAGGAATGATATCGGGTTTAACAAGAGGTTAATAATGAATTAGTAAAGATAATAATTTAACCATATTGAATAATGATTTGTGCCAGCTTAATCCCTGTCACCCATATATCACTGTACAAACAAAGAATGGACCTATTGTTCCATACAGGTAGCAAATAAAAAAAAAAGATATACAGAGATATATTCTTGTGAATTCAATCCTGTTGAGAAATCTTATCACGTGGGGTAGTTGTAGGTTTGAGATAATGAGACTGAAGAACAGAACATTTTGTATCATTGCTTGTTTCAAACACTCCAGGGTTGATACCTCTGGATAAAGGGGGGGTGGGGGTTGTGCGTTTGGTTCCTGGCCAAAGTTGCCTTAGAATGATTTAAGATTGCTGTGAGCACCCTGCAGCAGGCTGGCAACCATTCCAGAGAGATTATTATTAGTACCTCCTACTGCTGGGATCCATTGCCCACATCAGGGAGGAGGTATTGGCACTGTCCAGACATGCTAAAACCTGTTGAGCTGCCCAGGGCTGTAGATAGATTGTCACCTGCTTCAATCATAGGACAGTGACAATGCCTGACTTAATCAGTCAGAGCAGTAGGTCCATTTGTGAAACTGACGTGTGTTGATTAAGATTTCACTTGTAACACCTTTTTTCACCTGGATCATAAACATCCTTTCCTTACCTTGTCGGCTAGAAATTGATCAGTACTATGGACCAAGAAAGAACACCATTAAAATGAAGACTTGCAAGAAGCACACAATATAGGAATAATGAAGCACACCTTTCCATGGTCAATTTCAGGAGACACCCATACAGAAAAGTATGCAAAGAATAACTACAAGGGAACAGGCTCACACTAGTGTTCAGCATATAGAATTCCTAAACGATTGGGGTTATGGAGGCAAAACCGCTGCGGTGAAGAGAACAAATTATTGGACATTCTAAATTGAGGAAAAAATGTGGGCACTCTAAATAAACATATATATATATATATATATATATATATATAGCAGCTGTAGCATGGTATTTAAAAAGGGGAGATGTTTGTTTGCTAGAGCAGGGGTAGGCAACCCTGGTCCTGAAGTTCTTCTGGTTTTTGTTTTACCCAAGCCCTAATTGATTCAAGGATTGGCTTAAATTGGTCAGAATAACCATGTGTAGGGGCTCCCGAGTGCCGCATCCAGTAAAAGCACTCGCTAGAGTGCAGGATGCGCTCTATAGCCTGGACATCGCCGGTTCGAGTCCATGCTATTCCACAGCCGACCGTGGATGGGAGCTCCCAGGGGGCGGCACTCCATTGGCCGAGCGTCGTCCAGGGGAGGGAGGGTCAGGTCGGCCAGGGTGTCCTTGGCTCACCGCGCACCAGTGACCCCTGTAGTCTGGCCAAGCGCCTGCAGGTTTGCCTGTAAGCTGCCCAGAGCTGCGTTGTCCTCTGACACTGTAGCTCTGAGGTGGCTGCACGGTGAGTCTGCAGAGTGTAAAGAAGCGGGTGGCTGACGGCACACGCTTCGGAGGACAGCGTGTGTTCATCTTCGCCCCTCCCGAATCAGCGCTGGGGTGGTAGTGGTGAGCTGAGCCTAAAAATAATTGGGCATTTCAAATTGGGGAGAAAATAATAAAAACTAATTGGCAACGACTAAAATTAAAAAAAATAAATAAATAAAATAAAAAAAATAACCATGTGTTCCAGGTATTTAGCCATTGATGATTGAGATAAGAATAAAACCTGCAGGATTGTGGCACTCCAGGACCAGGGTTGCCTACCCTTTGCTAAAGTATGACTTATGTTCCTGATGTCCTCTCTGCTGTGCCTCCAGGAGGACGACATGGTTCTCCTTGCTCCCAGTTTCTGTTACGTCCTTGCTGCCTGTAGAGAGGAGGGCAATGTGCAGGTGCTGCAGGAGGAAACTGTGTCCGATCTCTACCTGCCTCCAGTTGTGCATCACCTCAGAGAGATCCTTCAGGTAAAAACACTCCTACCTTTACATGCTTTGCAATCAAGAAAAACATTTATATTTATTACACTCAATCGCCATCTTAGAAGTCTTGGTTGCAGCCGAATATAGTGCCTGATGTTGCCCACAAGTGGAGTTATCTTTCCAAGACCGTTGTACAGATCTGCAGTGTTGGAAGAGTTAAATAAAGATTGATACTGTTGGAGTAAGAAGCTTGAAATGAAATGCATATTATGTTGTACATTTTCACTTACAATTTGATAATGTTTGCAACTATTTGAGTGGTTCTGGCTTCTTTTGCTCCATAAGTTGTCCTGGGACTGAACAGCCTTCCTCATTCCATTCAAATCTAGTGTGACCTTGTCAGCCTCACCAACACAAATACTGTATTTAAATGTATAGGAAAAGCTGGCATTTACATATTGGAATTCAGATTGTGTGCTCTATAATACAGGTAATTAGATTATGCAGTAGATTACCTTTTAGGGTAAGGAGATGAAAACAGTGCATACCTATGATACTTTCTGAAACTAATGCATTTCACAGGACCTACTGAATGCTCTTATAATGTATAAACTGAGTTGATCAATCTTTTCTCATCCAGGATAAACCGCAGCTGTATTTTTCATAGAGCACTGTGTAGTATTAGGAAATCTGGGATAGCCACAGATAAGTGGGTGATGAAATCCATTGATTACCCAGTGCTATAAAATGAAGTATAGGTTGATCATACAAAACCTCTTAGTTAATGTTTATGCTTCATTTTGAAGAGGGTTTGGCTGCCCTTGTTGTATACCTGCTCTGAAGTTATACAGTATAAAAAAATGCCTGCAGTTCTGAAGTTTTGATTCTTCTGTGCTGTAAGGTTTATGTGAGTAATTTTCACTCTTTTTCTTCCACACTTCAGGGAGTCCCTGGCAGTCAGCGTTGTAGTTTCAGTGCAACTGTTGTATATAAGAGGCTGCAGGTAAGTTTAAAGTGTAGGTAATTAACAAGATGTGCAGAAAACTTGATCATTTCTAATACTTGAAGATTCAATTAAACGTTTGAAGATAACATTTTTATGTTAGTGCCTTTATCCATCTGCTTGTCTGTCTGTCTGATCACAATATCTAACGATTTTGACTTTAATACTGTATGGAAAAAAAAGATTTTAGGTAAAAAAAATATGCATATGTAGCTAAATGGGTGATTTAAAAAAAACAATGAAGATGGGGGGGGGGGGGGGCTTTGTTACTAATTACTAATTCAACAATTACCTTACCAATTACATTTATTTGCAATTACCAGGTGGAGCAAATAATATGAGATTAATAAAGTAGACAGCAATTTGTCAAACTGCAGTGTCCAAAGAACAGCTGCTTCTTCCTCTGTTCTAAGAATGTGGTCTTTTAACTGCTGCCCTCACATTTTGACTTCCTTAAATTAACAGACATTACTTTTAGCAAATATATGAGCAGATTTAACCAACATGCATCATGATTAGTGTTCCGCATTTCCGGTTTATTCAGAATTTTACTGAACAATTACAGGATTTTTTTTTAACTGGACGTTGGTTTTTACTGATTTTATACCCAATTTTTGTCTATTATTCAATATTTTCCTGGTACTGTTTTCTAGGAAATACACAATATTTTGATTAAAATGTTGTTTTATTTTGACTCTGACATTGACATTGTTATAAGCAGCACTACACTGTATCCTAGGATACAGAAGACGTTCAGATGTCAGAGGATCAAATAACGTTCAAACGTGGTTCTCTGTCATTCACAAACACATTATCACCTGATTGTGTTGGCCAATCAAAGTCTGATTATTGTGGCAATTGCTGGGCATAGTAACTATTAGCATGATCAAAAACGAAACTGAAATAAAGTACTTGCACGAAAATATAATATTTTTAGTGGATGAGGAATGTGGAGAAAAGGTAAATCGGTTTATGAATATTCAAAAGAAAACAAATGTTTCGAAGTATACAAAAAGCAAAAATAGCAGAAGTGGGTCAGATATGAGGCAGAGGATGCATAGAGTTGCAAATACTGCTGCACTGAGGTACATGTTCACGCTGACAATAAAAGAACATACTGAAAAATAAGCGACACTAAACTAAAACAATAAAGTGAACTGAGAGACAAGCAATCCATTTATGCGGCTTTACACACGCTTTAATAAAAGATAGTGCAGAATGACTGTGTTAATGAGTTTGTCAGAGCACTGGTTTGCTGGACAGCCACTGTTTATTGCAGAGAGGTATGTATTGGTGACTTCGGGTGACAGTACTGTCCATCAGCTGAAACACTGCCTAACGGCGACAATCTTAATTGTAAATATTTGTTATTCGTAAAGAAAGTGGTGATGCTTCAGTTGGTAAACTTATGGAATGCATTGATGGAAATGTCTGTCTCCCTATGGCTTGCACCGCCCAGTTCTGTCAGTTTTCTTTTCTTTTTATGAGTTCAAGATGAATAAACCTGTCTTGTTTTGTGCTGATGCCATGTTCATACCTTCTGTAGATACTATTTCCATCAGCACAGCGATTGCCCAAACGTTCGCAAAGTACCAGCTAACTGGTACCAGGGAAAATGTGACTTCGACTTGCACAGATTCTGCTTCATCATACGTGCCAGGGACATTAAACTTAATCAGAAACCAGAACCACTACGCATCATATTCCACATGTAAAGTGTGTGTACTGAGATCCCCCCACCACGATGTTTCAATTAAAAACCTGGTTTTTTTTTTACCAATTTTATCCCTATTTTAATATATGTAAAATAAATTCTGAACAATTCCCAGAATTTTTCTTTAAAGATAAAAACTCAAAATGCAGACTATGACTCTTTATTGACTATGATTGCCCAACATTAACATTAGGAAGGGAAGTTGAGGGAAATATCTCTTCTGACTTTAAACAGGAGTCAAGCATCTGTTCTTGTTTTGTTTTTAAGTACACATTTGAATCAACATATAAGTAAAAGTATTTGTAGGGCTTCTGTTTTCTGGTTTTTATTAATTTCATTTTTCAGTGCTTATTTTTGTCTCCCAAGTTTTATGTAATTTTTTTCTTTTTTTTCTGGGCTTTCGCTTTTAATATAATGTATTAAATTATTGTTTTCGGTTACTTTACAAAATGTTTGGGTGTTTTTTTTCTGTCACAACAGTAGTAATTCGACAGCACTTGCAATTGTACCATCTTTTCATTTGCTGTCTTCCACAACTAAATCCTCATGGTCACGGACACACTCTTCTGGGGTTTGTGTGTCTAGGCATTTTTTTTACATTTGGCCACAATTGGCAATTCTGTTTTAAATTGTCACTATCTAACTGTAATATAGCTTTAATTCCCGCCAACAAGCCTTCTACTGTAATTGTAATCTCGTTTTAAATCTTGCAAGCGGAGTCTCCAGTAGAAATATAGAATTTGCTGCCACTCAGTAGTTGCGGTGGGTTTAAAGTATTCCGAACGAATCAATGAATGATAGATACGAGTCAGGAAGGAGGCGCATTGTCCAACTGCACTGGAAGGCAGTTTTTTTTTGTTTTGAAATGGGAAAGGTGTTAAGTCAACATGAATTGAGTAACCATTTCCAGTGTTTTTGTGGTGTTTTCCAGTGTTTATTGGCATACCAGGAAATCTAGACCCAGTATTACGGGGATGAAGCACTGGTGTGCATATTTTAATTATAAAGTAAAGGTTTGTACAAAGTAAAACAACACAAAACAAAAGGCATGATGGCCAGAACAAACAGACAACACACAGTGAACAAGTATCGTGCTGGTTTAAAGCCAGCACGAGTAGCAATTGTTTACTTTAAATATCGTGGTTCTTACTTGCCTCGTTCCTCCTCTGAACAACCCAACCCCCATTCAGCCCAGGCTGCAGGTTTTTATACCTGTGACCATCTCTAGATAAGTAATGTATTAATCAATTTGAGATGGTCACATTCTGCACGAGAGTTTTCAATTTTCGTGGCCGACAATCAGTTTGTCAACTGCCGCCCACGCATTCTCACAAACTGTCTGTCA